>NC_084663.1:119083050-119395800 GCF_028389875.1 Rhea pennata
TCAGTATTTTGCTGTACTATTGGTCCTCACTCTTTTTCCTTAAGATTTTGGAAGTCTTGTGGTTCCTACTTGACTTTATTGAGATGTGAAAATAAGCAGTTACTTATGTTCAAGAGAATATGCAGTTATTTCTGTACAATGTGATGAAAAGTTTGATTTTTAGATTTACAAATTTGAAAATTTTGCTCTTGATATTTCATGATAAAGAATTCTTTATACTATTTGTATCTTTTTCTGGGCTACTACTTTTGTTTTGCCTTTTTCTTTCTTTCTTTCTTTTTTTCAAAGTCTTTATATGTTAAAGCAAATTTCATTCTCATAAAAATAATTTTGGGATCTGTGGATTCAGGTGAGATGGAAGTTCACAATATATTCGTAGGAAGCATACAGTGGGCCCAGAATACTCTGTGTGTGTGTGTGTGTGTTTTTTTTAACATATAACCTCCCACCTTGACAATGCCAATTTATTTATGTATTTGAGGAAACAGGTATGCCTTACATATTGTATGTTGTAAGTGTGGGCTTTCTTATATTCTAGTCATGTGTATATCTGCGGAATTGCCTTTGATTCAGTTATTTCCATTAAATTTCCCACATTAAGTCAAGCACTCAAAGTATGGCAAAAATGGGAAAATTATATTTTGCTTTTACTGTCTGTTATTCTGTGCAGGTCTGAACTATCTTTAATCATACATTAAAAAGCAGTTTTATTTTCAACAAGAACTTTACTTCACTCACTGTATGGAATGGATAGTAGATAGGAAAGAAACAGATATAGACAATGTGTGTGTGAGAGAGAGAGAGAGAGAGTGTGTACATGTATCTTATGTATCTATATAAAAAAAGGTATAAGCTGTTAGTAGTTGCACACCATTCAGACCTTGCACTTTGTCTGAGGTTTGTGACTCTCCCTGGGCTTGGACATGGACATAATGTTGTAGTATCTGAATCTGGCAAATGTTAACAGATTCTTTTAGCATCTTGTTGAAGGGAAATATTTTTTTTGTGATTAGATTCTAATGCACAATAAAATTAAGGCCAAAAGTAATACCAAAAAATCTACTAATTTTGTGTGTCTTGCTTACTCATTGGCAGCACAAGCTGAAGCACTGAGTATCTCTTCCTCCCCCCTCCCCGTGAGTTCAGTTGTTTCATATAATGCTTTTTTTTTTTTTTTTTTTATTGTTTTCTGTACACAAAAACAGTTTTTGGCTTGCTAACAACAGATAAATACATTTTACTACCCTACTTTTTAGTAGGGGAAATGAAAACAAAAAAGGGAAAGTGACTTGTCCAAAGTTACTGAGGTACAAGGTGATTCAAAGGGCTGAAGGTAGAAGTTTAGGTCTTTTTTGTCTTAATAGCAGGATGCTGAGCATTTACAGTTACATTTGATTTGAGTTTATATTCCAAGAGTAGTAGTCTGTCTCTCTTAAGGTTGGAGAGTGACTCAGCATATCCAGATAGTAGTCTGCTCACAAAATTTAGGATTTGTTTGAAATTTTGGTGGAATTAGAGCTACAACTCACTTTTCCCAAAGGGAATTCACTTACCTTAGAAATGTGTTTGCTTGCAATCTTTTGTCCTGTTTGATACGCCTCCCTCAATTTCTGAAAGAACTGATGGGGTAATCCAGCAAATAGTGTAATTTACTGCGTAGTTCTGATTTTGTTTCTGTGTGTCATCCTGATGTACTTGATATGCACCTGTTCAATGAATAAAATAGCATTGGACTATGCGAGTAAAAAATGTGTTGCAAAAAGCATAGAAGAGGGAGAATTGATTATCAGGCCTACCTTAATTTAAACATTTCTTAATTTCTTGGTCTTTGATTTTTTATGACAGTTATAAAACTTCTTTTCCTGTGGAAGGAGAAAGAAGCATATATTCTATTCTCCCAGTTTCAACAAAACCTCACACCTCTTCTGCTTGATCTAACAGGTTAACTACAACATCTGTCAGAGTACTGATTTCTCAAATTTTTGTGTCAACCACTTGAGAGTGAACAGTTTAGAGAATGACGGGCTCCATACACAAGAGTATACCAGTTGCATAAACCACACTTTAGTATACCTTGGCTTGATTGGCTTTCGTGAGGTGACAGCGGCAAAGTGTCTTAACTTTGACTCTTGTACAGTAATAATCTGTGTTCTGGTTTCAGCTGATCAAACCTGTCACTGAGTTGTGAGACACTGCTCAGCAGTATGGCCAGTGAAGGGAAGCAAATTGACAAAACTGACCAGTAAAGACCGAATCTGTTGGTCTTCTATGGCTCGGCCTTTGCAATGGCCAAAATATTTTGAATGTGGGGAAATTTGGAAAGACTTTGTTATCTCTTATTCATTCAAGGCAATTCTGTCTTGCAGCATGAGATAAGATGGTAGGATGATATGTATATTCAGTGCTGAGTGAATGCTGAGGGTTTTTGGCACTGCAGCAAAGAACAGTGATATGGAGGAAAACACAAGCAACATTGATTCTCTCCCCCCGTTCCTCCTACGCCAACCCATTCTCTCCTTCCGCCCACCCAAATCTGTGTAGGTTTTCCTGGGCTAGTGAAAGTTTGTGTGTTCTCCCCCAAACTATATCTGTGCCAAATTTGAAATAGTAGATAACGAAGAAGCAAAACATTGTAAAGCGCGATTCTTTGTTTTCACGCATCATTTACAAAGGGACACTGGACATGAGCAGTGATTAATTTGGTGATGTTATGTGTGTGTATTTTACAACATTAGTTATCTAATTTGAAGTTCTTGCTGCAAGATATAGAGGCCCTGAAGTACTTTGAGGGAAATTGTTGAAAAAGTAGTTCTAAGGCGAAGTATTCAGCAAGGAGTTCTCTGAAGGCAATTAAGCGATTTCTCTTCCCTCCAGATTCTGGCTGCTTGTTCCCACCTGCTTTGTGTTGGCACAGCTGTTTGTAAGACCAACCAGTGAATCAGACTCTGAAACTTAGTTGACTGAAATACATAATTTTATATATATAACATTTGGGTGTATGGGGGTGGAGAATCAGGTTACTTTTCAGTCAGATCAGTTCCCAGACGTGGTACACTCTGCTGCTGCTCAGACATTTGACAAGATAATGGAATGGGTTGTGTGGGTGGACAGGAACAGGGTGCTTAGAAGAGGTAGGGGTTGGTTAACTGGCTCTGGTAGCACTGTTACTTAATGGAGCACATCACTCTGAGGAACTTTTGCCACCTCTCCTATAGTAAGTCGCTCCCGGGAGACATACGAACACTTGTTCCTTCCTCTCTTGACTCTCTCTCTAGCTGTGTTGGACTCTTGCTCGCTCTCTCTAACTTCCATGCTCTCGCCCTAAAGCTGTCTTGCTTGTGTGCACTCTAACATGGGCTAAGTCTCTCTCAACAGACTCTTCACTTGATGTAGCATCTTCTCTAACATCTTCTCTTTCTCCAGCTCCTAAATCTTGCTCGCACTTTGTCTCTAACTCTTCTGGTTGCTTCTCTTCATCTGTCTCTATTTTTGTCTTGAGCTCTTTTGATAGTGTTCTCCCTCTTGTCTTTCTTGTGTGTGCTGTCTCATGCTTGCTCTTTTTTGCTTGTTCTGGTGTTTTCTCCCCTCTTATAAGAACTACAGTTCTGAGAGGAAAAATGCTTCATATTTCAAAGAAAAAAAAACTTCTAAGAAACTAAAAGTTTTAGTTTTTTGTTTTTGTGAACGTTTTGACTAAATGGTACGTTATATAGATTTCACAGAGTAAGAAAATTCTTTTTTCTTATTTTTACTCTACAAACATGAAAAAATGTTTCTCTTTATGGTATCAACCTGATTATTCAAAAAACAAAATCACCCCCTCTGTCCCTCCCACCCCAAACCAACACCCTTTTGGAAAGTCCATGTTTGCTTGTCCTCTTAAATAAGTGGCCAGAGCTATTGGGACTATGCTATTGTTTCATTTCCAGGTATTCAGATACAAAATATTTTTCTTAAAGTTACTTAGATTTTATTGATAACTGTTTACCTGTTTGGGAAAGTAGCTTTCTTTAACTGAGAAGATAGGAATCAGCATTCCCATCTCAGCTGTGACTTTATCTATGTTTTAATTATCTAAAATTACCTCAAATAAAAACATGGAGGATTGGGCAATATACTTGCTCTTTGTAACAGGAAAAAACATCAGAATTTTTTCTCCTATCTCCTTTGCTTCTTTAAGTCTTCGGAGTGTAGAGGAGGGAAGAGTACCTGAAGTCTGCTGTGTGGAAGGCACGCTTTGCATACACAAAATCTGACAAATGACACCTTAACTTTTGTATTCTTGTGTGACAATGCACATAAAGATAGCACTCTGCAATCTTGCATGTTTTTGTTTCCTTAGGCCTGCTGCATTAGGTCAAGCTATGAAGCAGTGTGCCATCAGAAAGTACATGTTGATTGGCAGACACTGTTCTGAATTACAATAATTGCTTTTGGAAATGTTCAGTTACTCCCTTTTTGTTTAGTAAATAAAAGCATTACTTTAAAATGCTGTATCTTTTTAGTGACTTGTCTACTTTTTTTATTAGTCATTTCGATCTTCTCTTCTGCTTTGGGTCTTGTTGCAGTCTGCTTTTCATTAAATTTAATTCCTTGCACTTGTTTATGCTTTTTTTTATTGTTAATGACTTTTGACTTGTGCTAAACAACGTGGCATTGCTCAATTACTGGTGGTAGTTGAGGTTCCTTAGTCAAATAATGTTTTATGTATTCTGATGTTTAATGCCTGTCCTCTCCCTCCCCTTGTTTTCAGCAATCCATTGCACTTTTTGTAAAGCCTTGTTTCTCTTTTTCCCCAACTTCCTGTGGGTTCACTACTCCTTATTTCAAAACTTCCCGCTTTGGCTCTCTTTGCCTTTCAGGATGTCATCCATTTCCTTGACCCTTTCAGGAGAGGGAGAACTGTTCAGTGTTTTCAAGCAATGTATGTGTGGCAGACATAATCTCTACAGGTTAGGATGTCTCTTGCTTCTTCCTGAGCACAGAGGCACCCTGAAGAAGGTCTCTAAGCTAGTAATTCCTGTAAGGCCAATATGAAGCTAACATAAAACATTTTAAATAAAAATCTCTCTGAGCAAAAAAGGGAGAGCAGGCCTTGACTGCTCTGTGGGGACTCCCATGTGGGAGTCTGTCTTCCCTCAGACAGGTTCAGTGTAGCATCACCAAAATTCACCAAGGTGTCTTTTTCCTTAGGCTGTGAAGTTTTATGTTCCCTTATGCTCCTTTAAGTTCAATTCAAGTACTGAATTCTGGCTTATTTCCAGAGTTGGCACCTTCTTCTTCTTCTTCTTTTTTTTTTTTTTTTTTTTTTTTTTTAAGGGGAAAAAAAAAGTTGGGAAGTTCCGGTTCTGAAGCCGTCACCATCAGGTGGCTTTCTATCTCCTTACTTAGGTTGGAAAGGAAGATGTTAGTGGTGTATGTAGTGTTACAAATTGGGACAGAGCTCTGTTACGACCAGCTTAACAGCTGTACTGTTTAGTTTTTTGCTCTACACTGGAAACTGGTGGTACTGAAGGGCTGTAGAGATAGGCTGCAATCAGTCCTGTTGATGCACCTTGTGTGAGATTTGAACCTGCTGTTTTTTCTCATTGCTTTTGCTGTGCTCCTACAGTTTCATTTATTGCTCTGCTGCTAGGAAAATTGTATTCTTCGTAAGGACACTTTTGATGGCATCATCCACTGAGCATGTGAAATCAGTCATGATCCTTTTGTTGAGGTCTTCCACGGAGTGGAAGAAAACAGATCTGTGTCAAAAGTTACCTTTTTACAACAATACTTAAAAAACAAACAAAACAAACAAAACAAAAAAAAAAAAAAAAAAAAAAAAACAGCACATAGTTGCAGGAAGTTACTCCAGTAATATTAGTGGACAATTAACAAAAAAAAAAAAATCCTCTCCTTGAAAAGTGGCTTTGTTTTGGAGTCTTTCCATCTAGCAAGCTGTTCTTCATAGCCTGCAAGGACTTAAGTGGGAGAATAAAGGCTTTCTAGCCTTTATTTTTCTCGGGTACCTCAGGCATGTTGATGAGTATTGTTTGGAGGTCTGTAAGGTCAGGATTTCAAAGCCTTTCTGTTTTATTGTTATTATTGTGATAATTAGGTCCTTGTTTCCTTCCTGGAATATACCTTATTAAAGTGATATTAACAATTTTTTTATCTGGGGGAAAAAAATATTGCAGAAAACCAAACTCTTCTGGACAGAACCCTATCAGCTTATGAAGCTAGTAGAGCTATTGTTAAGTAATCAGAAAGGTGTATAATATTAGTATGTTTTTTAGAATTATAAATTGATAATTTTATTAAAATTTAGTGCTTTGCTTCTTGAACATAATACTTCTTGACTAATACGGACTAATAACTTGGAGGGCATTAGATCATTTTATAATGATCTAATCATAAGCATAAGGTGCTGGAAGTGGCGTTCAGATACTGTCCCAAAGTTTCAACTTTCTCCATTTGCCTTTGGGTTTCTTATTAGGCAAAGTTCACCTGAAAGGCCTCTGTTGGAGAGAATTTTCCTGGACCTTGAAATCTTAATAAAAGCTTCCACCTTGAAGAGAGATTTTTAGACTTTTGTCTTACTGTCAGAGAATATTTAAAAAGAAATTCTATATATGTTGCTTCATAGTGACTATACCCCAAAGGAGATACAAAGCACCATAAGCCCGAGTTGATAGACTAAACTTGGAATACATGTTCAGGAACATAATTTAACACAATTATTTTAGAAAAGAAGAATAGGTGGAATTCTTTGAGTACTCTTTAAAAACTAAAGGTTTTAAAATACCTCAAAAAGTGATACATTTATTCAGATAATTTGGCAGCATCCTTAGAATTTGGATATAGCATTTAAATCTTCTGCATTAAAGAAGTCTGAGAAACTTAGAGCTGGGATGATCCCATTCTTCAAGAGGGCCTTTAGTTGTTGCCATGTGCCAAGTAGATGGGTATTCAGTGTCACCTAAGGATCAGTCCATTTCAGCTTGTTATCTTCCTTCCCAGTCTGTGTTTGAACCGCAGTAAGCAAACCTGAAGAAAGATGTTTTTCTTTTGGGTCGGTGAGTGCTAGAGCCAAAGCAAGGCAGCGAATAGACTCTCACCATTCAAGAGTGAGGAATGGGAAAGGGAGAAATGCTGGCAGAAGAGACTTTCTTTTTTTTTTTTTTTTTTTTTTTTAAGTAGCAGCAGTCTATTAAGATTGACTTGGCAATCATGTGCAACTTCATCCCTGGTTTTAACCTTCCTTTACTGTTGTCTAAGTGAAAGCAAATTTCTCACATTTGCTGCGGGCTGAAGGCATCTGCATATGTGTGTAGTTGGTTACTGAGGATCAACTGACAAGGGATAACTTTTTATAAACTTGACTGTGAATTTGAAGCGTTAGCTGTCAGATTCAAATGGAGTTACCTTATAGATTGGTTTCTGCAACCTTTTGTTAGATTCATGAAACTTCCATGTTAAAACGTCCTTGTTTTGTATACTGATGGGCAGGAAATATAGTACACACATTTTAATGGTTATGGCAGTTGATTTGACTTGATGAAAGGATGTCATGGTGTCTTTGTCTTGAAGATTTCTAAATGATTAACTCTTTTCATGGGATATTTTGTACCTTGACTGGAAGATGAAGGCTTGGTGATGAATTACTGGATGAAATTTTGAGATACTTCTGTGGAAGGTCATATTAAATCATGATAAGTACTCTCTGGGTTTAATTTGTCCAGTTTCATTTTTATTTGTAACAGAGGTGGCACTAATTTTATTTGGTAGAAGAAGTGTTCTGGAGTATGTGATGAGTTACCTGTAACCATAATTTTTAGGGTCACCTGGCTACTGCATACATCAAGTGAAATTTCTGTTCTGTGTGATGAAAACTATACTAGGAAAGCTTTTTTTGGTTGCTGTGTATTTCTGCTGTACCATTGTCTGTACTGACTTTTGTGAGTGCATGCATGTGCCTATATGAGTTGAATAATTGTCTGAATTCTTCTTAATAGATTACAATATCATTTAAAATTCATCCAAACTTTGCAACCTGCGCAGTATGGGATGCAGCATCTTGGGATATTTACTTTAAGATTACTTCGTGGCATGGATACGAGCTAACAAAATAATAAAGAAGAAAAAATCTCAACATTTTAAATCTGAAAAAGAAGGTGTTTTGACTTCACTAAATTATGTGAAAAATGACTAAGTTGGTTAATTTATATGCTTCCTCTGTGAGGGTTTTCTGGGTCAGTGGTTCCCAAAGTGGTGAACAAGGCCATCATAAATTAACTACAGATGGAACTTTAAACCATATTGAATTATGGTAAGTTAAAATTGCGATAAGGATGATTGGTAGTTTCTTTAAAAATTTTGAAGTTGACAGTGGTCTATTCTGAAAAAAAAAATCAGTATTATAGATCTGGAGTGAATAATACAAGGTAAATGTAGAATCTTCATTTGTTTATTTAGTTATAACATAGGATCAAAGAAAGGGGAAAATCTTGCGAGTTTTTTGTTGATCTACTTTGGAGTTTACTATAGTTTTCCTTGTGAAATTATATGTGTTGGAGATTACCTCTGGAACATGATACAGGAGTTACAGTAATTTCGAACTTTAAAGATGGCTTATGGGACAGAGAGGAATTAAGCCAGATCTGCAGATGGACTTGTAGTCCTCATCATTGTAACACCTCTTTGGTGCCTGGGTGTTGCAGTGGAACCCACGATTGTACTTTAGGATAGGTTTTGTGATACAGCTGATTTGAAAGCAGCCTAAGTCAGATCAGAAGGGGATATCTTTGCTGTCTCCCCTGGTTGCGCATACTTCCAAGTTGTCTTTGTTGTCACTTTTCCTTGTCTTTTACGCATTGAGCCAGCTTAAGAAGCTAAGCACAAAAAGCCAACAGTGTAAGCGGGCGTAAAAACTCTACTGCCAATTTAACTACCTGAACTGTTTCATCTCAAGGCAGAGAAGGCCCAGGAAGAAGAGCCTAGCCTGTGTTTAGGATGTTTCTTCTAACTGTTAGTCCCGAGTTGGATCAGTTTGTGAAACCATATACTTAGACTGAAGTTGAGTAATGTGGTATTAAACTGAGCTGGCATCTTTAGGTACTGAAAGATGTGTTCCCTGTTCCTTTTTTATTCAAGCTGTAGGTTTTCTTAACTTGTAGTGAGCCTGTTCAGTTTGTTAAATTAGGAGAGGAACCTGACGAAGATGCGAAAGGTTTTCAGTTGAGTTAGTAAGTCGGTTTGTTTTGCTGTTTGTTCTGTTTGAATGCTGAAGCCTTTACAAGAAGGGGCGCAATTGTGTACCTGGGAAGGAGAGGGCCTGCCCTTCTTGGCAGTGGCAGCCTGATAGATTATGCCTTACAACTAAGAAAATTTCACTTTTAGATACGAAATTGCTCCATAAGCCCTCTGTTCTGAAAATCTGGAACGGTTTTCAGAATGGGGTTCCAACAGGTATTGTACTCTTAGGGAAAACTGTCCAGCTAATTCCTGGAGGACTTCTGAATTGAGAGTTATTTTGTAAATTCTGCTTTTGCATAAGGTGCCTATGACAGATTTAGAGTTCTGGATAATAACCTTATTCTGGAATTAGGCCTCTGAACTATTTTTAGAAATCTATGGCAATCATTTAAAACATAGGTAGAGAAGGAGTCAGTAGTTCCATCATTTATGACTTACCAGTCATTACAGTGTATGCATGGGCTATAAATGGACCTCAGTTTAGTGTGTTTTTCGGCCTGAGAGAATCCAAAATTGCATTTTTCACTTCTAGTGAGAACACTTGGCTTTTGAGATGTTTTTGGTGACTGTCCTTGAGGCCCATTTGATCTGTGGTATTGTACAAAAAAGGAAAGACTCATGGGACAGAGAGGGAGAAGATGGGACACGAGTCTCCAGTCCAGTGCCTAGTGTGCTTGCCTTAAAGGAAGAAGAAAAGGAAATTTCTAGGATTTAATCACTGCTTACGCATTTTGGAGGAACTGGCTCCTAGGAAATGCTTTTATTTTCTCAACACAAAGATATTACGTAAATTGTGTAAATGCAGCACAGCCACCAAGTTAGAATTGGTGAATGATATGCAAATAAGGTATAGAAAGTGTGGGAGAGTATAGATGGAACATAGAATACTTTGTGTCAGTACAATTATTTTCACCTTATTCTTCAGTTATTTGTAAAGGACCTCTAACACAAAGTAATTTATATGGTGAGATTAAGGGTTTTGAAGGACATAATCTGGTAAATTGTATATCCTTGCATTTGTGAATTCATATGATGAAATACAAGTGCTCTACAATAATTTCAGAAATGTATTTGACTATAGCATATGTATTAAGCGCAATCCATGAGAAATAGATTATATTGGGTTTATGTTAAGAAGTGTTTTGCTGAGAACAGTGCTTTTCCTTAGCTCCTCCTAAGATGATAGAAATGTTCCCTAGGTGATTGGCGCAGTACATCTGGAGCAGAGGAATTTTTACTTTAGAATTCAGCTTTCTCTCTTACAATTGCATTGGTCAAACTGAGCCTGAATTAGGACTTAAGGCATATTCTGAAAGCCTAAATATACCTAGACTGGGAGAATGAGAGGTAAATGGTAAAGATGCTGGATTTTACTGTGGTGAAAAGGCGTCTTATGTTTATTTTGAAATTCAGTTGTCAGAGAAGTTTGAGTTGCCATGCCTGATTAAATTTATTTCTTCAAATTCATTTATGTAGCCTATTACAATAGACACATACCACACATAGAAAAGACTGTAAAAATTTTGCTAGTGTACTTGAAGTAGAGGTAGTGTCTATTATGACTGATACCAAGCCAGCTGTTTAAGGAACTTTCTTAAGGACCTGGGAATTTTTGCTTTCAAAGGTCCAGAACATCACAGACTGCACAAAAATGCAAATAGAGTTCTCAGTGATCAAGTGGTATTATAGTGAATATAAATATACTAGCTGTTTTCACATGCTAAAGAACAGTTGGATTCTTATTTACTGTGTGGAGTTTTAAGCTGAAAGTTACACTCGGGCTCTGGCGCTCTGCAGAGTCAGCAGAAAACTGATCAAAAAAGGTGAATATTTTGCATCATGCTGAACTACAGAAGTGACTCAACAAAGACTGGGGCAGGTGCCAGGGGTGGTGCCGGAGAGGGGCTTGCACTGAATAACTGAGGGCAGGGCGGGGTGTGGGTGGGAACACAGCAGCCACATGGAGATCAGCGTTGGCTTTTGTGGAACTGCAGCCTGAGAATTCTTATTTTAATGAAATAACTCTGTTCATGAGCATATTTAAATACATCTCGTTGTCATGGAACCTGGACTTGACCACTGCTAGTTAATTTATTTTCAAAGCTGTTAAACTTTATATGAACTGCTGTTTGAAAGCATGTAGAACAAGATTTTTAAACATGATGTTTCTGTACTGACATGTCTCAGAATGCAAGAGCTTGATTTCTGGTTTCTAAGTTGCAAGGAGCTGGAAGAGTGGTTGTGGTATATGTAGTATCAGAAGTAAAGAGTTCTTTTTCTTTAAACAACTCTGACTTTTCCCTCTCTGAGCTTTGGATCCCAATTACTTTGTTTATATCCTAAAATCCTAAGAGTAATTGTAAAATGCCATTCAAGTTTCTTTTAATGTCAGCAGATCTAATTAAAAGGCAATGTGAGTTCTGTAAGCAAACTTAAGTTGTAGTCCTGTTGAAGTTTACTACACTTATAAGTTTACTACACTTATATCTTTTCATGAGTTAATTGGAGGGAGCAGCAAAATGGTTATTCCTTATTCTGTTATGGTAGTATACTTGGGATATGTAAAAAGAAACATAACACTCTGAGGTGTTGAGTTGTGCAAATAGAAGAAAGGAAATCCTTCTAATTTGAAGAACGTGTTTAGAATTCCTAAACTTAGAAATAGTTATTTGTGAGCCAAAACTGCTTTGGTTGCTGGAGTGACAGTTTATTAAATCAGTTCCCCTCCCCCATCCTTGCAGAAGGGGCAATGTCTGCTCTAGCTCTGAGGTACTGATTTTGACCATTTTGTATGAATGTGAAGCTCGTGAGCCTGCATTGCCTAAAAATCATCACTTGATGACGGGAGACTGTGTCCTGGTCCTCCCCCTGGCATGGAGGAGAAAAGAGGAGAGAGCTGGGACCATCCTCTTACGGCAGGCTTCTGAAGTGGTTGCTCTCTAGATATAGTCATTTTAATCTTTTTCTTTAGTCACTGATGAATTTACTATCAGAATGAAGCTATGGTTCAAGCCATGTTGGGAGGACTTAAGATTTGGCTTACTCAGTGATTTTAAGGTTAAGACTATTTATTTATTTATTTAGAAGCTGTATGTTGAGTTCTGTATGGTTTTTAGGATGAGAAAAATATGTAACTGTAACTAAAGAAATCTCTTCCTTATTCTGCTGCTTTTAGATTCAGTGGCTTAGAAATGTCTCTGTGCAGGCATCCCTAGCAAAACCTTTGAAGTGGGTGAAGTCTGTCAAATGCATTAAGGAAAACTTTGGTGCTTGGGAGCAAATATTTTCATTTAATTTCCTTGGATACAGATAGAAATAAGCAAGCTTCAGTTTTCCAGGGAAAATGGGGTTAAATCTGATTTATCATGGTAATTATCATTATTACCGTTATAATGTGGAAAGCTCAGGAGCACTTCTATATTATCACTTTTAATATCAGAAATATACATACTCTGGCAGAAGATTTAGGGATTCATGGGGTAAAACCTGGTGTAACTTGCAGGCATATGGTTAACATACGGCCAGAGACTATGTAGGTACAGCCTGAATCCTCCAGACAGTGAAAGGGAAAGGTAGATTGTGGTACTGCAGCTATCTATGGGACTTACCTTGTGTGGCTGAATTCAAACACACCATGGAATAATTGTTGCTTAAGAGATTAGAAAATATTAAAGAAAAAAGGGAGATAAGCCTTATCCCAGTTCTTACAAATGGTCACCATATATCTGTAGAGCTGAATAGCAGTTTGTGTTATTTTATACAAAAGGCTCTATAGGTGTGTGCATCTCCATAGAGTAAAATATTTTGGAAGCCTTCAAGGTGAGAGATACAACTCTGTCAGGGCAACTAACATCTAGGTGGTTGTAAATGCTCTTGAAGTAAGTAACTGTAGATTGTCTCCTGAAGCTAAGGTCACAAATTACCTGCTGCCAAAACTGAAATAAAAAAATAATCTTACTTCTTGTAGACATAGAGTAGCAGCTATACAGATTACTTTCTGGAGATCTATGGAAGTATATAAAATATTTTTATAACAGTTAGTTGTGGTCTGGGTAGGATTTTACATTAGTTATTCTAAAAGTTATTCTGTCTCTTTTTTTGATCAATTCTTTTAGAGTAATGTTTATTAAAACAAAATAATCATCTATGACTATTAATTTCCAGTTCCTGATACAAGTACCTCGCATCATGATCTGGAATTTGTCATGTTCCAAAAGCAGAATTAAAAAGGGGTTGGGGGGAGGGAAGGGATAAAAAATGAACAGTTAACCAGTGATTGTGTCAAGATCCAGTAACACCTGATTTTTGATAATGATGGGTCACTTAGAAAGCTGGAGTCTCTTGAATGTATCATGTTTCTTTGTTTTAAACCTTGGCAACTATCAAAATACTATACCATTCGGATATCTGTTTTGTTTTCTTCCATTTGTTGATACTCTCTTTTGCTTTTTTATAGCTGTTTAGGCAAACGTTTGGATAGAAACTGTTGTCTATACCTGTGGAGAAATAGAATTTTATCCACAACGTAAAGATGTTTCACGTAAAATATGCAGTCTGTGTTCACAGGGAAGAACACCTGCTGTTCCCTTGCATATATATGCACATGTATAGTGTGTGTGTGTGTATGTATATGTATAAAGTAGATCTCTTGCAGTTTTTGAGAGGTGGAAGCATTTCAGTAGATATTACTTGCCTGAAAAGCTTTACAAGTTCTTTCCCAACTCTGGTCTCAGATAGTAAGTTGAAGTAGCTGCGTTTGAGTACTCTTGCCAGCTCTCTGAAGGGTTGATAGTCTTGCTTCGTAAATAAAAGAACAAAAAAATAGATTTAGTAGTTAATGACCACTACATAGGAAGAATAGTAAGATATATATAAAATTATGAGAATTTAGTAAAGGCCTGTGAATTAGGTGATGTTTGGCCACTTTCTGTGGAAATTTAAGTTTTCTCTTAACTGTTTGTTGCTTTATGGCTATAAAGGTAAGGGAAAAGTAGGAAGTTCAGACTCTGCAGACTTTTTAGGTCTAAAGTTTTAAACTGATGGATGCAAATATATATAGGCATATGTTTTGTTTTGTGTTTTTAAAGTTCTTTTCTCAGTCAGAAAGATGAGAGAAAATTTCTGGAAAAAATGATTTTTTTGGGAGGGGGGAGGGGGCATCTATAGAAAAACCTCTGCTCTGAAAAGCATTTCACAGCTGTGGGACTGAATTGCACTAGATAAATTAGTTCACGGCCCTTCTAGATGCTGTGCTTTTTAACATGACTTTACTTGTACACTGCTTTGCTTTTTATTTAATGTTTAACATATAGACTAAAATGGCTCTATTTCATAAAAATAATTAAATCCTTGCATATCAGATGTCACCTGTTAAGGAAATCATAGTTAGGAAGCACATGTTAAACATGGAAGGGAATTAGATTGTTACACATGTCTGTTTTTGTAAGATGACATAAAACCCAGCTCCTAAAGCAAACTATCTGGATTTCAAAAATACCATTCTTTTTCCTGGGATTGTGTTCAGTGTAGGCATATCTTGATGCCTGTGTGAATATGAGTTGAAATTATTGTCAAGGATCGTGTAAAAGTGACTCCTTAGTAACCCATTTAAATTCAAGGTGACAATTAAATGTTACAAAAGGAAGTATTTGGTTATGTGTTCAGTCACCACAAACAGTTGTAATTGCTCTAGCTGATACTGCAGGGGATGGGCAGCTCCTGCTGTAGCATCTCTTTGCTTCTCTTGGATGAGGGAGGAGAATGTAAACAGAGTAGCATGACTTTGCTGTTCTAAAACAGTTTAACTCCACACTTTAAAACTTAACCACATCCGTTTTGCTGGACAGCATTAAATGACTGGAAAAAATAACAACTAATCCCTCCTATTTATGGTTCATCATATGGTCAGTGTACTGAAAAATACTGTAAGTTTATGTTTCTGAAAGTAACGTATTTTTAGTAAGTGTAGAGATATGCACAAATTATCTAAAACTTTATAAATATTTCAGCTTTCATAAGCACATGAGCTTTAGTGTGTTTTTTTTAGTTATATCAATTTAGTGCCCACTGAAAGTCTTTCACATGAACAAGTATTTTAAAAAATAAATCCTAGCATGACTGGCTGTACAGATCAAGTGCAAGTTTACTCTGTTTAATTTCTTGTTCTTTCCACTTGAAATACAAGAAAAATAGTGCTTTTAATAGAAGAATTAATTACATGTTCCTTTTTCATTGATAATCAAAGGGCAGAGTAGGTATAAAAATTGATTATTATAAATCAGACATTTGAGAGATTGAAATTGCACTCTCTGAAGTCTATGTGAATTAATACTGGTATGACACCATTCTAGGTCCTTCTATGATAAAATAAGATGCACTTTGATATTTAGTATTTTGATAGCAATGTTGGCTTAAGAAACACCTTTTCTCCCAGCTGTTTACCCTTGCTGCCAGGGTGGTGCTGTGCATCTGTAGTGAAACAGATCAGCAAACTGGTATGGGTTAAAAAATGATGGTCTTTTTTCTCCTGTTCTCTGTGTTTCCACCTGGATCAATTTCCCAGTCCAGTTCACCGGGTGACCCTGTAATTAAGTAGTGTTGCCTTGGCCAAGCAGCTCCTTGCAAAAAGGATACAGGCAGTTTAAGCAGCACTGCTTGAAAAGAAATCCTGGCTGAACTGCAGCTGTAGTTCTGTCTTAGCCAGGTTTGAAGTGGGGTGAGAAAGTTAGTGAGGTGAGAAAGTTACTTTGTGATTTCAGTAGAGCTGTTTGTGCATGCTTTCAGGCTTAAAGGATTGATGCTTGCATCATATGGTATAAACTTAGTGAAGCTAAGCATTCACATGTTTTTCTTTTTAAAGGAACTAGTGCTTTTTGAAGTGCTGAAAATAATGACTTTCCAGTATACAGGAATAATAATGGTAGGGTGTGTTTTATTTTGGATGCAACTGTTTCATAAGCTTCTCGCAAACTTTGGTTTAGAAGCTGTTTCACAAACAAAGTATTTTAGTTTAGTAGTGTGCATATACAACTCTTCAGGAGGAATATAATGCAAGCTCTCAGGCTTTTTTCTGGATGAATGATGTGTCAGTGACGTTTAGTATGAACTCAGAGAATTTTGATTGTTTTCTCCTTTTCACCCTAACTTGAAAGCTAGTTATATGCAGAGATGTCCTTCTTCCATAATTTTAAGACTCCTTTTCTTAACTATGGGGTAAACAGATACATGAAGGTAACTGTGTTCACAGTTCTGTTGAATACACAAAGTAAACTGAGGAGAGGTGTATTATTTTATCTTCATGGATTATTAACTTTGAAACCCAAAGATAGCCTTCAGATAGTTGCTGATTATTTCAGTGGAAACATTCAGCTAATAGGTTTTCCATAATGCCAAAGCACTTAAGTCAAAAGATGCTTGTCTTTAGGCCTATTTGAGAACATACTAAATGTGAGTCAGATCATCCGTTACTGCCTTTTGCTTACCACTCAGTATACTGGCATCAGGTTAGAAGCATTCATGTCATTATAAAAGTGGAGGGGTGCATTGAGTTTTCATTCTAAAACTATCAGCTTTTATGTATATGACTTTTCTGTGAACCTGAGATACTGTACTGTGTTCTGCTTTGTCCATTAGATAAATGAAGTAGTCTATTTTTTTTTCCCTTCCTTCAATTATATCTTACATCTAACGTTACATCTTTTGGTCCTAAGCAGAACAGAAGCAATAAATACTACCTTTTTTTTCCCCTCTTTCTTTTTAAAGCATTTTAAAGGTAATAGAAGTTAGTCTCTTAACAGAGGACCTTTCTTATCCATTTGTTCAATTTATATATATTTTAAAAACATAGGCCTGTATTGCTGTCTGGAGCACTAGCAAAAGCATTTAGACTATACTATACTTTAAAAATGCACAACTAAATTCTGTTACTGTAGCTTTCCTCCAAAAACTATAATTTGACTAGGCTTCATTTTTTGACTTGATGCATTTTAACTTGTGTATCTAAACACATAGGATTTTACACAGTAACAAAATACAATGTATATGCTAAGTATCGTAACAGTGATTTTGGAATTCCTCAGTTGTTTGTCTCTGGGAACAAGTCCTAGAAGCTGAGAACAACAGCTACCGCCCTATGGAATTTTTATTTTATTTTATTTTTAAATTCCAGTAGTATTGATTGTAATTCAAATTTTATTATGCCTTATTTTTTAAAAAAAATCCAGTATCTTATGTCAAGCAACATCATTTGTTGTCTGTGTGTAGTTTCAAGAGTAGTCTGTTGTGATGCAGAATATCAAGAGTATGAGAAATTGTTATTGTATAGTCTTATATGTATCTTGCTCCATTTAATCCAGTATGTTAAACATCTCAATTTAGTGTTATATAGTTCCGGATAATTTTCCTAATAGATAAATACGTATTTTTTTGCTTCTAAGTAAACATTTATATGTTATGTTACTAGCAACAGGCCTGCATTTACCAAAGGCCAGTGACCTGAATTATGTTCCTCTCTGACAGCAGTGTGTGTAGTCATGATATTGGCAGAGATTTTTCTGCTGTTTCCTGAGTATTGCTTTAGAAGTTGCAAAATAACTTTTCTGCAAAGGAAAAAGGATCTTCCAGAAGCTACGTGCTGTTAGTTTGCACAGTCTTTCTTTCTTTCTTTCTTTCTTCTTTTTTTTTTTTTTTTTTTTAACTAAAAGTGCCATATTGAATCTTGGAACATGATGATACTGAATAAAGAAAATTAGTCTATAACAAAGTGCTTTAATTAGTAAAAAGTAAAAAAAAAAATCAAAAAACGCTCCCCGGTAGATTTTTTTTTCCCAAACTTGAGTGTGCTACAGTTGATACTCTGAAAACTCTCCCTTAAATTTATCATGGATAGAGTGTTTGATACATAGAACAAAAACAAAATTGTGAAAGTGTGTTGTTTCTTCAAAGTTGTTAGTGATGCTTGTCCACACTTCGCACAGTTGCATTGGATTGAATGAGGAGCATCAGAAACAATCTTTTAACTCTAGATGCTTTAAATTAATATTTATTATATTATTATAATATTCAACATATTATTTGGCTTACCAACTTTTTTTAGTTTATGAAATAAAAAAAGTTTTACAAATTACTGTTTTACTGTCTCGAGATCCAGATGAACTGGCTTCCTGTTGTGTTCATATATAGTAAAATTGTCCCTATTTGCCAAAACTCATGATCTAATTTGATACCTAGACGTACACAAAAAAGAGAACAGAGGAAGATAATGAAACCTCTCCAGAGAGATCTCAGTGATCATTTTTTGCACTTCAATTTTTAAGTTTTAATAAATACGACTGCTCTGAAACCAACTCTGTTGATTTACAGCAAACCCTGTTGACAAATAGATATAAGTTGAGTATTGAGCCTTTTGAAGGAAGGCTTCTCTTCCTCCCTCAGCTTCCTTATTTCCAATTCCCTTCTGTTCTGTTCCAGTAAGTAGATCAAACTGGGTTCTTGAAGCGTGATAAACGTAACTACTAAGGGGATTCATTTGTCCTAATAATGATCTTGCAAATTGTGTGGTGTGAGAGATTTATTCTTGACTGCTGTGGTCATCAGTTTATTATCTAAAGCAGGAAGCCCTTGCGTGGGCTGTGGAGAAGGACTTTTGGCTATAAGAACTTGGCAATGCAGAGGCACAGTAGAAGAAACTCAGCTATCAAGTTTCATGTGCTGCCCTTGCAGCTATCACATGTGATTTGGTGGGGTCTATTTTAAAATGAAGAAAATAGTTCAAACCGTTAACATCTTTTCTAATCTATCATTGTATTTTTATGTTGAATGTCTGTGATACTGATGTCCTCACAGGAACTTGTTAACTTTGTTCCCTATTCACGTTTTAGATAACGTTTTATGTTGTGAATTGCTTAGAATACAGTCCTGCAGTAGACACCAGCCTCCCGACTCCTGACCTTAATTCCATGCTTTTATAGTAGTACTCTGGTTTTTCAGAATGTGAAAGTTGTTGGACAGTTTTAAGGAGCCTGGAGAAACGCATTGGTTTGTGATGGGTATTGGATAGCTATGAAGCTGGTGGATGTAATTGATTCCCTGTCTTTAGAGTTATATCAGGAACTCTTCCTTGGCTTCATGTAGCTCTAATTTAATCTTTTAAATTCTAAAATAATTCAGGTCTGTGTGTGATACCCTCTGGTTTGCTTTCTCCCTTGTATTTTTTTTTTCTTTGTGAATCCTTTGCAGAGTTAGTGTTGTAAATAATCTTTAAAAATGTTCTAGACTCGTTTTATGATCAGTAGAAAGCATAGGTGCACATATATAGAAAGTTGCTTTACTGCTATGACAAAATCAGCTGTGGGTGACTTGAAACTATTCTATAGCTATAGCCCAGAATTCTCTGTGTTTATTGGATAGTGCACTTTTGTCCAGAGATTTTCTTTCTCTTATAAATGAGAATAAAGAGATTTTGCACTCTGTTGCCTTGAAGACTATATTTTGCTAGAGTTGCACTCAGTTTGACAAAGCACTAGACTGTTGTAAAGCACCTGAGATGTGTTAATGTGCATCTTTTGGAGGTTACTCTTCCCATAGTGGAACTAGCAGAAGACAATATATAAAAATACTATAGTTCTGTTCTGGGTGAAAATCAGCCAGGTTTGCTCACACTGTATTGTTGATGGTTTGGACCAAGCTCACATAGTAATTGCAGCCCATGAAGCAAGTGAGGGGTGATCACATGATTCCTTGCTGTAGTTGACCTATTGTTGCAAAGTTGCAAAGACAGTGCAGTAATGTCTTCAGTCCCTGCAGCTACTGCTGGAAAAGACTTTGTATAATGTTATTGTCCATAGATGCTGCAGTTAAAAAGATCTAAGCCAGAGAGAGCTTTTAAGAGTGAGACTATAGTTCTGTAGCCTTAGGACTTAGGTTGGACACCCCTGGTGCTCCAGAACTTTTTAAAATTTATTTTAATCCAGTGACTATTTAGTACATCTCTTTTTTCTTTATTTTCCTTCTTCTCCACTTCTTGAATGAAAGTGCTTGTCCCTTCTGAGTTTAGCAGGATTAAGCCAGGCACAAGACACTGTATCTGTTTGTGTAGTATACACTTAGCATAAGTACTAGACTGAATCTTTTATCCAGATTCAAGTGATTTAGGCATGAAAACGCCTAGTTTGTAGATCCTGTATAGCTTTAGGCATTGCTCATCAGCCTTGCCAAGATCATTGCTATTGTGGTTATGGCAGTGAAATTCTAGGTCTACTGAACTTCACTAATGAAAACCAAGGCTTTTAATTCATGGTAGGGAACAGCCAGGTTTTGTTTGCCCCCCTCCCTCTCCTGGAGGCAAGAATTCACCTGATTGTAAAATAACAATTGAAGCACTGCAAAGTGTACTGATACATGTGTTGGAAAAGTAATTTCTTCTTCCTTGTTTTGCCTTTGAGTGTGTCATGTATCTATGGCACAAAGAAGAAGTCAGTATGGTGAGAGAAAAGGTAGCTGGGCTTAGGGTGTATGTAGTGCTCAAACAGTCATAGTTGATGAAGAAATGAATGTGAACTACAGTGTTTTCCATTCAGATTACAATGTCTAAGTGTTTTAGCCTAAAAACTTTCTTGGAGATGCTTCTATCTGGACGTGTTTAAATAGTAATTATCTAGACTCTACAATTTCAGTGAGCTGTTAGGCATTTGTGAAAGTTCTCTAAAATTCTCTAGTCATAATTGTTTTTGAACATTTTTGATATTTTGTCAAGTACCAATAGTATTTCTTTAGAGAGCACGTGAAAAGCAAATCATTGAAAAATACTTTGTCCAGTGGGGTTTTTTTTTTTTTTTAATATTGCAGATCTTTTTTTTTTTTTTTACCTTCTGTTAAAGATTTCTGTGTCTAAAAAAAAATCCTTCACCTCTTTCAATCTATTCCTCTTGTAGGAAGTTATAAATTTATTGTTCTGAGCATATTGTAATTTAGTGTATGCTGAACCTAAATTCAGTTTCATATGCGATACAGGAAAAATGGACGTTGTGGACTTATGTACATTTATGTTTCTGTACTTTGTTTGCTGATTCAGTATAATCCTACAGAAGTTTAGTCTTGTTTTATAAATATTGCTTTGAATTTCTGCAAAAATCCAGAGTTATTTAAGGGTTTTGCAAAGATGGTAAATATTAATAATTTCAAATTTGCAGGATTGAAAAAAACTTTTTCAGATGACCTAAATTTTCAGAAATGTTGAATGACAGGTAGAAAGTTAAATTAATCCCTGAATTTTTGACACTTAAATTATTTCTCCTAACAATAAATGAGAGTGCAAGGTAGTCTTTCTAATTTCTGTCCCTACTTTTACTGCTGGAAAACTTTATTTTTTGTTGGAACATCCTTATTCTTTTCCTAGGGATTTAGCTTTGTGGTCTTGCCTACTGAAAAGGTTGTGCTAAGCACTACATGAACCTTGTAGAACGGAGGTTTACAACCTTATTAATTTATATTTATACTAATACTTTTCTTTCTTCATTTTGCAGTGTGGTTTGCTGTTGGACTCCCCCCGCCCCCCACACCCCCACAGGATGATATGAGACTTGAAAGAAGACGATGCATACAGGTGATCCCGTTTTCAAATGTTTTTAGAAAGGAAGATCTCTAATGGAAAAAGTAAAGTGGGAAAAAGTAGATCAAAAACATTACTCTTTCTGTACCCCCAATATTGTATCATTCCAACCTTAGTTGAATATTTAAGAACCTGCAGAATTATGAAGTATTTCTTTGTCCTTGAAAGTGTTTTGCAGTTTACCAGGAAGAAAATGGCTTTTCTAAATGGAAATGTATTCTTTCCAAAGTTTTATGCAAAAAGTATTTTCTTTTATAGATGCTAAGTGCACTGTTTTTATGTTTTTCTTGTTTGTTATTACCCCTTTTTAACCTCAGCCTAATTAATAAGACATGTATGCCCCCTGTTTCATGGTACACTATTTCAGTCTTTCATTAACTTTCTTTGGAAAGAACTGTTAAAGTTCTGTAAAAGTGTATAACAAGAAATAGCTAGTAGTTCATTATATCTACTGACATCCTTGTGTCTAGCTATTGCACGGATTTCACAAGACCTGACGAGATCTGTGAGCTTCTTGAACTCACTGGTCATTCTTAAAATTGATGCTTTGGGAAGTTCTGCCATTTTTGCTAAAGAAAAATGCTGTAAGTAATATGTGTACTTGCCGATCAAGTAGTTTATTTTGAGTGATACTGTTGTGTTGAGAGTACGTTTATTAAATTATTAAATTTGACCTTGAAAAATCATGATCGACAGGAGTAGAATAGATGTTAGGTTGTAGATGAGAAATGAGGTAGTTCTTAAAACCCAAGTGCCCTTATTTCAGTGGTAGAACTATCCACTGCTTGTATTTTAAGGCATGTAACAGTGAAGTACACGTAATAAGACAGGTCTTTCATTTTCTTGTTCTGCTTTAAAACTCATGAATACTTGGGTCTGAAAAAAAGCTAGATGGATTTATGTATGCATGCAGATCATCTGATTGCCAGTCTTCAGTTGCATCAGCTGTTCATGTATAAACAGCTTTACAGGGTGTATTTACATGGAGCAGGTTGGATTAAGGCCAAGATGCTGTAAGTGGATACTTTATGCTGTAAAAGTAAGCATTTGTTCATTTACTGGAATGTTTAGAAAGTTGTATGTTGCTAGCTCAAATAAAACTGGACCTAATTGGTTATAAAATGAAGGAGGGGGAAGAAGTAAAGAAAGAAAAAAGTTTCCAAAGGGATGATATTTCATCTGTTTAAAAATACGTATCTGGAGGAATAGCATTTAAAGCCTTAAAATTGAATCTGTTATGCCCCATAATTTGTGTAGCTCTGTCTAGTAGGCATTCATAGCAATTGTTTGGATTGTAGGTCATATGTTAATTGTAGTGTTGATTAAAATATATCTCACCTTAAATACTGAGAAAATAGTTTGAAAGTTTTAAAAGTATTCACCCTGTAACTGAAAAGAGAGATAACGTTATCTAGAATATTACCTTATGTTCCTTATAGTGTTTGAGAGAATTTGGCTTAGTATTTCTATGTGTTAAAATGATTTAAAGTAAAACTTTAGCACTTTCAATTTTTGCTCAGTTTCTGATGATGATGATGAGCTTATAGAATTATGACTTTTAATAATGTATACAGGATTTTGGAACAAGGGATTTTTAAATAGTATTTTCTAAAGCCCAAACTCTCATTAGAAGTCCCATAATAAATACAGTGAAAAACAGCAATACTTTTACAGAGATTTTTGGACTTCTGACTTGTCATGTAAGTTGGAAATTAGACAGTTTCTTAAGAGTTTTCTGTTTATTAAAGAGCCAATATTAATATGCTGAGGTTCTGAAAATAAACATGATTTTTGGGCCTTAAAATGAAAAACGTGCTGTCTTTATTTTATAATATAAATATTCTGTAATTATTCTCTAATGCAGTAATAGCTCAGCAAGTGTAATATGACTCTGCTGATGCCTGTTTCAACTGCAGAGTAACTGGTTAGAGTTTAGTCCAGAAATTGAAAGGTTCTGTGTTGTTGAGAACGATCCTTTTGCATTCTGAACAAGGGCAGGTTTCTGTCTTGGCTTCTGCAGGTGACTGATCTAGAGTTTCAGACATGCTTGTCTAGGCTCCCTTGGTTAAAGACTATGAGCTTGTATAGTGTAAATAAATGGTATGTAATAATGGGCATCGGTTCATCTCAGTGGAAACTGACCTACTCTGAAGGCCTAAAATTAAGGACAGCATAACTGGGGAGAACTGGCTGTTGAAGAAGAGTTCCTTTCAACTGCTATCTTGGAATACTTAAATGTTAGAACACTTCTTAAGCTGAAAATAGAGAAGGGTATTAAGGTACACTGCTTAAAAAGTGAAAATACAAAGGAGTGATGGTACTGAATGTTACTCTCTGATCGTACTGAACAGGAAAACATGTTTGGAGAATGTCTGGCCTTTCTGTTTCTGGAATGGTTCAAGATAAAACTTCCATAGGCAGCAGTTTTTATGCATGGATGTGAATAGTATAATAATCATGGATCCTTTCTCAACCACCACTTTCAGTATCTTGATTCATTTATTTTAAATATGGTGATGTTTTCATTGCCATAGAAGAGAGAAAGATTGCTCTGTTCTGAGCACCTACAATGTATAAGGCACATATAGAGAAGGACTTTTTAAGATTATGTTTGGAGAACTGAAAGACTTTCAAGATTTGTTTTTGTCATTCTTAACTTACGGATTTTATGAGTTACAATACTTGACTGTGAAATAGCTTGCAAAAAAAACAAGGCTGAGGTTTAGTTCATTATAGGAAAAGCTGAATTGATATTTCAGACATGCTTTTGCATTACAAATGATTGTTATGATAACATTAATCCCTTAGAAGATGATTTGTGATAAAAATTTATTTTCAGAATGTGACTTCTTTTTATTTCCTTATATTTTGAAAATCAGTCTCTCTAGAACATTTCCTGAAAGGAAGGAACCGTAAGTGCTGATGCTATTATTACTGTTATGGTGATGGTTATTACTATGTTGATAATCATAATAGCTACTGTTTACTTTCTGTGGTGTAATAGCATCAAATTGGGATTGTGCTATGTACTTAAAAGCAAGGATTGAGCTTGTGGATGAAAGTTCATATTTTAAAAACAATTGCATCTTGTTCTGCACCTGTTAGGCAGAGCCGAACTGTGCATTTTCTGTTGTTGTTTTTATTTTCCTCTTTATGGAGGCTATATTATAAAAATGGATTAGTTTTACAATGAAAAACTTTCTGGTTTTGTCTTTGATTTTTCTGGTTAGCTGGCCTAGGAACATGTAACCAAGGATAATTAATTGTCTGATATTTAACCTTTTCAAGAGCTTATGGCTTTTGTCTTTTCTTGACCTTTGTAAGAAAAGGACTCGCATCTCATTTGAGTGTTCAGAAAGGGACTATTGTAGGTCTACTGATCCAAAAGTGCAAGTTCCAGAAGGATCCATTTCTTCACACCACACGCTGATCCTCTTAACTAGTAAGAATAATTGTTGGAGAAGTGTTCTTCTTAAAAGCAGAAGAGAAGGAGAAAAAGGCTACATGTCCTGACCTGCTATTTAATGATGATATACTTTACACTGAAGCACAACAAATATGACTTCCTGATTTAGATCTCCCACAAGACTATTGAACAACACTGTCTGGGATGTCTCCATATACTGAATGTTTTGAACACACCAGAGACGGAGACTGATGTTTAAACTGTTGAGAATTGAGCAAGTAACATAAAATGTGAAAAATATTTTCAAGTTTGAAGAATGTTTGAAGTGATGATATTGCTCTTAACTTTTAAAAAATACTGTTTTTGTTTGGGAGGGGAAAAAACATTCCAGTGCTACCTAAAAATATTCATACGAGAGCAACAATATAGTAAGCATTTCCATTGATGCTTGCTATTTCTTTTTTTCAGCTGCATTACTGACTAAGATTTAAGAAATGCAGAGCAAAGACATTTGGAAGGTTCTTGGATTGCATTGGATTTATACTGTCTTGCAAATATATAGGTGTTAGTTTTACATAAGAGCAGAACAAAAACTGAGAATTGGGCAGTCTTTCATGTCTCAAATAATCACGATATTTTATTTTGCTGATTCTTTTGAACCTAGAATGTTTTTATATATGACACTAGTTGCAAAAAGATTCTTTTTCTATAGCCTGAAAAAAATGTGGCCAGTATTGTTGCTCTGTGCTTTGAAATACATCTGTCTTACCTTACACCAGTTTTGCCTCTAAGGTAGTTTGTTTAAAGCTACTTCAACTTTTACCAGGGAATCCCAAAAACTTGCTGGGAAATCACCTTTTTATCACTTACCTGTAATTTTATGCTGTTGAAATGATGAGTATGGTATCTATAGTTCTACTTAAGTAATTGCATATGTGGAGTCTCGTTTGTGAGACATATGTGCTATTGGTATACAATCAGAACTCGTTAAAAAGGAGCAAATGTTTGGCCCATGTGCTGATTCCATATTGATGCATATAAGCTGGTTCTGTTTTTTCTGTTTGGTGGCTTTCGTTCCAATTGGGTTGATTCTGTCAGTAACTTTTTCACATCTTTGATCATGTAATTAAAAGCAGTTTTTGTTTGGTATTCAGGTCTTGACAGGGCAGATGTTTTCACTTCATCCCGCTAAAAAGGAGATGCGAAGAAAATAACTCACCTTAAGTGAATTAGTTTTAAATCTAATACTGCTCATTGGCTAATTGAGCAGTATTAGTTTTAAAAATAGATTGCTAGTGCGTACTTTGGGTGAATAAGAATGCTTTTAGGGTTAACTGCTGTTTTTTTACATAGGTACTCCCTTGCAGGAGTTGTTCCTGCTGTCCTTCTGGCTGTTAGTGTCTTGTCAGCCATGGCCAGAAAGCAGTCAGAAATGAGTTGAACATAGCTGCTTATTGAAGGGCAACAGTTATCGTATTGAAAGTAGAAGTTCTGCTTTTCAGAGATGGAGTCATTGACCTCAATGAGTGATAACCTTGAAGTCAAGAGACTAGATTAATGCTCTACTTTCTGTGTCTAAGATCAGAAATGTGAAAACCTGGACAGCTAAAGTTAGATTCCTGCATCCATATTTAAAAAGAAGTTGCCTATTTAAAAACAGAGTTTTTTTTTTTACCTCTCTTCCAAAACTGCTTAGAATCTGTGATACTGAGGATTTAGTTCTTTTGGCCTCAGTCCTCGTGTAAGGGGAGACAAGTGACAAAAAAAAAATCCTATTTCTGAGTTTTGGGATGGAAGTGTAGCCTGATAGAAAGTGCTGCTTTTCTTATTTGGGAACAAACTGTAGCATCTGAAACAGAAAATCTTTAGAGGCTTCTATTTTCCTTTAATTTGCTCCCTCTTAAGGGAGGGCAACTTTGAGAGGTTTGGATTCCCGTAGAAAGTAATGTTAGTAGTTGTCCAGCGTTTCTTCCTCTCTGAAAGTCCTCATTTGTGATAAGTAGTGAAATTAATAGAAATACTGTTTCTGAGGCAATGCCTTAGGAGCTGGAGTCCCAGGACAGCGTCATGAGGCTCACACAGGTGTCAGATGGCAGTAATGAAGGGCAGTTTGTTCCCTCAACAGGGAGGGGAGAGGGATGAGGAGTTCCTGCACCTGTGATTGATTCTCTCTCTCCTAAGTGTTAGCAGAACTGCAGTGACATTGGCACGGTGGAGGGAGCGCAGAGTTAGAGGAAATTTGCAGTTTTGAACATTACTTTGCTGAGTAATGCTTCAAATAAAAACATCTTAAAGGTACTCATGTGTCTAGTTTTAATGTACTGGAAAAGTAATTTCTGTTCTTTTTGTATCCTGATTTACCTGGTCCTCTTTTCTAAATATCTTTTTTGAGTAACTTTCAACAAAGTATTATGGACACCTTTTTTTCCCTGCTGCTTCAGCAGCAACATTGTGACAGTGGAATTGATTCCTCTTTCTGAGAGCAATAACTCATTTAGATGTAAGCAAAAATTCGATTCTGAACAAAAATCAAATTAAGATTAAGAATTATTATAAATACTTCTTAAATATCTAATAATTTTTATCTTTTTTGCAGAATTATTGGTTAGTCCATTGAGAAGGTCTGAGATCTCTAATGAACACATGATGCTACAGATATAAAGTCTTTCTATAGTCTTAAAGTCAAGTGAACAGCTGTAATGAAAAAGCACCTCTGGTGTCAAAGTACTCGGTGTGCGAATGAAAAGTAAAGATTCTCCAGGGTAACACTGTAATAGGATGGCTAGACTGCATTTAGAGCTGTTAATGTACTCTCCGCTTTGTCCTGTATCGTGTTCACTTACTGACTGAGGCATTTGCCAGTGTGAGCATTTCTGTCTTATGCAAGATACTGTATAACAGAGCTTTTCTGTCCTGTTGTGTGTGGTTGTAGTACCAGACTTCTTTCTCTGAGTGATCCTGTTTGCCTAGCTTGGGAGCTTTTGGGGTGAAGTTGGGGGGAGGGGATGGGCTCTAAAATGACTCTTAGTCATGTGCATAGGTTTATATGTAGAGGGAGCTTCTTTCTCAGAACTCAGCACTGGGCAACACTAATGCAGATGCTTGCCCTTTGCAGCTTTCTGAGAATCACATCTAAAGGTCCTGCATTCCTAAACCTCATCCTCGGGTGCAAATCTTTTATTAGTACCTGCACATGGCAATAGCTCTGTGTGGATTTGCTGTCTGTGGAGACAGAGTACCCTAAATTCATCAGCTTTACCTGCTTCACTTGGCCCTAGCACTGGACAAACTTAATAGTGGCTTAATTTAACCATGCACTTCTCTAATTCCTTAGCTTATCCTATGAAGAATCTGTAAGTATGGGAATAAAAATTTGTAGGGGACACAGTTTCGCAGTTGGCTGAACAGACACATTCTTTTGAAGTTAGATTTTAAGACACACCGAGGGAGAAGCCTTAAGATGGATCTCTTAAGAGCCAGTCTTTAGCACCTATTAGTGGTTAATAGAGATTCTTTTGATAGTACTTTATCAGGTGAGGTGCAAGAATATGTTTGTCAGCCTTGCTGAAACTGGACATTATGACATCTTAAAAACTGTTATTTCTTTGTTTCTAGTCAGTCTACTGTTTCCTGTTCGGTTCAATTTATCCCTTGGTATATGAAGCTATTAATGCCTTTATAGCCAGTGTTATTCCAGACAGTGGTGAAATTCCAAGCTGGTATAGGTTACTAGCTTGTCGAAACAACACAGGATATGCTGGCACTTGATTACGGAGT
Source organism: Rhea pennata (assembly GCF_028389875.1). Taxonomy (NCBI): domain Eukaryota; kingdom Metazoa; phylum Chordata; class Aves; order Rheiformes; family Rheidae; genus Rhea; species Rhea pennata. The sequence continues at coordinate 119,112,078 of NC_084663.1, forward strand.
TTTTTGGCTAGGTATGTGTGAAGGAGCAAGTGTTCCTCTCACCAGGTTTTATTTTGATTCTCATGTCCTAATATGTAGCCAGCTATCCCATGCTTATTAGCTTGGATATTTCCATAAAACAACTTAAGGAAGCACTTGTCAGTCCTTTTATGTCATTAGATAAAATTCAATCATAGTCTTAAGTCGGTCTAGTTAAAATTTTCTGTGCTTAAAAAAAAAAAAAAGAAAAATAGTTACAGCTTGGAAAATACCTTAAAGCTGAGAAAGTTTTAGTTCTCAGATTTTCATTTTAACATTTTATTTTCAAAAATATGCGTTTGTTGATAAGCTGTCATGGACAACCATTAGATTAATGACTGGAAAAAACATAGCATCCTTATGTTAGGCAATCATTTGCTTTTATGAAACCATCAAATTTGCAGTTTTGATCTTTCATTTATCCTGTCAATGGCATTAGTGGATAGTTTACAGCAAAAAATACATTGATCAACCAAGGCAATATTCCTCAGCAATATTTTGGTGCCTGTGTTTCTTTAACAAATTAGTTACTAAGGGTCCTTTAATGCCATACTTGTATCCTCAGGTTCTTAAGATACGCTTGTACTGGTTATTTCTAGTTCTTTCAACTACATGCTTTCTCATGTATTCCCGATTAGCTTCTTTTTCATCCAGGTTTCCTTTGCTTGGTGGCTTATGATGTGACACTTTTTTGTAGTCTTATTTTGACTGTTTTCAGGAAATTCACCAGATTCTGAAGAAATTTTTATGAGCTGATACCTACTTTATTGTTTTATAGAATCCACTTTGTCTGTGAAGAGATAATCCAGCCTGAAGTTTGGTACACTATCTAACCGTATTGCCTTATCTCACAACATTTTTACTAATATCTCAGGGAATTTTAGTATTTGTGCATTTGCCTTTTTGAGGTCAGTATCTTGCAATGAACTTATTTCCACTGCCTCTGAAGTATACGTACTTTGCCATGATTCACACCAGAAAGGATAATGTTTGAAGAAGAAGCTCATTTAACAAGGTGAAGTTGATTTCATTCTCATCTGGTTTGTGGGCACAAGTGACATTTTATCTGGTTAAGCAGGCAGTAAAGCATTGAACAGAAAAGCATTATAATTCTGCGATTATTGTCCACAGCTTCAGGGCTTTCTCACCATTCCCAAGGAATAAGTAAATATTTCTGGCAATACATGAAGCTCCCTATACAGATAGCCATAATTACAGAAGGCCAAGAAGTGAAGTGAATGCAACCACACACATAGATAAGCTATATATATATATGTGTGTGTGTGTATGTATATGTATATGTGTGTATGTGTGTGTTTGTGTGTGTATATATATATATATATATGTATATATATATGTATCTTATCTATTTCGGAACTTTCTATCCATCTTATGTGCTCTTCCATGCTTAGATGGATTGAATTGAAATGGCAGGTTTTTATGTGTTAATAAAAGTATGTATGATTTTACCTACACCTGTCATATTAGAGTTCTGATTTGCTACTAATGGCTCTCAGAGGTTGATCAGATCCTCCCCTCCGAGACTGATCAGATAGAAAAACATATTTGAAACTCATAAATGATACCTTCATGTATTTATGGAATACTGACATGTATGAGATAAGCATAAAAAACCAAAAAGCAAAATTCTAAACATAAAATGTTTAGTTGTAGTTAGGCTTTATGCTAGCTTGGAATAAAAGAATGAGTTTGTTCTTCAGAATACTTCACTTGCTAAAGTCTATCACAATACCTGTGAAAAACAACAGATCTCCATTATACTTTCATTTATAATTTTATTTTAAATAGGATCACACATTTTTATGTTGATACGTTAAATAGGCTATTTATTAACTCTTTGAAGATCATTTCAAAAAAAGGATTACTCGTTTTACTCTTGCTTATTAAAAGTTATACATTTCTCTTGTATAATTAAGAGAGTAAACAGTTTGTAGTGGTGAGTTGGAGTTGGTTTATAAAAGGACATTTAACTGAATGAAGTTAAATACGATACAGTTTGAGTGTATTTCTACTGCTAAATTTCAGATGATGTATAAAAGCTAGTGTTTCTCTTAAGCTGAATGTTCATGTCATTAGAATTTTCTCCAAAATTTATTTTTTCAAAAATCAAATGGAATATTGAGATGTTGAAAGCAAACTTTGATTATAGTATTGAGATGATTTTGGTAAATTAAATATCTGAAAAAATATAAGGTGATCTTGTGTAATTTTGACTGGCCTGTGAAGATCTTTGCATATATGTTTTGCTCCTAGTGATTCTCAGCATTAACTAATTGCTCTGCCCTTTGATCTCACTGTGCAGTTGCTGGGTGAAAACACTAGCTTTACTAAAATTAGGTGTCTTGCAAAAAAACAAATTCACCAGGCCAAAATCTTCAAGAAAGTAGTGCAGTTTTTAGACGCTCAGATTTGACACTTCTTCACTCCCCAGAGTTTTACCAAAAAAAAAAATTAATTATTGAACCTTGTATGTTTGTTTTGCCATTTTCACTGTTTGCAAGGAGATTGTTTCTTACCTGTCCTGAGAAAATATTTGTGAAGTACACCGAAAGAGCCGCAAGAGTAGATGTAATCAGAGGAGATTTAAGCATAAAATTTCACAGACCAAAAGGCTGCTTCTGTTAGTAAATTGAACGTTCCCAGTCACTGAAGCTGATGACACGGAACAGCACACATTGGTGCTAGTTAACTGTCTTAGTCTGCAAAATTGGGTGGCTGCCTGACAGTGGCCTGTTAGGAAGAATTCCTGGAACATGGTGACTGCCCAGTGTTCCCAGGGGGTACTGTGGAAGAACGCTGGTTGGAATGGGTGCGCTAACGTTCTGCCAACAGAGCGGATCATGGCCTTGTGCTGGGGAGCCTTCACAAGCATGATTGTGTTTACTAGTACAAACATACACAAATGCTTCAGGTCCATGTTTACCAAGCTGTTCAGTCCACTCTTCCCTGCTATGTCTTTAAAGCAGGGCTGGTAGAATTCCTTTTTCTTTCCCCTTGGACATCGCTGCTGTTGCTAGAGAATATTGTTTTTTTTTTTTTTTTTTTTTTTTTTTTTTTTTTTTTTTTTTTTTTTTCCTTCTTGATCAAAACAAAGAAAATCCTGCTCTTTTAAATCTGTTATGTATAAATGCTTTATATAATTCTTTTTGCCTGACCTGGAATATTCCCTCACTTCTTTCTCACTTGTAAAGCTTGAGAGAACTTTGTGTTACTTTCCTTTAGGATTTCTACTAAGTTCTCTTTCTTCTATCTTCTGAAAACTTTTTTCTATAAAATTGTTCTCCTTCTGTGGCTTGGGCTGAGCTAATGGACCTTATGGGTCTTCCTGACTTTTCTGAAGAAAAGAGATGTTCCTCAGAAAAAGCAGCTGTTTCACACCCAAATTAAATAGGCAATTTTCAAATGAGGATTCTGCAACTTAAGCTTAGAATGCTGTGTTCAGCTTTGTATTCCTACAGAAATATTGGTAGCAAAAGGCCTGAGGCAACAACTGTTTGAATCTTGAGAAAGGCAAAAATTAGTTGTGTTTTCTGTTTGTTTGTTTTTCTTCTGTATGTCTGGAGGCATGTGGAGCTCCAGGGGAAGACAAGAAGCAAAACTTCATTCTTTCTTGGGAGAGATCCAGACTTTATAGGCTGCCATCCAATTGCAAAATTTCCGATACACTGTGTTCAGAAAAAGTACCGCCAAAATGAGTTAGCTGAATATTCCACTTTTTCAATAGAAGGCAGTTTATTTAAATAGCATTTGGGAGCTAACTTCATCTGGAGCAATGATTTGGGTTAAAAACATTGCCAGATTTACAGTGACATCTTTTTACTTGAAATCTTATTCTGGCTACAAGTATTCAGCTTGGACACGTGTAAACACTCAATGTTTGTTAAGACAACTTGGGAACAATATGATGTTTATGTGTTACAACTCTGATCTACAGTCAATATGACACTATTGAAAAATCTCCTTTTTGGAGGAGGAGTGGAAGGGAGACTGATGAGGAAAAGAACGGAATTCTTGCTTTGCACAAATATACTTATGATTTACAGCTTGGTTATGTTTTAAGGATATTTTAATAAAATATTTTATTGTTTTATTTTGTATCACTCTTCTTTCAAAGATCTGAGTTTAGTAGCAGTATCTTTTTGCCATCCAAAATCCATATTTTCCTTGATAAGAGATAGCAATAGCTTCATCTTTCCAAGAGCTGCAGTAAACTCTTAGGAACATGGTTAATCTCCCTCTTATCTAAGGTTTTTGATCAATTTAGGGAGAAGTGAATTGGTGTCTTATGAGCAAGTCTATCTAGCAGGCTACTTAGACAAAGTGATTTGTTTTCCTCTTTCAAGATCTAACTTCACAGTTACTTATCTAATGAATCGGCTAAATTTCATCAAAGACCAAGTAATTAGACAGGTATTGCACCTTCTTGGATTAACGAGACCTCTGATAGATCTTTTCTTTCTTTCCGTATCAAAGTCCATTCAAAGATACTAACTATCTGCAAGAATTGATCAGTTTCTGAAAAGAGGAAATGTCTTAGAAAATTATTTGAAGCATCTGTATAAGATGCTTCACAGAGAAGCATGAGTATGCTAATTTTGAAGAGCTCTTTTCTCTAGCTCATTCTGGGGTCCTTAGTGAAGTTACAAGGGAAAGGACAGGCATGTTAACCTCTAAGTATTAAACTGTATGCCTAACATGCTTTTGGCCTTTAGTAATTAAATCTTATCTGTTTAGTTTCTCATTGAAGTAGATGGAATGACTGTAGTATCTAATCTGTCTGGTAACAGAAGAGGTTTTTGTGCTTATGCTGAGTTATTGATCTTTTTTGCAAGGTATACTTATTGATTCTCAAGTTTATTATTTGAGACTCTGATCATTCCTTCAAAATTTAGGAATAAATTAGACCTCCACTAAAAAAGAGTTTATTCTAGATGGTGCAAATTTCCCATTCTGCTGATGAATTAGAGTAGAGATTAGAATTAGAGTAGAGAAGATGCTTTGGATTAGGTGTCCCCAGTGGATCACCTGACCTCAGATAACAATCTTTTTGGATATATAGAAGCTGAAGAAGGATGAAGAGTCTTAATGTTCCTCAGAAAGCTACTTCTCATCCTTACTTTGTTTAAACAGAATAGAGTATGAAGCAGCAGCATTAAGGAACAATTGTTGACTGCTCTGTTAAAAGAAACTCCTAGCTGAATGGTAATATCAGTTTCTTGTTTTGTTTTGAAGAGTATCTTTCCTACATCTTACTGAGAAAACTCAAGCTAATATATAGAAAGAGAGAAGGTGGGGCTGTTTTCTTTTGCTTTTTTAGTTTTGGAATTGAGTCTAGATTTTAGAGTAGCTCCTCAAGCTATATACATTTATGTAGATAGATATTAAAAATACTTCATAGCAGTAAACAGATTAATTCTTGGCAGCATTTTCAGTCACATTAAAGGCAAGTAGAAACAGATTGGGACATACATACATGTTTGTATATTCTTATTTAAGAGTTTTCAAAAGCCTTGCTTGCACAGCTATGCATCCATCTGTGTTAACCAAATGATAAAACTCCGTATTATCTTGGTAGGAGTTTGGGCAGTGTTGCAGACTTCTGAAAGCTCTGTTCCATATGTGTAGAAACATATTTTCTTGGCTCTCTCTAAAAATGACAGTAATTATATTGTCCTTGGTAGAAGGAACATAAGAGAACGTCCAGTGAAAGATAAGAGTGGATGGAGAGAAGTGGGAGAGTGACCATTTCTTTCTATTTGTAGGACTTCAGTTGACCTGAAGTTTTTTCCTCCTCCCATAGTAGAATTTAATAGAAAAATGATATTTTTGTTTGGCACACATAAGTCTAGACAAATTTGTTTATTTTGTTATTTCTTTTATATGCTAGGATTATGTATTTGAGCATTTTTCCTTTATGCCGTCATTAAAATCATGATCATCCCACAATGAATTTCTTTCTTATTCCATCTTCAAGTAGAATATTGGAAACTTTGCAATTTTAAGAGAAAAGCTGGCACATAGAATAGACTAGAAAAGGATGCAGGAGCCTAGAAAGTCACATTCCAGCGTGGAAAGCTGCCCCCCACAATAGGAACATGTGCTGCCCCCTTTTGAATGATGAGCACAATCTAGCCAAATATTCTGTTTGTTGGAACTTTAAATCCTCGGCAAGACAAAAGCACCAGTGATGGTTTCAAGAAGCTTTCCACAGATCACTTTTCTTGGCCTCAGAACGAAGCAGACGGACCACTCTCTTGAATCCTGTGCGTTTTGTGGGGAAAGAGTAGTTGGCTCCTGAAGGTCAGTTTGCAGTGAGCCCCCGGAATGTATCTCTGCTCTGACCACACTTTTGTGGTCCAAAGACTAATCTCACGTTCTCCTGCAAGGTGCCTCCCAAGTTTTTCGGGCTTACAGAGGATGCAAGAGATACTTACTTTAGCGTCATACCCATGACAGTAAAGATGGACCATTAGGAAAAGTTCTAAGAAAAAGAGATCATATGCAACAAACCCCTCAAAGTTTCTACAGTGAAATTTTAGGCCATACTCATGGCAGTTCCTGTGTCTGTTAAACGACACCATTCTGTGGCCAAATGTAAATGGGTTCAGTGGCTCTCTACTGAGGTACTCGCTAGTGAAACCATAGGGATTATAGTGACCGTAGAGGTCAAAATGGAGCTGATGGGGAGCTTCATTGCTATGACAACCTTGTGTTTCAAGCACAGGAAGATGGCTAAGCTTTCTTTCTCTAATCAATGCCATAGGCCTGTTGGAGAAGTCCCTCCATGGCCTTGGCGACATGCTTGTGTACAAAGACAGATCAGGTTACATTGTTCTCCATCTTCTCTACACTGTGGAGCCCACAGCGAACTAATTATCAGCGTATAAAGAATGCTATTTCAGTAGATACTTGAGTTCTCTTAATGTTTTTTCCTCATCAATAGTTTGTGCAGCTCCACCTTTCCATGATTTCCATTTTGAAGTATAAAGCTTAATGTTGCTGGCATTTTGAAATATCAGATTATTTACTAATGTCAGCTCAACCAGTACCACTACTGTCTCAAGAGACAGTGTTTCCTTCTCACAAATAAGGGCAGAGGCAATTGTGCCATTTCTGTCCTTCCTCTAGTTTCTAGGGATGTTTTGAATAGAAAGTCTCCACTTATATTTTGGTGAAAGAGGAAGAAAAAGAAGGGAAAGTCTTCTATCTTGTCTTGTGGTTGAAGGTGCAGGTAGAGCTTTCTGAAATTATTAGGAATTGTGGCATTTCTACAGATTCCTACAGGAGTCTTCAAGAGCCTGTCTGAGACTGACTGACATTTTGAAACAGTTTTGTGCTAGCTTGTATAGCAATGCCAGTGAATAACACCATATTGCTTTCAAACCAGATGCTTTGGCAAATATCAGCTTCATGTGTTGCCACTGCTTGGCATAGTGACTGATGCTACAGAGCAGTAGCAGGTGGTTTGGATTTTTATGCTCATTCTGCACCAACTCCATTTTTTCTGCAGTGGTTTGGAGCACGATAAACAATCTTGCTCTGTGATTTTTTTTTTCATTTTTTAGTAAGGATTTTAAACACTTAGATGCACTTGCTAAAAAGTTGTGCTCAGTGGCAGCCTACTGGATGAGGATAGTAAATTACCTCACTCTTCTTTTATGAACATAAGTGACTGTGCTTTGAGTATATTTCACCCTTCCCCCTCCCCCCCCAAAAACAATATCACTGTGATGACAGAAGGCTTTTTTACATTGAGGATTGCCTTATAATCCATCCTGGATGTAGGAGAGACTGGTAGTGTTGGCCATTGCCTTTTTAGAAGGCGAGAGAGTCATTCTAATTAAATTTGATACAATCTTTAAAAGACAAAAGCGTTTCAAGAGCACTCTTGCAGCTTATCTACATTTTTTTTTGAACGAGATCTTCAATGACAGTTCCATCCATCCCTTGCCAGACCCACAAGCCAGACTTGTATCCTATGTCTGGATACTTGGAGAAGGCAGAGGTATTGCTTGGGCAGACCTTTTGCCTGCTTTTTATCCTGTCCTCAGTCTTCAGTTCAACATTTTCATAAGAGTAATAGAAAAGATTAACTTACATTTTTCCTTCCTCTACTATTCGTTTGTTCCCCCTGTTTTCTCTTTAGAAACTAGTCTTTCAAGCCTGGAATTTTGTGAACTTAGTCACAGATTGTGCTGGACACCACGATTATGGCTTCAGGTTTATGCCCCTGCTGTCAGCAGCGTTCCTGCTGTACCCCTTTTCAAGCATCTTTTCCCACAAAAGCTTAATTCAATGGTTCCCTCTTACCTTAGTAGCTACTTTCTAGTGCAGACTCATGCTGTTCAAACACATCACGTCTCCAGGAGTGCATTTGCCAAAGTCCTGACTGTGGCAGCTGCCAGCCATACATGAAGCAGAGTGAGTCTTCAGCGATTGGCTTGGGAAGGACAGATCTCCCGAACAATTACCGAATTGCTGTCTGTGATTCAACTCATTTGGACTGAGGATGAATATCCAGATATATATCCTTACTGAGATGCCAGAATTCCTGGTTTTGCTGAGTTGCCTGCTCAGCTTTCTTTTCCTGTGACTGGCGCTTTGTGTTGCGAGAGCTCCTCCAAGATGTGGGGAATCACCTTGTCCTTAAACTCAAAGTTTGCATGATAGCGCTAGACTGTATCTGCTTACATGGTCACTTCTACTAGACCTTACGTGTTTCAGTATGTGAGAATGGTTTTGTCCTGTGTTACAGAAGTTGTGTAGCCGTGTTGTATTGCTGTGTACAGTGGTTACGTGACATCGCCACCACTGTGTGCCACATAAAGCTGTAGGAGAATCCCCTCTGTGTTGTGAACCGATCAGTCTTTAGCGTTAGTACATCTAAGAATCCCTGAATATCTTAGTGGATGTTTTGAATGGCATTGGGCTACTTGACTTTGAGTGAAAAAATTCAGGACAGTGTTTTAAGATTCATCTGTTAGGACTAAAGAATATTAGGGTTATCTTTTCTCCTCAGAAAGTGCCTGTGGCCTATACCCATGGTATCTTATAGACGTATTTCTTCTCTTTTGGCTGAGTCATGGCTTTCTTACAGCTTCCTGGAAATTCGGATACATTTTGGTCCACCTGGCTTCCATCCTCTCCTTCCCTATTTTTTCCTTCTTCACTTAGTCTTTTTCAAGGATTATTTTCCCAGCGTCACTTCGTGTTACTTTTATAGTTATGTCATGTATTTAAAGCTGGAAATTATTTCAGAATCTGCACATTAGACCATGCTTTTATCTTGTAAGACCTTGTTTTGGATCAGGAGTGCAATTTTGGAACAAACTCTTGACAATCCTCACTTGCCATGTTTAGACTTGTGGTGCAGAGCAGTCTTGGGGAGAACAAATTGTTTTTCTCTTGGCTGCAGCTAAGCTAAAAGGTGCATTTCAGGAGTACCTATGAAGTAAATCAACCATTAATATACATTTATTGAATTGGAAGGGAGCAGAATGGAACTAGTCTGAAATAACTCTCCTCGCCTTCTGCCACAACACTTGTGGGTATCAGTTTCTCAGCACCAGTGGCTTTCACTATACAGATCTACTCCTGTTGTGTCAGTCTGCTTGCTAATGTTAGATACAGAGAGGGAGTGTCTTTTGTATAATACTTGCTTGTGGAGGGGGGTGCAGCCCACTCTCTTTCTGTGACAGCAGTGCTGTATGAGGGCTCATTCCACAGTATGTGATATGCATGGCTGAAGAGATAACACGTCTTATTACAATACTGCTAGGATTAGGAAGTTTCCTGTTCTGTATATACACTTTCTTTTATTCCCCCCCCCCAAAAAAAAAGGGGGGGGGGAGAGGGTTGTTTTTCTGAATCAGTTAAAATTATGTTTCACTTTCTTGCCTTACTGAGAGCACACTGAAATTCTCCATAATGTTGAAGCTTTAAGATGCATTGGTACATAACCTGTTAGGTAAAGAAATTCTGTGATAACTGTTCCACCTTCCTTCAGTTGCAGTGCCTAGATCCGAGATAAAATGATCTGGTAGGAGATCACGGTTCCTTTGCACTACATTAGAATTGTGTCTGATGCCTGTAAATGTAATGTTCAGCAGATGCTCATGAAGTGGAAGTATATTCTGACTAGACCACTGGCACAGTTGTGTCAGGAACTCCTTAAGAACTAACGCCTGCAGGGCTAGGGCTTCTTTGGCAATTACACTATGAATTGAACTTCACAGAGCTAAGAGTTAAGCTGAACCGCGAAGAACTATTTATTTTAGAGTTTAGGTCCCATTAGTATATTCCCTTAAAAATATTCAAGTCTCTTTCCTTACATTGAATGTTCTTTTCCCTCTGCATGTCTGTAGAGGCTAAAGACCCAAACCCCAAACCTTGCCTAAACATCCAGTCTCGTTTTCCTTGGTGTAGTTCTTATGTCCTTTAGGAATAATAGAATGGTTATTTTTACTATTTCTGCTCTCCCTTTGCAGTAAAGGTAGAATGTAGCTTTCTGCCTTTGTTTTTCTTCCCATATTGATGTTGCAGATGCAGCTGACAGGCTGTTGCTGTCTTAGTAACTTGTTGTGAGAGTTGGTATGTAATACAAACCAGAGACGGAGTTTGGAAAGAGAGGCTGCGTGTTACAATATAAGCAGGGTAGTAAGGACACGTTGTCTTTTGCTTGTATTTCTTCCATAATATCTCTAGAGGAGGAAGGTGGAGTTTTCTGAGAAGGAGGGGCCATATCATGGCAAACATGAACTTCAGTCTCTGTTTGCAGAGATTTTGTAACCATGGAATAAGATTTACAGAGATGTTTAGTTTAAAATGTAGACAATTTAAAGTTTCATCAATTTACACAACTCTGATATTTAAATACTAGTGTTCTCACCATCACTGGTGTGAAAAAAGGAATTTTAATAGTTATTGTAATTTATTTTAGTATGTACTGCTTAGTTTATACTAAAAGTATTAAAACCTATGAAGAAAGAAACATGAATTATACTTCAAAAATATTTTTCATAGATCACAGTATTAGCCTAAAGAAATAGTGATTTTTTTTTTAATTTCTTTTCTTTTAAAATTTGTGCTACTTGAGACAAGTGAACACAATTTACAGTGAACCCCAAGCACTTTGGGGACATATTGTTGCTTGGATTAATGAGCCCTAGCATCACTGCCTTTTGCGGATTGCTTGTATTGCTTGTAAAACTTGCAGTTGCAAGTATGTATTTAAACATACATAAGCTTTTTTTCACTAAAAATGAGTACTTTGAAATGTGACAAATCAAAAGATGTAATTACTTAAAAGATGTGTCTACTAAATACAGAAATTATTACAGAGGCAGGAAATCAGTCTGAAATGTGTGTTCTGGAATTGTGAGGTTTCACTGTGCTTCTAAAAGCAGAGTATAATTTCTGATTTTAGTTGGAGTGCTCTAATCAGCAGTAAGTAGATATGGAAATGTTATAGCTTGGTAGTAGGCAATATGTTGTTTAGTGACTTTACGAAATCTAAATGCTGTTCCTTGGGAAGGAAGGAGAGTGCCTTGAGACAGCTATTGTTAAGTACTGGTCAGAATATAAGTTATTAAATGATTGCGAAGAACAGAAAGATAATTTAGTTTCAACTTGAAACTTGTGAATATTTTATAAAAGAAGATAGTTCTGGTGCTTTCAGTTTACTTCGGAGTGAGGAAAAAAAGCTTTTTGAATTTTATTACTTTTATGAAGTAGAATATGGATTAAGTATGGGTGTATACCTAAGAGTTTTTTCTAAAAAGAGAATAGTTACACCCATCCCAAATTCTATTATTAATGAGGTGCACATATACAGTATACAGTCTCCAAATACAAAATAACAGCTCCATTAGTTACCAAGCTATGTACTATAAACTTCTGCGTGAGGGAAATAAACATTTTTAAAGATTGTCTATAAAGTCAGCCATTGAAGGTACTCTCTGCAATAATTACACCAGCAGATTCCCCATAATAGAGGTGTAATTTATAGTGGTATTCTTTTTTCTGATTCAGTTTGTCTTTCAAAAACCCTTCTATCTGTGTATCTCAGTCTACAAAAGGCTTTTGTTGTACATCATCAATTAAGTCTGTGTATGTTAATTTTTTGCCAACATAGCAATCCCAAATAAAGTGTTGGATAGCCAGTTTGAAAGCAGTAAAGATGACTTGAAATATCCATAGGGCTTTGCATTATCCAAATTCTGCAAGGAGAAGGAGGGGACATAGCATAAATTCAAAAATAATTACAATTTATTTTATTTTAAATCGTTTCTAACACTGTATAAGGTGAAATCTACCTTTATGGTAAACATCAGAATGCAAGTTGAATTCATGTAATGTAGTGAAGTAGTTTGAATATAAATGTGGTTATTTAACTGTGCTGTAGAGTTAGAATTTTTTTGTTACAAAATAAAAAGATATTCTACATCAATTTATAATCTTGCATTTATTTAAACTACAAAAGTACTTTCAGATCCTCCCTCTCTCTTCTGAAAGCTGTTTTCTTTGGTCAGGTATTGAATAATTTATATCATGTGAGACTATTGCACATGATGTATTCATCCCTTGTTTAGCTCTTACATTAATGGTTTGGCATGCTGGCTGTACATTGATATGGTAGATGCTTGCCATTTTTTCTGTACCAACTGTTTAAATATATCTTGTGCTTCAGTAACTACAAATGGGAAATGACTTGAATTATTCTATTTCCCTTTATGTTTTTTTATGAGCAGGAAAAGATTCCCTTTTAATATATTTGTATTTGTATTATGGATTAAAGGAGAGCTTTAAAAATGATTCACATGCTAACCTTACATTATGTTCAGCTGAAAATGCATGTTGTATCTAAAAAGTGAAGTTTAGGTGTTAGACAACTGTACCTGTCTCTCTCCCTGTTAGCTATAGGCGTTGTTCAGGCACAAAATTTTTGTTGCTTTTCACCTGTTGTGCAGATCATGTGGTTTGATGTAGTTTGTCACCAGTCGTAAATTAGTTTTGCACTGTAAACTTACAATGGTAAGTAATGTATTTATATTCTCTTCGGAGGTGGAGAAAAGAGGAGACATTGCAATACCAGAAACATTTACTTAACTGTTGATAAAAGTATTCCTCTGAGAGGACAGTTGAGCAGACCAGCAGAAGGATTGCTGCTGTAAAGTATTAGCCCAGGATGGATTGCTTGGAAAATCTTGTAAGCCTGTGGTCACATAACGCTCTTCTTTTGCTTATTGCTGTTGCACTGTTACAGGGTATGCTAGATCAGCATAAATCAAAAGGCAGTAATGTAGTTTAAATAGCTAAAATGAAGTAAATATTAGATTGAACTGATTTTTGTGTGTGTCAGAGGGGTGGGTGCATGTACTAAGACAATTTTATATGTTTTAGGACATACAAGGAAATATTTTTAGTACATTTACCGTTGATCAAATTCTCAAACTAAAGTCGTTAAATTTTCTAAATGAGGCAGCCAATAAAACTTTCATTTCTCTTAGACTCTAGCTGTGGAACATAAATTATTGGCACTGTTTATTGGTTTTGGGTGCCGTAGAGATTGCTAAAGAAATACATGCTCTCACCTCTTTAGAAATGATCCAGGTTTGCAACTGTCAGAAAGTCATAACTGGGGGGCAAAACAGAGTAATGATCCTTGGACAGGTTTGAGAAACATGGGTTGCTGCAGCTGTTGCTTCATATCCAGTACTTGGTCTCTACCTGGATCCATGTCAGGTGCCAATGTTGGGGACAGTTCTCACAAGCTCTTGAGAAAAAAAAATTAAAAAGCAAAAAAACCCAACAAATTTCTCAGATTAGTGAATTGCAGTAACACTTTCACCTCACCCTCAGTCTGTAGAAAATGAGGTAAAACATGTGCAGAATCACTTTCATCTAGCATCGCATAGAGTGAAGCTGCACAGCTGCATTCTTCTTTTAAAGAGAGGCAGTTGCTTCCAGAATAAGTCTGTTAGTCTCTGTATTTAGATGCTTCATTTTAAGTGGTCCAAATGATGGCAAATTTTAAAATACACGTGTGTGTGTGTGTGTGTGTGTGTGTGTGTGTGCAGACTCTTTAAAGCATTGATGGTCAGTATCTAGTGTATTTCTATATCTAGTCACACTGTCATGTATAAAAACACTGAAAAAATTTAGATAAGTTTAATTTTTGTAATTGATGGGAGAAATTAGCTGAATCATACTTAAGTTTCTTATGTTCCGTCTTTACTGTAGGCTCAGTTTGGTTAAAGGTACTGAAACTCATTTATCTGAATTCTGTCAGTTGAGTAAATAATAAAATAGATTTTTCAGTCTTTTTCCTCTTGTTTTAAAAACAGAAATTTTGTGCCTGTGAAAAAGGGGTTCTTGCATTAAAAGTAGCATGCACTGATACCATATAGCAGCCCACATAATTTTATAAGGTGATCTAACTACACCACTGAAGGAAAACTTTCCTCTTTTTAAGAATAATTGTTGTATAAAACACTCTGCAGAATTTTAACGGAAAATCTCGTGCTTTAGAGCATTTGAGTACTTTCTTCTTTGGATATTTTAACACCTCAGAACTTAAGAATATATTCTGCAAACCTTCGTGGAGCAGAGCTATTTTGTGGAAAGAGAAGTTTAAATCCTAATGCAGTACTTAGCTGTAATCCCTGTGTATCATTACTGCATTGCCCTGCCCTTTCTTTGGGGGCGAAATGTAGAACATGATTCTAATCCTTTGTAGATGTAGCTAATTTTGCTTTAAACTTGAAAGTGTTAACAGCAACTCGAAAATGTGACAAAGCTCAATTTCATTTCTTGTTTATTGCTTGTTTTCCTATTGGACAATAGAAAGCAGCTCTACCCTGGCAACTAAAGCATGCTATTTGCATAGCCCCCTTTGATTGGCCGGCTTGCTGACTAACTCTTCCAATCAGATGGTGTCGTTTTAGTGGTAGGCTATGCTAATTATCTGCTGTTGCTGGGGTTCAGGGTGGTTTCTGCGTGCAGTTCTGCTGCATTGTGTTGCCTGGTGAGAGGCATTGATAAATGAGTATTTAATGATCTGCAGCAGTTCCCACTTACTGCGGACAGACACAGATTTTAGAACAGAAGCGGAAATAAGGATTTAATTGCTGTTAAATCTCTGTGTGTGTAGCGTGTATGTGTGAATATATATATATGTGTGTGTGTATCTGTATATATGTTTGTGCGTGTATATATATGTGTGTGTGTGTATATGAGAACCAGATTAGTTAAAAAAATTAATTGGAATAGTTTATAACAGAAAGGGGTGCTGTGTGCATAGAAGAGAACTATTCTCTTTAAATTTTCTATTTTATTTTTATTTAATTTTTAATTTAATTTAATTTATTTTCTAATTAAAGTGCCATATACTGAAATAATCAGATTTAGGCAGCAAACCTAGCTTTAGGAACACCAGTGAAATCAATTTTGATACCAGTACTTCCCAAAATGCAGTAACCTCTGTTTCTGAAATAACCATCTGTAGATGGTGTGACTATATAATAATCTATTTCTAGAACACACTCGCCTTAAAAAAGGTGCATTCACATGTCCTTTTTCTTTCTTTCTTTTTTTTTCAACTCAGCTGTAACTGTTGAGTCTGGATTTTTTCTGTTCTATATTTCATTTCTGCCTAAGAATATTGGGAAATCTGGTCTTAAAATACTTTTGTTGCTTAAATCTGCCTCTGTTTCCTTTTTGGTACTTTCCAAACCAGCTTTTTCTCCTGTTCAATCATGGATTAGTTTACCTTCTTCAAACCTCTTCTTCCCCCATCCCTCCCTCTGTCGTCTTTAGTTGTCCAAACTGTGGGCTTACCTCACATAAATACTCACGTTCTTTCTGTCCAACTAAGTAAAACTGACTGTAGGGTTAATGAATTATTTAACTGAGTAAATGTTTTATTTTCTCTCCCCCCCTCCCCTTTCTTATAGGTAATAATATATGTCTGCGGTTTGATACCACCTAGCATTTACTAATAATGGTGGAAATTACTTTTAGGAGCATAGTTTTGGCGAAATATAACCCTGGTGTTAACAGGTTTGGAATCCTTTGAGTTCAGTTGGAATTGAAATTCTGGTAAATGGTTAAATTTTATCACTATTTGTTGCCAAATGTTTGGAAAATATCACACAAACTGGTTTTGCTTCTCAATTTTTAAAGTCAGGTTAATTGGTACCTTAAATCCGGAAGAACAGATACTATGCTGATATTTTAACACTTACTCTTAGGACTTAACCAATTGTGAGACCATTGGGTCAGATGAGTGATAGTTGACAACCGTTTATCCAGTTGGGCTCACTGTAAAGTCCAAAGCATACTGCTAAGTGTAGCATGTGATACATCTGATTTTTACTTCGGTGTTTTATTTTTTCAGCTGTTTTGTTAACCCTTATATCAGAAACCTGATAGCAGAGATAAATCTGATTGCTTTTGAATAAAACAAGCATTTTCCTTTAATGGGGAAACTTGATGATTTCCACTGTGTTTCAGAAGCTAAAAAACTAAAATAAATCATAATTTGTGTGTACTTGAAGAGGAGTTTGCACAAAGCCTTCTGGAATAGAAGCGCAGTGTTTCTTTTATAGCACGTTTAATGGAATGACTCCATAAAATCATGTCATTTTAAATTTTATGTCACTGTATTTCTGTTGTCTATATTACGATGTTACTATGACTGATAAGATAAAAAATATTTTTCTCATTTTCACTTTTGTACTTAATGAATTTGACAGAGCTTTCTGCAGAAACAGTGTTTCCTGTTCATACTTGTTTTTTTCACAGGTTGCAATGGGAATTAAAGGACAGGTGTGAGTTTTAAACCTAGATTAAATATGCTTCTCTAGCTGAACTTAAGCACTTGATTTTAAAATCTTGTTTATGATAATATTCACACTTAATTCTTTGCCTCTCTCTATTATAAGAGCTGTTCTGAACTTTCACCTTCATTATAAAATAGTAGATACCTTTTTCCCCTATCTTTATGTTCACGCTTTTTAAATGGCAGGATTTAAATTGAGAAACTTATAAACTGCATAATCTTAGACATAATTGCATAAAATAGTAAAATAAACACAACCATTAAGGAAGAAAGAAAAAAAATCAGCATACTCATCTTGGTACATTTTCACCAGCACTGATTTCCTCAGAAAAGGAGTAACTTTGTTCTATTCTCTAATCTTCAGTTTATATTCTCCCCTTCTAGTCCAACAAATACTATTAATCTTTATACAATGGTCTTTTGAAGTATTTAATAAACATTTCAAATGTTTTCAGTTTGTAAGAAAATGTTAATACTCCTTTTAAAATAATGTTTATTAAATATTTAATAATTAAGTATTGATTGCTCAGCTATTCTGTTTCACTTATTTCATTTGACATAACATAAATATTATGTTGGGCTGAATCATCAACCAAATTACTTGAATTAAAGCGGTGTTTATCATGCTACAGGTTTATGACTAAGATTTGGAGGGTATTAAAAGTGGCAGGAAAACTTCAGAAGAATATTAAATATATATTCTAAAAAGATAAAGTTTAAATAAAAAGTACATTGATGAATATGCAGTTAAGCAGTGGAGAATGTTTCTTCTCTAAATATTAGAAAATCATTTCTTGGAAGATCACATGAAGTCAGTGTGTCAAAAGGGAGCTTATAAAAACAAACTAACCCCCCAACAGTAGAATAAACAAAATCATTGATGTGAAGCTTCTCATTGATTCCATCATGTCAGTATCATTGCCTCTTTGCAGGAGGGCAGTCTTAGTTTTTATTACTATTCAGCAGAGCTCACCTAATAAAAACGGCAGGTTTGTAACAAAGGAGGTGGTGCTTAATGCAGCCTGTGAATAAGCTGCAGAGCCCTTTGCCATGGCATGTTGTAGACGCTGAAAGCTGACGTGCAAAAAGTGATTCAGCAAATCCATAGAATAAGAGGATGCATCAAATACATTACATTAATCACAAAGACTCTGCTGCTTGTAACTCCTGGACTAGAGACTAGAAGACTATGACTGGCATGTACTGCTATAGGCTTGCCCTGTTCTCTTCCCAAGGTATCTGCTGTTGGCCAGTTTCAGAGAAAGGATACTGATTTGGATGGATCTTTGCTTTGATTTACAAAATAATTCCTCTGTTAGTGCCCAATTGCTTGAAAGAGCTGTGCTACTTTTTAATAAATTCTTAGTCCAGTAAGAATCAAGTCCCCTTTCTTCTTTGGTTTTGCCTGTGAGCAGGAATGAACTTAGCTTTCAGACCTCTCTAATTCAGTTTACTTCTCATAAATACTTGAACCTTAACATCCTATAAAGCTTTTCCTCTGTGGAGCTCTGTAAACCAGAGATCTACTAGCATGTGTCTAGCACGTGTTCCTAGTCTTTGCTGTAGTCTTTCAAATGCTTTATATACAAACTCAAAAATTTAAAATCACGGTACCCTTTGTCCTTATTATGCGTGTCTCTGTTTTTCTGCAGAATGGAAATAAAATCCAGTCTCCTAAGAATATTGCACAAAAATCCGTGTTTTTGAATTACACAGTTACAACCACAATGACTACCATATAGAATATGCATGTCGCTATTAATAATTTTATTTGGAACATAGTCTGAGGAAGTATCAAGGGATATTATGTTGAATACAATGCAAATAATAAGATTTATTATATAGTTACCTATTTAGTGAGTGCTACTTCCATTCTGTGTTTTAAAATAAATAGGGTATTCATGTAACTAGAATGTATCATTATTTATTTACATAGAGGCATTGAATTAAAACTGCGTAAATATTCTGATGTTTCCTAACTGCTATGCGCTGTATTCTTCAATTTTAATGCTCTTTCAGCCCCGTGTATACCTAGGTGGAAGTTTCTGGTCTACATGAAGGCCTGTTCACAAGTTCACTTCTCACTGCTTTGTATAATTGTAGATTTTTGTAGACTTGCTCTTAGAAGGCCTGCTTCTCACGAATAGAAATTTGGAAACACTGTTTTTACGGAGCTTAGAATTTTGACTTTGAAAATTAGAGTAGGTTTCTTGTGGATGTTAGCTATACAGCTGAGAGTTTTAGTATTTTGGCCTTCATTTATAACAAAGTAATTTCACTTTTACGGAATTTTCTTAATTCCAAGATTCTCAAGACTAATGTTTGTATGTTAATGAAATTTAGATTTGTGTAGTGTTGCCGGTGGATTAAATCATAACTTGCTCTGCTGTTTTCCATTTGAAGAGGTTTTATACGTATGAATTTTAGAGATGTCCTTCTCACTTGTTGTAGGAGGCTTATAGTAAACAGTGGTAGTCTGTCTTTGTAATTGGGATGTATCAGCCAGCTCCTCTGAGATGGCTGAGGAGAGGTACGTACACACTCTCTCCCTGTCATATGATGTGCCCACTGCATTTCCACAGTGACATGAAAGTACAGACCTCGCCACACAAAAGTTATAGAGTGCATACATGTAATTCCTGTCCATAGGCCACTTCATGCTGCGTTTCATCCAGGAGAAAGGGTAGCCACAACAGACATGATGCTTTCAGAGTGATTGATGACACCTACTTTTGGCCTGTCTTTCTCAAGGTTTCTGGCTTTTTTCTCTGCCACCAATGCCATCATGACCAATGATGTGACAGACTTCATATGTCATGATGTGAAGGCCTGCAAGCTGTCAGGAAAGATGGCACCCAGAGGTGATCTTTTCTCACCTGAGCACTTCATCTTCTCCTAGCTTACTCAATTAGGAAAGTGCACAAGCACGACTCTGGGGGCTAGGTGAATTGCCCTGGTGAACAGAACTTGACAATATGGTTGTTTTTAAGATTAGGATTTACTTTTACTTTGAGAGAATTTAATATTTTACAATTGTGTACAGGGAAGTTGACTGAATAGTTATTGTAGAATAACTTCTGAAGTAGCTATTCTTAATAATAAAATACGTGCACAGGAGGAACTACTGTGGGATATTTATAACGGAGCTGTTTGTTCTGCAGTAGCTGTTGCAGGTAATTTCCCTTTGTTCACTAGTTCTCTCACAGCTTTCCTCATTCCAGAGCAAGCTGAGTGAAGTCCATGCACCTCCAAATTCTAGCGCAGTCCTCTTAAATATAGCGCACAAGGACAATAGGCAAAACAGTATTTCAGTAGAGCAGTAGTTCACTTAGAGGTCAGGTTGGCATTTGCTTGTTGCTTAAAAGGTGATCGTTTTCAACTCTAAAATACAGCTGCTTGACATTTATTATGCTTAGGCAGATCTAGAGTAGGTCTAACTTCTCTTAAATGTGGGCTCATTTGAATAGAGAGTTTCCAAGACACAGCTGTTGGCCTCTATTGCTCACTGTTCACTGTCTGTTTTAAGATACATTGAAGCAATGCAGAGGTGATTGGGTATTAAAACAGTGCAGAGCTGAGTCCTCTTCTTTTTCCAGACTTGCTTCTTAGAGCTATACTCAACACTCATCATAGCAGCTGAGGTGTCATAATGCTTGTTAGTACTGAGAACGTTTCCAAAAGTGGATTTTGAAAACTAAGGTTGACTAGGACTCTGAAGAAGGATCAAATTTAAAAAAACAAACAAACAAAAAAAAAAACAGAAAAAAAAAAAGAATCTTACATGAAGGAAGAGGGGCTGTACAGTTCCTCAACTAATACAGGATTTTCTTTGAAGAAGCCTTTTGCTGTTTCAACATTCAGTAATTTGAATACATAAAAATAGTGAGAAAGTGGGTGCCTTCTTTTGCAGTGGCACTGAGAGGATTGGAAATAGTCTTGAAGCAAGAACCAGCCATATACACAACTAAGAACTGCCATGTTTGGTCTGTAGTATAGGCCCACAAGCTCTTGAACTTTGAGAGTGGGAATGAGAAGAGCTGCTGTGGTGAATGATATTGGTCACACTTCTATTTTCTGGCTGAATTTTCCTGTGTGTTCTCATTCAATGGCAAATGTATCACTGACATGAAATATCTTTGTACTTTGCTGCATACCTTAAAGAGTGGGTAGGAGAAGGAGAATGGGGAAGGAGAGAATAGGCAGAAAGGAGAGGAGGAGAAGACACGCTCAAAATATTTAGGGTGTAGACGTGGTCAGATCAATGATCTTTATGGGGAAGATGTTGAAGAATAAGAAGTATTAGCATGCAGAGATAAAAGGAGTTGTGCAGAGGAAAGCATTGGTAAGGTTTACACTTCAACACCAGGTAGTGTGACGGAAAAACCCTAAGCAGTGCTGCCACTAATTCTAATATAGTCCTGCATTGTTTCTGTCACTTAGATGGCATTATGCCATAGTTTTCCCAGCACTTCAATCTATCCAACTACTACGAAATTCTGCCTCTTCTCTAAGATGAGTCAAACAAATTGGTAGGAAACTGGGGACGATGAGATTATTAGAAAACAGCCAAAACATTCAATGGAAATAGTTACTGCCTGGAAACCAAATGCAGAAGACCTGAATATAGGGGGACCTTAGAAGTTATTTTAAAGGAAATCAGTTATTCAGTAGGTGAGCAGTGAGTTCTCAAACATAGGTCATGACTGCTTCTACTCTGAAAAGTAGAAAATAGAATGCTGGTGTGACTTTCACCATTTTCTCTGCTTCATCTTGCAGAACAGTCAATAGTGAAGCGGTTTTTGTAAGGGCTTTGCAAAGATTGTGTTACTGGATAGAGTATTCTCCATCTCTTGGTGTCCTGAAATCATGATCAGCTGCTGCACTGGAAGATGCTTTTGTCAATTATGAAGTGCTAAGTTTAGTGTAGTAGCAAGCCTGTATAATTCAGATGGTCAGAAAAAATGTCACAGTCACCCTTTCCTTGCTTTTAATTGTTAAATGTGGACAAGTTGCTATGAAGAAATATTAAGGAAATGTCACTTCTTTTTATAGTCTTGTGATTTCAATGTCTGAATTCATCTTCTTTTTCATCCTTCAATATAGGTATACTTAAATAGAATACTTTGGTAGAACTATGACAGTGGCACAAAGAGAGTCACGTACATATCTTGAGAAGTAGATTGTATATTTAATAAGTTGAGGGAACAGAAATGCAAAGAAAGTATCTTATTGCCATGGGAATTTTCAGGTACAGTCCCAAAAGACAGGAGCTAATCTAACAATTCACAGATTCAAAGACAGAAATCCTGTGACTTGCTTTATGCTGACATTTATGATAATTTTTTTTGGTGAACCAATCATCTTGCTGATCTAGAAGGAAAAAAAAATCTTGGGGTTAGGGTGCCTACTGTTAGTTTATTTTTTTCTCTCTGGGGTGGTGGGCTGAATTGGGTCATAGAAAGCTGAAATAAGTTCTGGAATTGGCACAGGAGAGGTACAGAAATATGCATGTGGATAAGGGTATGAAGGCACCCTGTTTTCTGGCAGTAAGGTGTTAGCTCCCTTCAGCTCTTTATGTAGCCTCTCTCTATCTGATGGTAACTGTCAGAGAAGGCTGCAGATTTTATGGAAGACACCTGGGAAAGAATCATTTTGGTAAAGATGAAATAATGACATGTAGCAAGTCTGAGTATATTTATGGAATAGTCTCACTGTGTAAGTGCAGAAGAGAAGTTAGTTTCTTTTTGCTGTTCCTGACCTTTTTGATGCTGCTTATTTGTTGTTTGGCATCTATGGGACTATAGATCTAACATGTTTGTTGTGCTTGGAGTCCAGAGTTGACTGTGGTTCATATTTATTTGCATCTAGCATTGAATGTAGTACCTCTTACAGGTTTATGGTTTGTCACACTCCATGTTTGGAAAAGGAAGATGAAATGCTGTGAATTAGTGTAATCTTTTATTAATAAGCGAATTTGATTTGTAATATTTAGGGTTATTTTTTACTCTGTGTAAAGTATGTATCATATGTTCTATGGGTAGCCAAAGAAGTGACTGTGGGAAAGGCTATAGCATGACTTCCAATTTTGTTAGACGTCAGACAGTCAACCTGGAAAATAGACCTTACAGTGTTTCAGCTACAGGGAAAACTTTAGTTGAAGTTTTCACCTTCTTAGATACGAAAGTTAAAAGACCACAACACACAGAGTTTAGAAGAGAGGTTTAAATTCCAGTGCTTACTGAACTACTTTGTATAGTTTGTTTTGGAGGTAGTGGTCTATTCTTGGGGTGGCACGCACAGACACCTTGGCTCTTTACGGTCTATTATTGAATATTTGTGCCTTGTTTTGTGTTGAAAGGTGCTCCACTTGATTACGTTATGATACTTTTCGTGGAGGAGGTTCTGTTTAATTGAGTTGTGTAGACTGATGTCAAGATGGAGAGAACTGAATCTAAAATGGCATGAGGTAAAGAGTTGAATTTTGAAACTGCATTGGATTTTTTAAAATTATGCAAAATTGTGTCAGTATTTTTCTTACATTAAAATAACTATACTTCATGTTTAGACTGTCCGATAACTACAAGTATTAGTACTTTTCAAGTATTTTTTCCACTTTGAGTTATTAATTTACTTCAGTTGAAGTACTTCAAATTTAATTGATGCTTCCAAAAAATCATTTAAAACAAACCTGTGTTTCCCATACTTCCCAGAAGTATTTCCCATCCTCACTGAATAAAGAGATGTGTCCTTGAACTTACCCTCCTGCACTATATTCAGGTACTTCTTTAAAGAATTAAACACCACCTTCTTTCTTATGATAGGTTGATCCATTTTTACAGTGTCTATATTTTCAGATAGTTTTGGATTATAAGCCTCTTTTGAGGTTATAGTTTTTTCTCAGTTATCGTATTTATGCTATTGGTCCACTTTTAAATGTTTTTCTGGTTATGGTTGCAGTGGTTACCTCATACAATCGCTTAACATTTTCTTAAGGCCTTTTTTGCTGTTACTTTCTGGAGATAGTAAATTTACAAAAAATGAAAAGTAGCTATTCTTATATTTTTTGTTTTCCTAGTATTGTGATGAATTCTAATGGATTATAATGAATTCTGAACAGCTTCACTTCCAAAGAGCTGTAACATTCATGACTATAGGAGAAAATGGTACACCTCTCAAGGCTGAAATGTGCAGTGCCTTCTGTAGCTGCCTTAGGATGAGGTCTGATTTAGTCTTGTCACGAGCAGATACATATTTTTGGCTCTTCAAGTGTATATTGTTATCCCATTCCCTGAACTAACACTTCAGGTAAGCCACATTCTTATGGTAGTTATTCCCACTCCTAATCTGTAATCCCTTCTCGTAATTTACTTGATGCGTAGTAATCTTGGCATACTTTTTTTCCTATTACTTTGTTTCCTTCCCTTGCTGCTTCAGAATGTGTAATCATTTCAGCATAGAGTGATTAGCGAGGAAGACTGATGATTGACTAGACCTTGTTTCTTAGATTTTTCTCTCCTGTAGAAGTTCAGGATGAGGCCTGTGATGACTTCTGTGGATTCTAGAACCCTCACTTTGGTTAGTAGATCAGTTAGTTTTCTGAATGTCTGAGCTCTCCAAATGAATTCTTTGGTCACCAGGGGCTTTAGGAACATTCTTCTTTTCTGCAATTTATGGATGTATGCAAGAGTTCGTATTATCATAGCTGACTGGCTCCTAAAACTGAATGAGTGTTGTTCTATCCAGTTCTTCCCCTCTCTACTTTTTCTAACAGGTTAGTAGATGTTTCTTGGCTCATACCAACAGACCACTCATAATATACTGTTATCAGCTGAACCAGGGTAAGATTGCAGGTATCATGGGCAAAGTCTGAAATGTGGACAAGGTCAGATATTTCATCAAGGATCATATCCTGGACATTATTTTTGTTGATAGGTACGACTGCTTTCAGCAACGGAAGTCTATGAACTCTTGTGTTTCCATTTCACTGACAGTAAGAAATGATAAAGATGGAAATCATTTGGATACTGATCTTTTAGACACAGACTCCAAACAGATAGGAAACTGCTTGTGAGTCACAGGTATTGACACTCTAACAAAGTTGACTTGAATAATGGAAGTTATTTGTCTAAGTGCAATGCTAAGAGAAGTTTTCTTTGTGATTCCACAATCCAATCTGCTTATTTTAAGTCATGCAGGTCTCTTCTCTAGGATTGTGATGCTAAAATTAAATTGAGTGAGTTGGTCCAGGTGGGCTGCCTCCAGTTTGGAAGACCAAGAAATTTTGCAGCCTCAGCATCTTGCTAGTGGATTCTTCTTAAGAGAGAAAAAATGTGCATGCACCAGAAGTTTAAAGCTGATGCAGAACATCTGCATTACAAGTGTTTTTTTGCGCCTAATTGTATCTCTATTATTTTTTTTTTTTACTCTGATTTACTTAGGTACTGTTAGCTCTGACCTTTTTTATTTACTTTTACTTTTTTGTCTACTGCATTATTCAGTTTATCACAGGTTTGTTGTGATCTTTTGAGCTGAGTGTCGGAAGATATTATGGAATCAAAATAAAAACTATAACAACATGTTATTGGATTTTTTATATGTATGTGAATTTTCAAGTTTTAAGCAACATAAGAAAACACAGATTATTGTAGTGAAGTTTATTAAAATACCTAATTTGCTAGATATTTAGTATGCTGTTGGGGAACTGTGGCCGAGGTGTAAAATAAATAAATAAATAAAGGAAATACCTTTTAAAGTAATAGACTCTAAAATTTATAATAATAATGTATATTTTTAAACTATCTGATATAAATATTGTTTTAACTTTGAATCCAGTCACCATGTTATTATTAAATTAGATTTTTTTCAGGCCAAATAGAAAATTTGCAGAAATTAAGAGTAGAAAGTTGATGTACCAAATCACTTCCTATATACATTGAATTCTTGTTATAGGAGTGTTCAATATGTCTTTAAAAGTAGATTTACACTAAAGATACGTCCTTCATAATTTTTTCTGTGCTTTATACAGGACCAGCCAAACCAAAAACAGATGTGATGCTTAATTATTCTATTTTCAAAATTATGTAGATGGAAGATTAACTCTGATTCTCTAGCAGAAATGGAGTTTAGGCATTAAGAAAATACACTAGTGAGAAAAAAATATATAGTTTATGCGTGTTTTTTCAGCTGTAGAAATACATAAAGGAACCATGGTACCTCTGAGACAGATCAACTGATAGAATTTCTGAATATATTTTCCCCTGTATTTAATGTTAACCTGTAAAGTTTATAATAGATAATTTTTAATTTAAAAACAAAGACCACCATCTGTTGCCCATATCATGGGCGGACATAAGATGTTTCTTGGATTGAAAACAGAAAAAGATGCCAATATTTTTAAAAGTTTACACTCAAATATTTAAATAATACTTTCACTGGATCTTTAAGTTTGGAGGACAGTTTCACTTTCAGAACTTACTAGGACTGAGTTTGGTTTAAAAGAAACAAAGTGTTTTATTATGGACCTTTTACAGAACAATTAGGAGTAATTTTCTGTACAATATCAAGTCCACTGAGATTATAATGTTTTTAGATCAGGGAATTCTTCATTTCATTTGTATTTGTACTCTGTAGGATCATCTTAATTCCTGGTTGTGTTACCAGGGCATCACAGTGCACATAAAGAAGAAGTTGCATGTATCATAGTTCTTTGAGGACTGGTATTTTTTTTTCTTTTTTTGTTTAAGTCAAATGTTATTTACAACAGTTAGTTGTTCTGCTTGGCCCCGTTGTTGGAAATTTTGTTTGAGGATTTAATGAATCGTTGTGAAAATAGAGAGATTCTTATAGTCAACTGTTTTTTTTTCTTTTTGAGCAGTTTGTTCTGTTAGTTTTCTAGCAGTAGTGAATTGTAACACTTGAGAAAAATACTAGTGGCCTGTCAGTGGATATTTCACTCTATAATTTTATTTCACCCCTTTTAAAGTCTTCTTAAAGCAAGCTCTTTATCAAACATATATTTTACAAATTATCTGAATTTAAAATTGTGCTTGATTTCACCCCATGCAGTTCTTTGTATCGTACTGTCCTAATAAGTGCCGAGTCAATGAGACAGTAGAATTTTCAGCATCATTTCAGTTTTTAGTATCATTTCAGTTTTGTTTTTTTCATAATATAGGTAGAGAATTGAGCAGTCATTTATTTTTATGGAAATCAAATTGATGCGTGGTATTTATCTAAAAAACAATTCAAATACTTATCTGTTTTCTACTGATTATATTTCCTTGCAAAGTTTTGTTTGTAAAGGAAGTGGGAATTTCCATTTCTGTTTAAGGTGGTTTGATTATTTCACATTTTGTTTCCAAATTTAATCTTACCCAATAATTGTGCTTCCATATTTCAGCTTGTGATTCCACATGTATTTCTTCAGTGGCAATGTTGGCTTCAGTACTTCTGGCTGCTTGTCCCATCCTGTTCTGTCTGTTATATTGTGCCAACATTGCATCCATTTAGAGAATTTCCCCCCTCTGGCATAATCAGCAAAAAGCAGAAGGCAAGAGGACGGATGTTAAATGTGGAACATCCTAAACTTTCATTTGCAAACAAAGAAAACCAATCTGTTTTTTAATTCTGTCCTCCACTGTTAGCTGTGAAGGTACAGGCAGACTGTGAACCAAGCAAATGTCATATGGCAGAGGGCTCAAACAACAGCTCAGAGAGGTGTGGGAACTGGCCCACTTAGAGGCAGAATTCTCTCTGCCTGTGGAATTTGGCATTTTCCAAGAAGTTATGGAATATAGGACTTTGGTCATATAATTTGCCATTCTCCTGCAACTTGCCACCAAGCATTTTGTTTCTCTCTTGCCTTGCAGTTGTTTCTTGCAGTGTAACTTCTCCTTCCCAAAAGGAACTAATTCAAGTTACAGTGCTTGCTACCTATGCGTTGATGAAGTTCAACAGTAGGAGTCAGGAAGCTGAGTTGAAGTACAGTGTGCATCGGAGGAAGGATGAAAGTTTAAAATGTAGGCTGGTGAGCTAAGCAGTTTGTAGGGAGCATAACTGTTGAGTTGAGGCTGGGAAAGATGAAGCCCCTCCCCCTTTTCTTCTGGCATAAATCAGTCCTTAAAGTCTTAAAGTTGCTGTGAACAGCCTTGAAAGAACAGGTCCTGAGCTGAGGATAAATATGAATCAACACTTAATGGATAGTTTGCCACAAATGAAATTGGAAGAGTTGCTTCAGCTAGGTAGCCTTATCTTTATATGAGGATGATTTCTGTGTTAATAGTTACAGAAGCTATTGCAAATGCTAAAGCAGTGAACCTGTGAATGCTTACATGCTCTGTAAGCTAGGAGATGAAGGCTAGCTGAAGTAAATACTCTGAAGACATTAATTTCACATTAATATCTTGTATTATCTTTGTAGGAGGAGAGACTTCAGCATGCAAACCTTCATCTGTTCGGCTTGCACCATCGTTTTCATTCCATGCTGCTGGCCTTCAGATGGCTGGACAGATGTCCCATTCGCATCAGCAGTACAGTGATCGTCGGCAGCAGAACATAAATGACCAACAGGTTTCTGCCTTATCATACACAGACCAGATTCAGCAACCTCTAACAAACCAGGTATGTGATACCAAAAAAGTCATTTTAGTATGCAGATGTTATTCTTTCTGTAAATATTTTTGTAAGCTATAAATACATTTTTATAACCCATATATTTTACAAATTGATTACAGGATCATGATTTATATATTATTTTTAACTAATTAACTCCTGACTTTTCAAAGATGGGTGGAAGAATTAAGTTTTTGGAAGTTGTTTTTAAACATTGATAAATATTTATTGTGATTGCTCTACTTCTAACATTTTTGAAATGAGAGGGAAGAAGGATTATTCAGTTAGGGAGCTAGAATTGATAATGGTTGATTTTTCAGTGCTGTTTTATGTTAAAACATGATTGCTTTATTTTTTTAATGAGCATTTTGATGGAGAGTGTCTGGTTAGTATTTTTGAAATGTAGAGGTTTGCACAAAACACAGTTTTTGTTAATCAAGATACACATTTGTTAAAGAAAATAAACGATAAAGCTGTGGTATCACTAGGATTCTACTACTGTTTCTTTAGCCTTTTAAAATTAGCATTCTCTGTATGGTACTTCCTATCAGGTATGAATATAGTAAGCATAGTTAGGAATAAGGATGTTTTTGGCTATAAAGATCAGTGCTTCTTCCTTATTGCCTTTGGCAGCTGAACTAGCTTCCTAGCCAGCTGTTTTACTAGCCGGAAAAGCATTCCTCCTATGTGGAAGATCATTTGGTTGCTTTCTAAGGCGGACATGGCCTAGTATTGGAGATCTGAACACAGACTTAAAAAATCCAGAAGTCAGTAAGTCAAAGTTTGAAAATCTCATGCAGGTTAGTGAGACATGTTCCACATAGGGAGAGTGCTGCTTTCAGATTCGGGTATGCTTCTGTATTCAAGGTGGCTTCAACAGAGTAATCTGCAGTACCATCAAGAGATGCTCTACTGATACTGCACTGTAGAAACACTGTAGAGGTTCTGCAGAAAGAGGGAAAGATTAGAGAGAATGAGTATGTGGAAACTAAGTGCCAAGATACCTGATACTAAAATTTGGAGCTGCATCATGTCTGGGACTCTGCGAAGAACAACAGAATTAATGAATGGAGCTGACAAAGGATGTTTTCACTTTCAGGAGAGCCACTCAAGAAGAAGAAATAATCTGTGTATATAATAGTATTTAGCTCAGGAAATCTCCAAAGCTATTTTGTGTGACTTTTTTACATTAAAGGTCCCCAGAAGACCCACAATAAAGTTAGTGAATCGGTTCTGCAATTCAGAAAAGTTGCTGTGTTCCTTAAACCTTTCATGGTACTTAGAGGAACCTTATGCATTTGTGAGCTGAGTGCTTAGTCATTCATGTTTGCAACACAAAAAGCAGGATCAAGGAACTCTAGGATGTGTCACCATCACTTCCTGCTTGTGGTCATACTGGCTTTAAAATGGCAGCTGAATGTTAGAAAGCCAAAAAATGGCATTTGGAGAATAGCCAAGAATTGCTGAACAAAGAATGCAGCCCACTAGGATGAGGATATAAATGTAAGGGAAAGGCTGTGATTGGCCCCGGGAAGTTTTCCACATGAAGAAATGAGCAGCTGGCCGTCTCTAGATAGGGGTAATAAAACTATCTTTGCACCACTAATACTGAGTTAGAATCAGTGTTTTTGTTTTCCTGATTCCAGTTCCATCCTGGTTTTTCTGCCTTACTGTTTTACCATAATTTTATGTCGAAGTCTATACAGTCCTCTCCCTACCCATCTCAGAACTGCTGCTCCTTTATCCTCTTTGTCTGCTCCTTTAAGGACCATTGATTGTGAACGTGGGCATCTTCTTGAAATCTTACGCTTTCTTGTGTTTCATAACTCATTTTTCTTTTGAGTTCTTTTGTTTCTCCCATCAACGTCACACAGAGTTCTCCTTATCAGATTCCAGGTTTATGTAGTAGTTCCATACGGATCTGTGAGCGGGTCTTGGTGTCTTTTGCCTTTCCACTGTCTTTTTGATCAGTCTCATCTGCAAAAACAAGTTCAGTTAACATCTTTAGGCTAGTGACTCCCTTCAGTGGCTCTGCACCTTGTCTTTGTACAAACAGAATTCTCATTCTTTCTCTTTCTTAGTTCTTTTGTGGATGTCTTGCTGTCAGTTCAAGTTCATCTTGATTAAAACATAGCTATTACTCTTTTCGTCTTATAAAAGCCATTACCCTCCACTATTAAAGAGTTGGTGCTATCTTTCTTTTGTTTCTTGCTATGGACAACGCCACCATCTTGCTTTTCCCTGAGGATATAATTGCATACCATCCAGATTTTCACGTCTAAGCAGTAGATACATCTTACAGATTATTTCTTTATGAATTTTCTACAGGAACCCTTTTTATCCAAGGAATTGCCTTGAATGTGCGGCAGCTTGTTTCTTTCTGTCCTTGATAAAAGCAAGTCTGTCCTGTATATGTCAATTCAGGAAAACTCCTACAAAGATCATGTCTGAACCAGCACTGTGTGACTGTAATACATACTGTTTTCCTCAGTTGGAATCCCACTATTAATTTCTGTTATGATTTGCTTGCCTGTTGTTAAAGCTTGTGACAGCAGACTAACCTTGTAGTATTGGCAAACTGTAAAGTCAGATAAAGTGACTATACACATACATGTTTTCAGATAGATACAGTTAAGATGATCATATTTTTAATTTGGGCAGAAAAAAGAATTTAAAGAATGTGACTTACAGGTGCACAAAGCAAAAATAGACATGACACTGTGTTGAATGAGGAACAGGGGTTATCAATAAGAATCCTGTACAGAAAGGCTGAATTTCTGTTATAGAAGGCTCAGTAGAGCGATCTAATAGCCATAAAAAGCATTAGGAAGAAACAAGTGACTTCAGGCAGATATGGAAAGCAAAATTCTTAAAGAGTAAGTATTTTGTTCTTTTAATGTACTCTCTTGCATCCATTCAGACAGACAAGAAGTTAGGTCTCTGAGCTTCAGTTTCCCAGAAGTGCCTAATGCAGTAGTGGTCATCAGCTGACGAGGCGGGTGATTGGATCATCTTTTGGTGGTACCAGTCCCACCAGGCTAAATATAGCCTATTTGGGTGTGATGTCAGAGTCCCACAGTGTATCGCTACTTGCCAGCCCTTTTACTCCCAGGAATGTTCCATTGCCTTGTTAATTCAGTAGCCATATTTGTAAGTGGAGCCGGACTCTCCCAAGGAATGTGCTGATTGCGCTGGGACTGCCCGCAAAATCCTTTTCTGAGGTCCAGCCCCCATCTACTGGCCACACTGCAGCACTGCATTGCCGGCATTGCTTCGCCGTCATGCTACTGCTCGTAACATTTTCTTTTGCCAGGAAAGTCTCCTCTCTGATCCCCAAAATATTCTGTTGTTTGAATAAGCAGAGTTCTTACTAATTAAAAATTTGCTAAATCTGATGTAGAGTAGCCACGTATCTTGGAGTGATTCTTTAACTGAACGGATCCAAAATGCAAATGTTAAAAGGGAACTTAGGCAATTGCATTTGCTGAACTGTGTAAAGCGAGTAATTTGTCCAAGTCTGGACAAAATAGGCTAGCTGAAAATAAAACTCAGGAAGATGTCTCTGGTTTTGGTGTCCTGATTTTTTTTTTTTTTAAGGAAAAATAAATATCGAGTAATTTTTCTCTGAAAAATAAGTGTCTTCCTAATAGTTCTTCAAGCTGAAACAAGGAAAGGATATTCCTAGTCAGTTGCAGTTTACTTTCAGTATTTAGAATAGCAGTGTCCTCTATTAACTAATCTTAATAAATGGAAAAGACGATCTCCCTTGTTTTTTTTTTTTTTTTTATTGTCTGTCTTTATAGTGAGGACTGCCGCCTCCTTTAGAGGAGTATTTTCTTTATCCAGTTCCTATAATGATTTTCATTCATAACCAGATAATGAGGAGGCTAGGACATCCATGTTAATTGATTATTTCTACTCCATGCTGACTGTTTTTTGATTTGTAATTTTTTGCAGACTGTATTTAGATATTTCATCAGTCTCGGATTACAGGTTAGGAAACAGTAATGTTAAATTAAATTAATGTAAGTTATATATAGTCACATTGTACTAATGTACAATTACCCTTAAAGGTCTTTACATGCCTTCTGTTGCCCCTATAGCCCCTATAGGTGATGGTGACCAATAGTTAACTCACCTCACCATTGGCAAGAAACAGCTGACAGGAAGATACTTCAAAGCCAACAAGGTTGATTTGTTTTTCACTTATGAGGCTTTAAATTACACTTAAAAATTACCAGCTCTATACTTTTTTGTTCAGTAGTCAGGCTTAAGGCTCTTATTTCTGGAAAACTGCTGAATTCTATACTCTTAAGCTGTCATTCTCCAAGTGCGTGACTGCTGGCCTGATGGGGTCCTGCTCTTGGCTGTTGGTCTAACCTCTCTGACAAGTGCTGGAGCCAGTATGATGAAATCAGTAAGAACATGTGGTTTAGTGTGAACAGAAGCGTGAGATTTGTGGGACTTTTCTCCCTTAGGAGTAACAAGCAATAATATTTCTTCGTCCTGCCTCAACTGGTTGCATCCTGTGAATTCAGCTTAGCCTGATGTTAATGTAAGATAAGATCACATCTTCAAACAAGCATTTCTTCTGTGCTGTGTTAGTGTGGTTTTATCTTCATCATGGATACTCAGATTGTCTGAGACTTCTGTCAGTAAAGTACAAAAGAGTAGAAAATTGATTTACCTGATAAGGAAATTGAGGTGAGATTCCTGGGCAGATTTTGATAACAAATTCCAACAGTTCAGGTTTCACAAAGCACCTGTGATTCAAAGGCCAGACTTCATGCTTTGGGATTGTTAAACATCTCTCTCTCTCTCTATGTATCTAAGCTCAGTTATCACCTGCAAAATTCAGAGTTTTGCTGGTGTTGGCCAGAGATGTAATTGATTGCAGCCAGATCATTGAAATGTAATGTGTTCTAGCAGGCAGTAGCAAATCCTTAGTCCAGTTACTCAGCTGCCTAATAATGATTAACATTATAATGTTATTATAAAAGTGATTATAATTAAAGCGATGGCCAGGTTTCTCTAGACTCTGTCATGAATATGAACATGTATATTTATTCACACACACACACATGCATATATATATTTTATTAAAAACATTTCCCTCATTTTCCTTCTATCTCAGACATTTTTAAGAAAAATATGTTTATGCTCTGGCAACATGAATTTAAGAAGGTGGATTTTTCCTTCCCTTTCTCTTACCCACCACTACTACTCACTGCCTTTCTCTTTTGAAAATGATTGGGCAAGATCAGGCAGGATAAGTTTTTGGAAGATAATTACTTGTTTGCGTGTTGGATTTTTTTTTTTCATTTAACTTTATTTTACTTAAAGTTTGTCTGGTCCTTACTATTACTTTTATTCAAGAACCATATGTACTTGAGAAGGGAAGCCAAGAGAAAAGGTAAATAACTCACAGAACATGACTCAATGATTAAAGTAATTGGACTGAAATTCTGTCCCTACCTACATGTAGTTTTGGCTCTGAGTACAGTCAGTCTGAAGAAGATTCCTGGATTTCTCGTGTCCTGTTTTCTGGCACATATGTTTTTTTCTCCAGTCTTTCTGATAAAAAGCTGGAGTTTGCAGTAGTTTATGGAGAAGAGTTACTGTAGCTAGTGGTTTTATCAATTAAACAGCTGTTTTATTGACCTTAGGCACCATCTATTGTGTGGCTTCCTGCTATTGCAAGGGGACAGGATTGACATCCTGTATTGTTGTGATACAGGAAGAGTTTTAATTAGCAAGGCATGGGAGATGAGACTGCTCTATTCTGATGGGTCCGTTAAATAGGTTGTTACAATTGGAATTATTGCTAAGAGGTATTCTCAAAATATAAAATCTTCATTATTTCTTTGGTTTGTAAAATGAAATTTGTACTATATGCAGCCAGGTTTTTTTTTTTTAGTGAGTTTAGATGGTGATGGATTTTTTTAAAATATCTGGATTAAAGCATTCCATTAACTGAACGTATATGTTTGCTCATAAAATTTCCCTTAATGAAAATAAAATACAGTTGGTGAGGAACAGTGCCATCTGTTTTCTAGGTAACAAAGCATATGGCCAAAGAAAAGAGAGATTATATATGTAGATGGAGGAAGAGAGGAAGGGAAAGAGTGAGTTATCTGTTCCTATGTTCACTAAATCTCAAAGTCTGTACTAGCTAAAATAGCATACCTGAGTTAAAAAGCACAAATATATTTTTTTAAACTGGTTTGACCCAAATGAATTTAATACACATCTGGGGCTTTTGGTTGCTTTTTTGGTATTTGCTTGATTCTTCCTTAGTCTGACTACTTATTAGTTGCTTCTCAGGAGTAGCTCATGTGCCTTGGTTAATGGACAAGAAAATCAGATTTCAATTCCTTATGTGTAATTTAACTTCATCGTGCTACCGTCTGGGGTAGGTGTACTGATTTCATGATGGCATTAGTGCGATCCAGTCAGAATGTAGAGGTTATTTACTGATGTACATAACTGTAATGAAAGTAGTTTCTTGTTTCTCTGCCCTAAAACGTAGTGTATCTTTTGATTTGCATTGTATCTGTGGGAAGATCAGAGGTTGCAGTGTTACTGTCTGACCACCAGATAGAGACCAGAGCTTGCAAAGTAGGTTATCTTGGCATTTTTTGTGGTAGAGCATCCTTTGAAGCCAAGAAGGAAATCAGTATTACTGCAGTGACAAAGAATTTAAAAGTGCTATTATATGAAATAATGACCACTTTGTTCCATAATCTTTTGTCATCAGAGGAAGAAGGGAGCGACCTCCTCCTCAAAAATGATCTTGGAAGAAGGGAATGTTAACATTTTTTGAAATATAATGAGGGGAGGAAGAAGAGACGGTCAGCTTCTCCTCCTCTCCCACACAAAACTTCCAAATAGCCCGAGATAGCAAATTATTACCTGTTAAAAAGTTCATACAGGTTAAAGTATGTCTTCAGAAATGCATGATTATATAAAAGCATGACTAAAAGCATGGTTTTTAGGTATGTAACTAGCTGCAAAAATTTCGGAGATGGGCTTCAGAATTTTAAGTATTTATGAGTAGGAGACAACAACAAATTAGATTCTTTTCCTCCAGGCTGCTTTTTTCAGAGCCAAAATAGAATATTTTTTTCTTTTTAGTAAGAAAATTTGAGTTGCAAGTAAACAGGAACACTTGTGCTACAACTTTGTGTTTCAAATCAGAGCAATCATATGTCTGAATAGTTGATCTGAACTACGAAGTTCTTCTGTAGATGGGAAATTTCCTCCAAAGTCTAACCTTCAGCAATAGATGTGCTGTGGTGGCCGTGTCAGCCTGGGACAGAGAGTAGTCTTTGCATGTATCCAGGCACCACAGCATGGTTTCTCCTAGCAGCAAAATGCAGCAGTGTTACCATGCTTCTGTAATCTCTCTAAATCTGATTTAGAAATTTAAAGGAAATGCTTGCATTTGTACAGTCTGTGTAGTATGGCCTGTACAGTGAAAGTTGTGATTTAGGGTAGATGCTGTTCAGCTGTCTAACAGTATAAGACAATTGAAAATAACCATATTTAGGTGTCATTTAGTTAATAGTGAACATGTTTTACAGAGGAACAGAAAACAACAGAAATGCTTTGGAAACATCAAATTGTTTAGAAAATTTTGAAATGAACTTTTTCTGATACTACAAAGCATTTGTGGTCATGTGTTTGTAAGAAGAAAACAATTGAAGGATTAATTTGATAAAACTACTTGAAGAAAATTACTGGTCGTGGCATTGTCCAAAAGTGAATTGATTGAAACAGTCGCCCTGGGACATGACTTGTGTTAAAAAGCCTTGAGGCAAGTTAACCCGTATTACATTAGTTCAGAGAAGCATTCTCAAATCCAGAAGGCCAGATGTCAGCAGTCTTGCATGGGTGTAAAAATGTTCTGTGGGCTTATTTTGACTGATGTCCATCAGAGCTTTGAATTACAGTTTCTTGGGAGCGTTCAGCTTTGCTGAGTTTCATATTTTGGGAGTCACAGCCTTATAGAAATTTAGTAAGATTGGGACAGTTTCCTGGTGTGGGGTTTTTCCCCTCTCTGCTCTCTTTCTCCCCTTTTGTAAATTTACCAGCACACTTAAGCTCTGCAGTGGAAAAGAAAAGTACAGCGGTTGGGGAAAGCGATATTCTAATGTGGTGTTCTCTGTCTGTCCTTTGTTGGTGCCATTTTTGTTTTCATGGGTTGTTTTTGTGTCTGTCTTAGTATGGTGACTTGGGTACATGAAATCAGATCCAAATTCAGATGTTTGCTTTTCTCTCCAAACTGCTTTTTATCAGTTTTGTTTGTGAGAAATTTTTTGAGTCATATATATATATATATATATATATATATATATATATATATGTATGTATATTTAATTTGGTCACTGAGCATGGAAAACAACGCTATCTGTACAGCCACCTTCACAGGTAGCAACACCATGAAAGATAGAGGAACAGTTGCTCTCTTCCAGTTCATTTATTAGTTCAACAGTACTTTTATTTAAATGTTTCATTATTTTTGTTGATGACTTATGCTGTTCCCTCAGCTCTGCAGGAGGCTGAGCATCAGTTTATTTGTAATTGGAGGTGGTGGATCAGGTTAAAAACTTAGAGGAAAGTTGTGAGCCTTAGTGTATTTGATGGTGTGAGATGAGAGTTGTGAGGCTGA
The DNA here is from genome assembly GCF_028389875.1 of Rhea pennata. Lineage (NCBI taxonomy): Eukaryota > Metazoa > Chordata > Aves > Rheiformes > Rheidae > Rhea > Rhea pennata. The sequence continues at coordinate 119,149,238 of NC_084663.1, forward strand.
GCATGGTGGCGCACTGTTGCCTATCTTAGTAATGAGGAAGGAAGTAGAAGAAGCTTTAATATGTATGAAACAAGCTTTTCATCAAGTAATAGAATTGCTTAAAATGGCCTTTGGATTTATGTCATTTGGAAGAGAGGGAACAGGGAGAGGCAGATTGGAGACCAGCCACCCTAACCTCATCACTGTCTCTCCTAACTCCCCATTAACACCTTTGCTGGATGAGAAGAAGCAGCTGGAGCTTGTCTAGTGGTATGTTTGTGCTGTTAAGTAAGCATATGCTGGATAACTAGTCAGCTGTTGCCAAATGAAATGGATAAGGACTTAATTTTTTCTGCCTTCTCTTCAGTGGTGATACTAATTTGGATCATCTCTAGCTTGTGACTTATTTTGAGGAAGTCTTATAGGAACTTTATCTTTTGAGATTTCAACCAAATCTTCAGGGGGAGTAGAAGTTGATCAATAGATCTGGAAATCTTTTGGGCCATGTGCAGGAGAAACAAGAGATGGACAAAATTTTATCACACAAGTCTTGTTTATTTAGAAAAAAATACAAAAAAAATCGGTCTGCTGTTGAAGGTTGTTCTAAAAGCTGTTGGTTTTAGGAAGAACAAATGATGAAACATTTCAAAACTTTAAAGCTAGATGCGGTATTCTTGAGCGCGCTTCAGATTTCTTCTCAGGCCTAGTTTTTTTTGTGCAAAGCACAATAGACCTGATTTTCTTGATTTTGAATTTAATGCAGATTAATGTGGCAAGCTGCTGTTCCATAGTTATACTTGACAAAGCTTAGTTTTCCAGTAGCTGTTAACTTCTATTTGTGGTTTTAATGCAGCTATAAACTAAATACAATTACAGTTCATGTATTAGTCATGAGGTAAAGGAGTGATGTCAGCAAGAATTTATATTGTCAAAGGAGCTGAATTTTTAGCTTGGGAAAAAGACTGTTTATAGGAATTAAGCCTGATTGGTATGTTGGGAGAGTGGCTGGAATTTTGGGTTTTGAGTTTTTGTTTGATGGATTAAATCATTGCTTTCTTTCAGACCTGTTTTTTTTTTCTTTTTTTATGTCATCTTAAAGAAAAAGATGGTAGAATTAAATAGCTCACCTCTGTGAGAGACAGGGCAGGGTATGGCTTTTTTCTGTCTAAGTTGTGATGTTGTCATATTACAGAGGCGAATGCCCCAAACTTTCCGTGATCCAGCTACTGCTCCTTTGAGGAAACTCTCCGTAGATTTGATCAAAACATACAAACATATTAATGAGGTAATGGCTCCAATTATCTTTTTAATGTGTGTTACTGTGATGCATTTGCTTAGAAGACATTATTAAATATGTTTTCCATGAATCGTACTGCATCTAAATGCATTTCTTTTGATGGCATTAATTAGGGATTTTGTCTTATTCTGGAAAATCCTTTGACCATAGATAAAGAAATTATGCATTATTTTAATAAAAGATAAAGCAACTGGAAAGGACAGAAGTGTTTTTGTCCACCCTTGAATTATGTCTGAAGAAAACAGTTTGTTCCTGTGCCTGGAGAAGAGTAAAAAGAGAGACAACCAAGCTTGCTTTCTTTTCTTGAGTAATACTAGAAAAATTTAGAATTTCTTCTTTTGTTATTGAATTTTTTTTGGAGGGGGAAGACTCTATTATGAAATCGATAATCGATTTTTGCAGTAGATGTGGCTGAATGCTAAAAGCATAGCTTTAAATTTTCAAATGCAATTAAGTTCTTGGGTGTTGTTATTTCTAGGCCTGATTCTTCATAAGTTCTGAATCTCTGCTTTCTGTATGCTAAATCTTTCCAAAAGTCTTAGGAATCCTCCTCAATTACTAGTCACCAAGAAAATACTGGCTTTTTTTTCCTTATGCTTATTGAGCATTCAGGTTTTGAAAGTCTTATGAAGAGTTAAGAAAAATGAAGTTTCCTCTGTTGTCCACATCTTATTTGAGATCACTGATGTCACAGTCCTGCTTGCTGACCAGCACACACACAATTTTTAATGCTGGAGTGGATGTTGTTTCTGTTGTTTTATAAACAAATTCTGAGCTTTTTTGGTGTATGATACGGAAATAAGTATGGCACAAACACTGTTTTGGATCATCCTATAAAACTTTATGAATATGTTTAAACTTATAAGGAAAATAGTTAAGACCTGTTTTCTCTTATTTGTCTAATTTATTATTAGTAGCCAATGTAAGATACGAAACTGATGTATTTAACATGCGAAAGCATCAGTTAGTTTCTAACTCTTAGGCAGTTGTAGGGAATGTGAAATAATTCCTGCAGTGATCACAGACTGCCCTGGAAAACTATTTTTCTTTCTTTCTTTTTTCTTTCTTTCTTTCTTTCTTTCTTTCTTTCTTTCTTTTTTTTTTTTTTTTTTTTTTTTTTTTTTAAACTTGTGGAAAGAGCGACTGGTAACTGCTTTTCACAGTCTGTTTAAAAACATTATCTCTCTACTGGTCTGTTCCTGGGACTAGAAGCTGGGAACTTTTTTGTCACTGGCTTGTTGAGTGGTCAAACTAAGATGCTATACTTCTTGTTTTCTTTTTTTTCCTTTTCTTTTTTCTTTCTTTTTTTTTTCTGAATGCGGGTTAGTTTTCCTTTCAGCAGCATTTTTAAAAAGTGATAGATATGTGTAATTGTTTCCATGCTTAGTCATTATGCTTGTATGCAGTATTGTTATGCAACATTTACATGAATTTTTTGTTAAATATAGTAATTAGTAATTAAAAGGAGTTTTTTGGTGTTAGAATTTTAATTTTTTCTAGTTGCATTTTAACCTTTCAAACCAGGCTATTTCAAAGTTTTGATTGTAATTTTACTGTATGTATAGTTTACTGCAATGCATCTTTTCTTTTTGCTCCTACAAGCGCAAAGAATTAATGTTATCTGTGCATTTATTTAGATCTGCTTACAAATTTATTTGTAATTATTCATTAAGATCGTGCTTTTGGTGTAATTAAATAGAGTGATGAGAAGAGAGAATTATTTTTCAGTAGTAAAAGTTGTGTTTTAAAATCACAGAGTTAGGTACGTGGGTACAGTATGATTATAAAAGCTTTGCTAAATTGATGCTCTAAAAACTGTTCTTCTAAACAATGTATTCTTCACCTATAGGTTTACTATGCAAAAAAAAAACGGCGGCATCAACAGGGCCAAGGAGATGATTCCAGTCATAAGAAGGAGCGAAAAGTTTACAATGATGGCTATGATGATGACAACTATGACTACATTGTGAAAAATGGGGAGAAGTGGATGGATCGTTATGAAATTGACTCTCTAATAGGCAAAGGATCGTTTGGACAGGTAATACAAACTGAGAAGCCTGTAATTCATGTGAATTGTAATACAGCATTCATATGAGTAGGTATTCCCTTTTCATTTTGAAATCATTCTTAAGTCTATCAACCTGACTGTCTATTCAAGATTCTTAAATCTGTGGTCTTTCTTATTATTACAAATAACATCTCGATAGCCTTCACTATATACTTTTGGTAACGCATTTTGCAAATGAGCAGATCCTTAAACTTTTGTTGTCAGTCCACCTTTTTAACTTCTTGTTTTGTGTTTTTAAATTAAAACGTAAACATAAACATAGTCTTGGTACTAGGGATTGTATATTCTCTACACTAATAATGTTTTCACTACTAGTAGCAAATCAAAGCTTGATAAAAATGCTGGAAGGTTTCTTTTGTTGTTTTTGTTAGTTTTTCTCTTATTCTGCCAGTCATTTTCAATATTGTGCTGTTGATTTACTACTTGCACTTGAATACAATACATGCCGTAGTGCAGCTCCATGAAGCCCCAGTTCTATTTTGAAACATCACTGTGATAAACTTCATGTGATCGGTTGTGGCTTCAGTGTAGTATCAAGTAAGAAAAGAAATATAATTAGAAAGAATGACAACTCTAAAAATATTTTTTTCGTTTAAATTTGGGTATGTTTAGAAAATGTGTTTTACTGTATTTTGAAAACTTGAATCAAGAGAGTTTGCTTATATATGTGACTTTTTCTCTTTCAGGTTGTAAAGGCTTATGACAGAGTGGAACAGGAATGGGTGGCTATTAAAATTATAAAAAACAAGAAGGCTTTCTTAAACCAAGCCCAGATTGAAGTACGGTTGCTTGAGCTTATGAACAAACATGACACAGAGATGAAATACTATATAGGTACTCAAATAGTTATTCTTACCTTTTATGTAATCATTAAGAATATTTTAGATCCTGCTGTAGAGTGTAGGATGCTGCAACTAACTGTTTTGGTGCTTAAGAAGTAAAAAAGTTATGTAACTTTTTGCATTTCTAATATAATTTAGTTTAAATAATTTGGCATAAAAGCAACAGTTTGCTTTATATATAGGATCAGATCCAGAAGAAATTATAGGAAACATTGTGGGATAACAGAATTGTTATTCTGTAGCATTCAGATCTTCTGAAAAAATTTGTTTTCCAGTTGATGAAATGGTCACCTGAACAAGTTGCCATGGATCAGTTGTTCCACAAGCTGTGGTCTGTGATAGTTCACACCTCTTTCACTACTTTGAATGTATCTTAACTTAGAATTGTCATGAATACGAGCCAGGTAGTTAATTTGGAACAACATCACACAATAGTTCATGGCTAGCTTAATCATTACTTTCTTGATCATGTATTAAAAAAGCTCAAAATACTACATAACAGACCTGAGAGAAGTCCTGTGTAAATGTTAAGGCTTGGCCTTTAAATCTTGCAGAACATTTCTAAAACTTATAAATCTGGCTGTTCTTGAAATTGGCATTCTATCCCTTGAATTATTATTCTAGTGTCACTTGAGCAAGCTCATATGAAAAGTTTATTAAATACTGTCTGATCTTCAGAGTAGACACTTGGGCAAAAATGGTGATGGAAGGAACGGAGCAGAATTCTGAAAAAAAAAGATGGAGAAGTTTGAGAATGAAAGATTAAGGAAAATAAAACTCCATTTTTAAGCGTCCTTTATTTTAGTCTGTAACAGGTGAAACACTTAATAGCTATGTTGTTTGGATTTTCATGTATATATTGGATTACTAATTTTTCTTTCTGTGGTTTGGAAAGGAAACTTTGAAATAATGTTAAGGTATGTTGGTTTTAAATTATCTAGTGTACCGAATAGGTTGTATTTTGACTTGTTTTATTAATATGTTATCTTTCCCTTTTTAGTATGTGTTTTATCAGATTAGAAGTTTTTAAGGTATTTTTAACCTAGGTTCATTGGGAACATGCTAATGTAAAGTTAGCAGAACTCTACAGCATACTGTATCAAAAAGAGATTTCAAAAACCTTAAAGCTCTGACCAAGTTTTAGGTTAATGCACAACAAATAAAAGCACTATTGCCATTATCAAGAAAAGTCTTGGAATTTTAGCTTTATAGAGTCACAGAATCACAGAATCGCTGAGGTTGGAAGGGACCTCTGGAGATCATCTAGTCCAACCCCCCTGCTCAAGCAGGGTAACGTAGAGCGTGTTAGACAGGGTTGCATCCAGACGAGCCTTGAATATCTCCAGAGAAGGAGACTCCAGAGCCTCTCTGGGCAACCTGTGCCAGTGCTCTGTCACTCTCACAGGGAAGAAATTCCCCCTCACATTCAGGCAGAACTTCCTGTGCTTCAATTTCTGCCCATTGCCTCTTGTCCTGTCACATGGGACAACTGAGAAGAGTTTGTCCCCGTCCCCTTGACACCCTCCCTTCAGGTACTTATACACATTGATAAGATCCCCCTTCAGTCCTCTCTTCCCCAGGCTGAAGAGGCCCAGCTCTCGCTGCCGTTCCTCATAGGGCAGGTGCTCCAGCCCTCTGATCATCGTCATAGCCCTACACTGGACTCTCTCCAGTAGCTCCATGTCTCTCTTGTGCTGGGGAGCCCAGAACTGGACACAGGACTTGAGACGAGGCCTCCCCAGGGCTGAGTAGAGGGGCAGGATCACCTCCCTCCACCTGCTGGCAACCTAGGAGGACCTAATGCACCCCAGGAGACCATCGGCTTTCTTGGCCAGAAGGGCACATTGCTGGCTCATGGTCAATCTGTCATCTACCAGCACTCCCAGGTCTTTTTCTACAGAGCTGCTCTGCAGAAGGTCAGCCCCCAGCTTGTACTGGTGCCTAGGGTTATTTCTCCCTAGGTGCAGGACTCCGCACTTGCCCTTGTTGAACCTCAGGAGGTTCCTCTCCGCCCAGCTCTCCAGCCTGGCCAGGTCTCTCTGAATGGCAGCACAGCCCTCTGGTGTATCAGCCACTCCTCCCAGCTTGGGATCATCAGCCAACTTGCTGAGGAGGCACTCCGTCCCCTCATCCAGGTCATTGATGAAAAAGTTGAACAGGATGGGACTCAGTACTGATCCCTGGGGGACTCCACTAGCCACAGGCCTCCAATTAGGCTCCATGCCACTGATGACGACCCTCTGAGCTCTGCCTTTCAGCCACTTCTCAATCTACCTCACTGTCCACTCGTCTAACCCACACTTGCTGAGCTTATGTAGGAGGATGTTATGGGAGACAGTGTCAAAAGCCTTGCTGAAGTCAGGGTATTCAATGTCCACTGCTCTCCCCTCATCTACCCAGCCAGTCACTCCATCAGAGAAGGCTATCGCATTGGTTAAGCAGGATTTCCCGTTAGTGAATCCATGCTGGCTACTCCTGATCACCTTCTTTTCCTCCATATGTCTGGAGATGACATCCAGAATGAGTTGTTCGATCCCCTTTCCAGGGATGGAGGTGAGGCTGACCAGTCTGTAGTTGCCTGAGTCGTCCTTCTTGCCCTTTTTGAAGACTGGAGTGACATTGGTTTTCTTCCAGTCCTCGGGCACCTCTCCAGTTCTCCAGGACCTTTCAAAGATGATGGAGAGCAGCCTGGCAACAACATCTGCCAGTTCCCCTCAGTACCCGTGGGTGCATCCCATCCGGGCCCATGGATTTGTGGATGTCAAGCTTGCCCAGCAGGTCTCTAACCCTATCCTCCTCAACCAAAGGAAAGCCTTCCCTTCTCCAGACTTTCTCCCTCACATCCAGGCTCTGGGATTCCTGGGGGCTGCCCTTAGCAGTGCAAACTGAAGCAAAGGCAGCATTCAGTAATTCTGCCTTCTCTGTATCCCTTGTCACCAGGGCCCCCATCCCATTCAGTAGCAGGCCCACATTTTCCCTAGTCCTCCTCTTGCTGCTGCTGTATCTGAAGAAGCCCTTCCTGTTGTCCTTGACATCCCTTGCCAGACTTAATTCCAGCTGGGCCTTAGCCTTCCTTGCAGCATCTCTACATACTCTGACTGCATTCCTATAATCCTTCCAAGTAGCCTGTCCCCTCTTCCACAGTCTGTGTACTTTCTTCTTCTGTCTGAGTTTGGCCAAGAGCTCTCTTGCTCACCCATGCAGGTCTCCTGCCCCCTTTGCTGGACTTCTTTCCCCTTGAAATGGAAAAAGTCTCTTTGTAACATTACATAAAATGAGATTGACCAAAACTTCGTGTCTCACTGAGAGACTTTAACAAGAGATGACTGCATAAATAGAGCAGGGTTTAAAAAAAAAGTTCTGATAAATCTGAATAGTGGAGAGGTATCATGTACTGCTTTTGTTTAGGCAGGCACAGCTGGTTATAATAGTTTTACATTTGTTTCAGACTAATCTCTTGTTCTGTTAGGGTATATTTGAATAGTTGCTCCTTGACTACAGCATTTAATGAATTTATCAGCTTAGTAAAGGGCAAAAAACGCAAACAAGTAATGTTTTGAATGAATATCTTGTATTGCGGGCTGTGCAAAAACAGTCCTTGAAAAAGATCTCTCTAGGCACTTCTCTGAAAAATATTTATCAGTGTTGCTGAAAATAATTCAACAACTTTTTTTTTTTTTTTTTTTTTTTTTTTTTTTTTTTTAGCAAATTATGTGTATTGCAATATAGTGTATACTGTAAAGTGTAGAGTTTGGGAGAAGCATGATTTAATTAAGAGACTGGGTTGTGGGTATATATATTATAGCCTGGTTGCTTAAGGACATAAAATTTAAGCGTTTAAGCTGTCAGGTTAGCCTCCTCCAGTAGCTTCAAACCTGTCTGAGCTCCAAATCTAATAGAGGTATCAGAATGCATCATGGCCTTCAAGTTTTGTGGAAAATGGTTGGCCAAGTAGGGCAAAAATGTTCAAATGTAATGCCTTCATTGAAGGGAAGGTGTGGAGAGTTTAACCCTTATCCAATATATTTGCAGTGTGTGGCAGTTGCAGGTGGTACTAGGTGGCCAGGAGCAGGCTGGTAGTTGCAAATCAGCTGGAGTAAGTGGTAGTTCTGGCCAAGCTGGCAGGATCAGCAAGCTTGGGTGGCCTGGGGAGGAACTGTGGTCAACTGGAGGCAGACCACAGGGACATGAAGGTTACTGGTGCTTTCATGGTGGGGAAATACTGGAATAAAGTGAAGATGAGAAAGTGCAGACAGTCTAGAAGTATTGTAGGAACTGGCATCAGGGAGGAAGCCGGTGGCCTTGTTGCAGGAAAGCTGTGAGGGACACATGAAGAACTGGCTTATAATAATGGAGAAGATAAAATTCCGTGGGACACCAAGTAATTACCTTAATTGAAAATTTGAATTATGATTGGGCTGCTTGGAGACTTTATTATGAAAAAGAAGGGACCATATTACTTTCTATTTGAGGACTGAAGTATTTTGCCTATTTCAGTTTTCTTTTACTTGTGACAACTAACCTGAATGTTTAAGAGCCTGGTAAACCCTGCTCGCTTCTAACAGATTATTGTGGCAAAATTTTCACCTATTCCATGAATGAAATTAATTAGATTTGGACTGGATTGATTGCTTTCATAAGTTAAGATTATGCCTCATTAATACAAATATAGTGCCTTTGGAATTTTGGTTAGTTTTATTAATTGAAATCATCAAGGGAAGACTATTTGGTTTTTAAGTCTTGTACTGCAGTGTCTCATATCTATGTAGGTTTATACTTTGATACTCCTTCCTCTTCTCACTTCATTCTCCTCTTGAATTTCTGAAGCACTTTCCTTTGTTTTTTTCTTCTCTTTTTTAGTTACATGAGTATTTTATGAAAAGTGGAAAGGTGTTAATTCAGGGTTAATGTATACTTCAGTATACTCGTGGGTTTTCAGATACTTTTCTATGTATATTTAAGGGAAATTTCTAAAATACATAATTTAAACTAAAGTGTGATACGTGTTTTTGTTATGGATGTTGGTGCATGTGTACCTATGTCCGGTCTGCTTGGACTTTGAATACAGTTTTATCGTTATGAGAGGGAAGGACTAAAGTCTCCCCTGAAAAAGATTGAGTGTGTTGTGGAAAAGGTTGCATTATGTGCAATTTGTACTTCTGGTCTCTTTTGCTTATATTTTTACTTAGATAGGGCTATTGATCATTTATTGGGGACAAAGATTAGTTGTGAATGTTGTTGGATTTCTCCTTCAGTATGCATGAATTAATTAAATTAAATTAAAATTCTTTTGAAATGCCATACTGCTTCTCTTTATTTATCCAGAGGTTTTTTACCTCACTTAGTAGTAGATATGTTTATTTTGAAAATACAATTTAAAAGACAGAAAAGTTATTTCTGGTTAATACAGCTTCACTGACGTACACCTGAGGATACTTCCTGTGTGCAAAATATCCCCGCCTACCCTACACATGGCAACAATATTTTGTAAATAACATCTAGGAAAAACATTAACTATGTGTTATCTTATTCACAGGTCAGCTTCCTACGGACTGATTAAAATATTTAAGCACTGTGTTGTAATGTGCATTTAATAGTCATTTCACAGCATCTATGTTAATTATTTTCTTCCCTTTTTTAAAGTGCATTTGAAGCGCCATTTTATGTTCCGAAACCATCTCTGCTTAGTCTTCGAAATGCTGTCCTACAATCTGTATGACCTGTTGCGCAACACCAACTTCCGAGGGGTCTCACTGAACCTGACACGAAAGTTTGCACAGCAGATGTGCACTGCACTGCTTTTCCTGGCGACTCCTGAACTTAGTATCATTCACTGTGACCTAAAACCTGAGAATATCCTACTCTGTAACCCCAAACGAAGTGCTATCAAGATTGTTGATTTTGGCAGTTCTTGTCAACTTGGACAGAGGGTGAGTGTGAGCAAAAGTGCTATTCACACTATTATTGAATATGTATGAGAAACTTTTTATTTTTAAGTCGTAGTAGCTGAATAGCTAGTTTAAACTTCACAGATGATGATTTAAATGAAATAGTAAATTTTCAATTATGGTGTTAAGGATCAACACTCTGTAGGAGATTGGAATTTGAATTTTAGTACCATTGATAAACTTCCCATCTTTTTTTTTTTTTTTTCTTTTTTTCCTTTTGGTTATGTTTTTATGCAATGTAATATAGAATACATCAGCACTTAAATCTGCTGCGGTGAAATGCTGTTAGATAAAATACTTATTCCTTTATTATTTTCTTATTCTATAATGTATTTCCTTCTACTTCAAAGTGTTATCTATTTAGTATGCCTTGAAGATAAGAAGGTATTTGGGCATCAAAACGTTGCAGTAATTGGCTCTTAAAGATACTGCTTATTAATAAACCCATTTTTACAAACACTTTAGCAGCTGTAGATTACCTGAATTTTGTAATGTGGCATTATTACTCTGAGTTACATACATGCAAAGCATTTCCAGGGCAAAGGGCTAAATTGCTTTCTGTCCTTAGTTCTTCAGATTAAGCGAGAGCCATGCAATTAAGTCAGTGTCAAAATAATTTGTTATTGTGTCCTGTTGGTCATTTGCTTTGGAGGCAAGCAATTGCATTTTTGATTTGAGAAATGTTAAATTGATACTTAAGAACCTAAAAAATATTGCTTGGATGCCAAAACCTGTTTGCATTAGGGAGAATAATCATCTTCCTCAGTAGTTCAATTTGTACTGATAATTTGCTCCTTAGAAATTTGATCAGGGTGTGCTGTTCAATGTGTGCCTTGTATTCTAGTAGGTTCTTTCTGGTTGAATGAGTTACCCTGGGCTGTGTGAGTGACCACCTGCATTCAGGGTGCCTTTGCGTTAGTTGTTTGTGCTGAAAATGCATTGTTAGCTAGAGGAATAAGGAAGACTTCTGTAGGTAGAAGTCTAACTTCTAAAAGGCTTTGAAAAGATGGTATTAAACCTTCCAGGTGCTACGTACCTGTGATGGTTCTGTGTATAAAGAGTATGAATGCTTTGAAGATGGATGCTAAAAAAACAAAACCAGACCTGCCTTACATATCCAACATCTGCAAGAGATGAAGTTTCAGAAGTGTAAACAGTAATAATGAAGATGAGATCATTATACGAGAGGAATTAAGAAACATCAGTGACTAACTGTTGGCAAGCAGTGGTGAGGCATATATTTAGGATTAAGAAAAGGAATTTTTGCTCTGAACTAGAAACTTTTCCATTGTGAGCAAAGGAACGCACCTAAGACCTAGATTGTATAGGTCAACAGTAAGATAACATTGAGATGTTAAGAAGCACAGTTGCAAAAACCTAGTGTAATTCTATATTAAAGTTAATTTAAGTAGAAGTATGGAAACATCAATTACATTGGAAAGCACTGGGCAGAATTGCATACAGCTTTGAATATAAAGTACGCTTCTGTTTGGGTTTTTCTGTTTGTTTGTTTGTGGTGTATGTTTTTGATAAACCTATGTTTAAGCCAGTCTCCAGATTAAGAGTCAAGATAGAATTTTCTGCTATGTGAAAAGAGCAGGACAGTTTAGGAGGTTTTGTTGCCTTTTTTCATGAACTGTTTCCTGGTTCCTGGCATCAACTGGTAATTTCATCCAACAGACTTGCCATTTCTGAATGGGCTTGGGATATTGGCAGGGACCTGGCAATGTCTTTATTCTGTCCTTTTCATTTCCTGGGTCACATCGTAGTTGTGGCTTTTCATCTTTTTCTATAATATTTGTCTGAACTGTTGTGTAATTCTGGTATGGCTTGTGGAATAGACATTCTTAGGGTGATGCAACACTTAAATAGTTGCATGATTCCCTGTAATTGCCTGGGATTACACTAATCAACCCTACAGTGTAAAATACCATCATCATGAGTGAATCTGTACTTTTTTTTTGAGAGAAAATGCTATTATTTTCCTAAGAATTAACATTTAAATATTTTTATCAATTTAATATGTAGGTCCTTTTTAGTATCACAGATAGCTTTTTTTTGGCTTTACCTACATACAGGATACTTTTTATGGTAATTCTGTTTTGTGATTTAAAAAAAAATTGTAATAGTGCTTTTGGATGTTGTGTATTGTTACCTTTAAATGCTTTTATTTCAGATATACCAATATATCCAGAGTCGTTTTTATCGATCACCAGAGGTGCTACTGGGAATGCCTTATGATCTTGCCATTGACATGTGGTCCCTTGGGTGTATTTTAGTTGAGATGCACACTGGCGAGCCTCTTTTCAGTGGGGCAAATGAGGTATGCTGTTATTAAATGATAAAAGTAATTTGATTCTTCTTTTCATTCTCATGGCTTTGGTCTGCTTTATTTAATTATAATGCATAAATTAGGGAAGTCTAGTAATCCTGAAACAAATAAACATCAGCATTGTGGTAACAGTGTCTTTTGCCAGTAGTCTAAATTGCCTGGTTGTAATTTTCTGTTTCTGGGTTTCCCCCTTATTCCTTATTCACTTTTTTTTCCCTATATATTAGATTTTTCTTAAATTCACAATTAATTTACAGTTTAACTTGTGTGGGTAGTTAACATTGCCTTTCCATGCGACTCTATAGAATATTGGACTCCATCAGACTGCTCAGTTCCTGTCACATGCTGTTTACAAATATCCTTTGTTTGGAACAGGTGGATCAAATGAATAAAATAGTGGAAGTTTTGGGGATACCGCCTGCTCACATTCTTGACCAAGCACCAAAAGCAAGAAAGTTCTTTGAGAAGTTGCCAGATGGCACTTGGAACTTGAAGAAGACCAAAGATGGAAAAAGGGTAGGTTACATAATGAGGCTAAGAATATGGACCGGTCCTTAAAAAATAAAAATACAATGAGATGTTTCTTTGACTGCTTTATATTTTGCATTGCTGAAAGTGTAGCTTTATTGTCTTTTATTATTTTCAGTGTGATAAGAGAGGTTGATTAAATAAGATTTTCAGTACTGTTGAATGGTTTCTTACTTTGATTTATTTCCTTTTATGGCTTATTTAAACTATGCAGATCCAATACTTAACATTTAACTTGATTTCAAGCAATTTCTAACTTGTCAACAGGAATACAAACCACCCGGAACTCGTAAGCTTCACAATATACTAGGAGTTGAAACAGGAGGACCAGGTGGACGTCGTGCTGGGGAATCGGGTCATACTGTAGCTGACTACTTGAAGTTCAAAGACCTCATCTTAAGGATGCTTGATTATGACCCTAAGACCCGAATTCAACCTTACTATGCCCTACAGCATAGTTTCTTTAAGAAAACAGCAGACGAAGGTACAAATACAAGTAACAGTGTGTCCACGAGTCCTGCCATGGAGCAGTCGCAGTCTTCAGGAACCACCTCTAGTACATCTTCAAGCTCAGGCAAGTTTCTCACTAACAGATAATAATTTTGTTTCCTAATTATATTAAAAGAGTCTTTCCCAGATGATTGTCGTCTTATTTTTTGTTAAAAAGCAAATATGTTAATTATAAACATTGAAACTATTTTTTATCAGTTGCAGTAGGTAACTACTACAACAAAAAAATTAAAATAGATTTAAAAAATGTTATTATCAGAAGTCTGGTATTTTGACCTTGAAGCAGTTTAAATACCTTTATGCTGCATCATTTTACAGGTTACTGAGATTTTGTCGTCCAACTCTGTTGTTGTGCATGTTATGATTTTATAGGTGGATCTTCTGGAACAAGTAACAGTGGAAGGGCACGGTCAGACCCCACACACCAGCATCGACATAGTGGTGGACACTTCACTGCTGCTGTTCAGGCTATGGACTGTGAAACACACAGCCCACAGGTATACTCTTGAGTAGAGCTCTCTCTGCTTAATTTATACAAATTTTAAGTATTCGTATTCTGATTATATTAAATCCTTGAAATTAATTAACACTTTCATGTAAGGAATAGAGTCATTTAGACATGGATCTAGCCATCAACTTGATTTCTTTTTTTGCTGGTTCTTTTTCTACATAGTTCTTTGTATGTTAGATCAGACACACAGGCAAAAATACTGGCTGTAGCTCTAACAGTTTCCCATGATTTTGCAGAGGTGAAAGTTTTGTGTGTTAGTGGAGCTGTCAGTGCTTCACCTTATACAGGGCTTCAGAGTATGCAAAACTCTCTGTCTTTGAACCCAGTGAGGAACTAATTGATACTTACATGCACTCCTGTTGGAGTTCTGTCATACAGTGTTTATGTACTTCACAAACATCATCACAGACTGAGATAGTGTTTATACATTATCTCCTCTTGGAAAGAAGTAACAGCTGAACTAATAAACTACAAATAGTTTAGCAATTTTTTAATTTCACTATAGAACAGATAAAAAGTATAAATTAGTATATATTAGCTTGGAAGAATTCCTGGAAGAATGAAACTGAAGTGTGATATTGATTGGTCATTTCTGTTCATCATTTTTCCAGATGTGGAATTACAGTTGTAAAGCAATAGTTTCCAAGCATTACATTTACAAAAAAAAAAAAAAAAAAAAAAAAGTAAATCTTATTTACTGCTTTGCAGTTGAAGGAAAAAATGCAGTTACTTACTTTTCTCCCAATTAGACAATTTAGTATGTAGCTAGACCTTGCTATTTTAATAATCTTGAATCAGCTGCATTATTCCAGTACTGTGAGTAGTACTCTTCTAATGTTACTGACTCTGTTCAAGATTCTCTGTTTAACTGCAACATATTGGTATTGTATTCAGACATCAGGGCCTCGTTGTTCTAGACGCTTTACAAATGCTAAGTTGTTTATCACTAATACTATGTAAAGCTGCTTCTGTAATTTTGGCAGTAGAGTCACATGTTGGACTTACTTAAACTGTTAGTTTTTTAAAAAATCCAGAATGTGAGTTTGTTTTTCTTAAGGTATGTTTAGAGAAGTATATTAGAAATACTTTTTAAGTTCATACTTATATTTCTTTAATAATTTTGCAACTGCATGGTTTGGTTAACTTTTTAATAGTTAGAGGAGATATTAATAGCTTAATCTCTCTCATCTATTGTAAATGGATAGATTTAATTAAGAATTTTAAATCTTACCTTGCCTATTACCGTAGGTTCGACAACAGTTTCCTCCACCACTTGGTTGGACAGCCACTGAAGCTCCTACACAGGTCACTGTTGAAAACCATCCAGTTCAAGAAACCACCTTCCACGTAACCCCTCAACAACAGAATGCATTACATCATCATCATGGAAATAGCTCTCACCACCACCACCACCACCACCACCACCACCATCATCATGGACAGCAAGCCTTGGGTAGCCGGACCAGGCCAAGGGTCTACAATTCTCCAACAAACAGCTCCTCCACCCAGGATTCTATGGAGGTGGGCCACAGTCACCACTCCATGACATCCCTGTCTTCCTCAACTACTTCTTCCTCTACATCTTCCTCCTCTACTGGTAACCAAGGCAATCAAGCCTATCAGAACCGCCCAGTGGCTGCTAATACCTTGGACTTTGGACAAAATGGAGCTATGGACGTGAATTTAACAGTCTACTCTAATCCGCGCCAAGAGACTGGCATAGCTGGACATCCGACGTACCAGTTTTCTGCTAATACAGGTCCTACTCATTACATGACTGAAGGACACCTTGCAAGAAGGCAAGGAATTGATAGAGAAGAGTCTCCCATGACAGGAGTTTGTGTTCAGCAAAGTCCTGTGGCTAGCTCGTGACTAAACTGAAACTAAGTTTGTTTCTTGTGTGTTTTTATAGAAGTGGTGTTTTTCCAAAAACAAAGTGCAAAGCTGCTTGAATCAGAAGGAGATAAACTCACTGAACCGCTACAGGAGGGCAAAGCTGACTATTTTTTTAAACTTGAAAAGATTGCAAAGGGACAATGAAGTTTTTGTTTTGGTTTGTTTTTTTTTTTTGTTTTTTTTTTTTTTTGTTTTTGTTTTTAAGAGCCATGTCCGAACCCAGCTTAACGGATAGCTTAGTGGTGTTCAACTTTTGCTTCCCCCATTTTAACTTGCCACAACCTAGTCATAGCTTTTTTTGGGAGGGGTTTTTCTTTGGTCTCATTCAAGAAGGGTTATTGTTCAAATGTTAGTTGTAGTTGCAAACTAGTTTCTTTTTAAAGGCATTGCACATGACTTTTATATAAAGGCCCTTTGAAGCTTTTGGGTGGGAGGGGAGTAATATATATTTTTTTTAAGTTCCCCAAACAAACATGGGCACAGAAATGCAGTACTGTAAGAAAGAGGGACCTTCAGATTACACAAATATATATTCTTCAGCTGTAAAAAGGGACGGTTGTTATGGAGTTTGTAAGGCACATTAAGCATGCTAAGTGGCGGTGATCAGAACTCTCCTTATCTGAATCTACTGAGGATCAAAGCAGCAATTGTAATGGGATTCCGTGTGTCTCATATTTTGGAGACCACAGTCAGTTAGTATTGAAATATGACTGGTTTCATAACTAAGATGCACTGAGAAGCAATCAACGGGTCGGTCCTGGCCAGTCCTGGGGAGGTCTGAGTGGTGGTCTTTGGGATAACCTTTGGCCTTATGGATTTGGACTCTTAAGTTAGAAGAGCCTACCATTTCAGATGCAATCACTTTTGGACATGCTTTTGCAGACGGTCCTTAATGCTGAAAACATAGAGAATGGGTAATTCAAGAGGCCTTTCTTTTAAAATAGACTTTTGTGACCCACTTATTGTAAGGTATTGCAAGGTCACTTTGCGTGTGTCATAGAGTTGACTTCCTTATTGGTTGAAGGTCACAGGAGTAGTGGTTTGCGTTTGATGGAAATAGCTACAACTGTGTCCCTTCCTGCTTTTTACTTTTTTCTTTTGCTTTTTCTCGGCACGTGGTTTCTCCACCATTACTTCTGCACAAAGACGTCTTCTGTTCATCCTGAACATTTTTAAAAATGCAGAATTTTATGTGACTGCTTTTTTGCCTCACAATTATGCTGTGAATTTTACAAAAATTTATTTTCTTTTTTGATAATTTATTGTACCAAAGCTGTTTTTATAGCACATAGATGTCTGTAACCAATAATGTAGCAGTTCTGCACTTTGACACAAGGTGTAACTAGACCATTTTTAAATGTCAGTTAAAATTATGGCTGTACTATTGCTTAAACAAAACTGGAACTGTTGTTGAATTCATAGCCAATACATTTACAGCAATCTGTGTACTGAGCATAATAGATTGACATCTACTTCAAGACTATAACATCTGTTATATTATAAATGTGTTCAGGCTTCTGAAAGTAAAAGGGACACTAGATCCAGAAGCTATGAAACCAGCAGTTGATTCTTGTATTCCTTATTAACATAATTGTAAACTTGAAGGCAAGACCATGATTGCATGAACAGGTCCAAAATAATAGTCTGAGTAAAGCAAAACACTCACATGAGACCTGAGGTTAGCAGGCTGTATTTAACAGGTGCCTAATTTTGGGGTAATGCTGCCTTAATGTAACACAGTCAACTTGGCAGTTGCAAAATTTATGGGCCCATTCAAACATTTATTTCTCTTAGGAGTAAAAACTCAGTGAAAAGCGTTTGAAAAAATAAGAGTAACTCACTTATTGCCCATCCCAGATTAACATTGTTTGCCCATTATATATTACAGAAGCAGTGATCTACCTCTGCCAGTAAGCCCTTTTAAAAATTAATGCAGCAGAAAAATAGCTAAGTTCATACTGGTTAATTCCATGTGGCTAAATCATTTTTTTGACTAAAAGGTGGAATTTTTTTATACTTACAGTGACAACACAGCAGCTACCATGTAAATGCGAGTGAATACTTGGGATTACCATTTTTTTGTAAATCACAACTTTTTTATCAAGTGATCCATATTTCTTTTGTATTGAAACATCAACCCTGTGGATGAAAGTGCTTTTTTTTTTTTTTTTTTTTTTTTTTAATTCAGTAATTCAGAAAAGTTCACAGCAGTTGAAAGGCTGTCACCTTAGAAACAGGATACTGAGTTTAGCAATATAAAAAGGAATCCAGTACTTACTGCTGTCTAGGAATATAAGGGTAATATGAAATCTGGGTAATTTTTGTGTGCACTGGTTGCCACACCTTAGCAAGCATCAAAAAATAAAGCAATTTTAAAATATTTACATAAAGAAGAACTCATCCAGTGCTTCTGCATACTGTGTTATGTTACAGTCCAGTTTTGTGTGCTTTACTACACAGTTTGGTTACAGGACTTCTGTGCATTGTAAACATAAACAGCATGGAAAGGTTGAATACCTGTGTTCAGATTGTAAGATCTAGTCCGGACTTGCTGTGTATATTGTAACGTTAAATGAAAAAGATAAGCCCTTTGTATTATAGTCATGCAGTCTTATGTATGATAAACAGTTGAATAATTTGTCCTCAGACTCTTTACTGTGCTTTTTAAAAAAAGAATAATTTAAGAAAAAATGTAAACATAGTAAATCTTCCTATGCAATTAACCTACTCCAAGCCATGGTATGGTAGGTATAATTATAGTATAATATGTAAATATCAGATACATTGAAACAGACTTAAAAATATGAAAGTAAAAGTTGGAGGCATAACGTAATTTTGAGTTTTTAATTGAAACAGCAAGGTATACAAATCATTGATGTATGAACATAGCTCTGCTTGATTCTGATTGACTGTATTTTTAGTTTTGAGTTGTTTATATTATTATTTGTTAATTTGAATGTTCTTATATACAGTTCAGCTTTCCATCTATTACAGACACTGATTTTGAGGCCAGGAGTGACCATGATAATGAAATAATCTGACTGGCATGCCGTTATCCTTAGAATTGAATCCAAGTATTTCTGCATCATGAAGTCTGTATCTTTTGGGTGCACTAGAACCTACTTTCTAAAAAAGAAACCCAGTTTTGATACAGATTCTTTGAATTTGAGGATTTCACCATGTCTCTTGAATGATTCAGCTAGTTTACTTTCCATACTCTTAGTTGTCCTTCAGTTCTAGAACTGTTTAGCTACAGCTGCTGGCCATCCGATAACTAGCTGCCTATTAGAATAACTAATAACTACTTAATTTTAACTTTCTCACTTTATGCACATTAAAAATATGCTAACTTTACCTTTAGCAACTTATACAGGTGGACTTCCTTTATTCCCCTGCTGTAAGACCTTTATGGCTCTTCTGAAATTTCGAATGTTTTAGAACACGTTCTAAAGCATGGACGTAAGAACTGCATACAGCATTCTGGTAGTAGTTGCAGCATCGCTGTGTGCATATAACGTGTGCAGGTACATTCTTGAATCTTTCAGTTTATATCTTTGCTTGTTTGTTTATACCTCCGAGAATTGCATTTTTAAGCCTTTCAGTCTCAGTATTTGCATTAAAAGATTGTGAATTTAGATGATTATCCATCATGATTCCTAAGTCCTTTTCAGAACTGCTGCTCTCCAGGATATAGTCTTCCATCCTGTAAGTATAATGATGTCTGAATTGGACTGGTTTACGGTATGATTTAGATTGACCTATAGATGTGAATTGTCTTCATTATTTATCACTGATATTATTTTTGTTAAACCATCAATAAGCTTATATTTTATTCTTGGTAACGGAAAGATCTTAAAATACCTTTGAAGATAATTCCTGTGGGAACCCATCATAAGCATCCTTATATAACAAGGAAGTAATCTGTAACCATTACATGCTGAGATTGAGTGTTTAATATGTTCGGTGTTGATTTATAGAGTAAATATATTTCAGTAAGATTGTTATACAGAACTTCTAATAGTATGGAAGTATCTTTTTGGCTGAAATAACATGAGTAACTGATTACAAAGTAGAATTATTGCTGAGCATTGAGGTTGTGAGGATAAATTGTATGTGATCCAGCATGACTGTGGCAAGTGATGTACTTTTATTTAAAGAGTGGAACAGAATATTAAAATTGTGGAATAGCCTATGGTTTTCAAGCAGAGGAAGACAGATGTTTTGTCAAATTGTAGTTTCCTCTGTTGTATCTCTGGATCTTTTTTTTTTAAGGTTCTGTAGAAGCAATCTCACATTGGAAAGTTTGAAATTGGGTTTTATTTTGCTCAGTGACCATCTAATTTTTTCTCCCCTATTGATTAAGAGTCTTTATTTTATTTCAGCAATTCCCCATGCTAGCACTATCAGATATACATGGTCCTCTTATTTTTACGGTTTTATGGTAGATGTTAGAGTTAGAGCATCACAGAGTTGTTCAGTCCCAGAACAGTCACTGTGACATGTCTAAAGATCTGAATAACAAGCCCAGAGAGAGGTGCCTCATAAGCCCAGAGAGAGGTGGTAGTTAAAACATCAAGCTCCTCTCCTGAATCACATCGAGAGAATTAATTTTAATCAGTATGTGATGGCTATACAGGGAAAGTGAGTCTTTAGCAGGGGTTTGAATGAGAATTGGATAAGGGTTGGAATTGATAGGAATTCCTGTGGGTAAGAAAATCTAAACAAAAAGAATAATAGCATAAGGAGGGGAAAAATGTGCTTAAAAGAGAGTGGAATTGTGCAGACCTTCCTCAACTGAAAGCAAGATTGACAAAATTTTTATGTGGCTCAGGCCCTAGGGGAGCATGTGAAGGAGCCAAAAAGAACTTCTTCATGGCCATGTTGAGTGAAGATTAACAGTTGTATTTTGGATGGAAAAACATCTTTTTCACCATGTTTCCTGGGTTGGGTTCCAATTGGATTCCAGTAATTAAAGTGAGAGATGTCTAGTATGTAGCTGTATATTTTGTTTCAAGGTAGGTTGAAATCCAACCTGTTTATGAAATGGCAAGACATGGGTGAAATCTGGAAGTTTGCAAGAGAGTAGAAATAGAAGATGAGATGGTTTTGTTGCAATTGAGAAAGGTTAAATTGAAGAAGGAAGAATGGAAGGTTTTATTTTCTGACTGTGAACTGAATGAGGATACGTTGGAGAGAGTGGACTGGCAGAAGCAACAGTATGGCTGAAGCCAAAGGCCTTCTCATTTGTTAGCTAGGGCTGAGATGTGGAAGTTTAAAAAGGATTGAAAGCAGAGCCTAGCGAAACCTTAAAGGAGCAAACCACAGTAGATCTTGGAGAAAGTTTTAGAATGATTGGAAAAAAAGTCAAATGTGCAGTGTATGTTGTCAGGTGAATGATTCTGCATTGAAACTTGTTTATACACTTAGAAAGATGAGAAAGGAATTGAGATTTACCAAAGACATGTTTAAAAAATATGTTGCCTTGGCTTATAAAGGGCACAGGATCTTTTGATATTTTTGCATATATCCTAACAGATATTTTCTTGTGGGATCCAGCATAGGTCCTCATTCCTAAGGCAGGACCTCTGTTTAATGCGAAGCAATTTTTCCTCAGTGAAGAACGGTGAAAAGCATCCTAGCTAAATAATGATGAACAGTGTCATAGTGGAAAGCTGCCAGGCTCAAATAGAAAACCTGTCTGTCGCGAAAGCAGCTCTAATGTTTTCAGTCTAAATAACAAAAAGTGTTAGCTATTTTTTGATAATTAGGGCTAATATTATCCTCATTGGTAAGACAGTAAGAGTTACCACCATTGTAAAAATGTCGTAAGTACTGTCAAAAGGATCATATTAATTGAACAAATTCATCTTCTTAAACAAAATTCTAGGAATCCTAGAGAGCAAATGCATCCTGAGGCAGTTTGCATTTCAGTAGAGCTAGTGCCAGGAAACCCACATACAGATTATGCTTTTTGGACAATGGAATGTAGTGTGGCTTTAGGTAAACCAAGGCAATTCAGTTAAACTTCTTGTATAGTACACTGGAATTTTCTTATATTCTTTGCAAGAGGCATTTCCCATCTCTGGTAAGTAGGCCAGGCCAGCTTGTACTCTAAGCAGATCACTGGAGCAACTTCAACAGACTTTTCTGCTTTCCACTGATGCAAACTCCAGCACTGTGGAATACAACTGTCACGATGTCTTGGCATGTGTTTCTGTTACATGGGCATTATATTTTCTAGAACATTGCATCTTACATGACAAATTGAGTTTAATGCTGTTCCATTAACAAAAAGCAAAAATATTTTGTCATTTTGCTTCCATAGACATTGCTTTGCTAGTGGAGCAATAGATTTCTGTTCCTTCTAGAAAAAACATTTATTGAGTCTAAAGGATTGATTCAATGTTTTTACCATGTATGCATTGCTGTGATTCTGAGTTTTATATCATTAGGGTTTATTCAGATAGCAACATTTTAATTCAAAGCATTTCTTTGTGAAAGGGTGTTGAAAGTCTGTTTGACTGCGAGACACACTTAATGTCTTTACGTGTTTGCATCACATTTTTCCTTGAGTTTTTCTGCACAGTGTTAATCAGTTCTCACTGTTCAAAGCAATGGGATGGCAGTAGCTTGTAGCTTTGAGGATCTGGCTTGATAGCTTGCTTTGGGAGATTGGAAAAGAAGTCTGGTTTTGCTGATGCAGTGCTGACATTTTGTAGTGTATATAAAGAAAATTGACTTATCTTCAAGACATTAGGCTCCCCAAAAGTAACTATACCTGTGGGGTGAGGAAAGGGTTTATAACATTGCTTCTAAAATCCGGTTGTTTTAAGTATAAAACTGATTGTCACAGAGATGAATCTTACAGAGCATTACTCCATGAATCTTTTGCAGAATCCCATGGGTTTTAAGAATTCCTTTAAATGTCACATCTTCTGGGTATTCCATACATTCTTGAGTAATAAAATATACCATACATAAGGCAATAGAAATTAAAAACCAAGTCCACCTCCTGTAGATCTCTGCATGAGAAGTAGGAGAAAAGGAGAATGGTGTGACAGATAATAGAATCATAGAATCAGTAAGGTTGGAAGGGACCTCTGGAGATCATCTAGTCCAACCTCCCTGCTCAGCAGGGTCACCTAGAGCGTGTTAGACAGGGTTGCATCCAGGCGGGCCTTGAATATCTCCAGAGAAGGAGACTCAGAGCCTCTCTGGGCAACCTGTGCCAGTGCCCCGTCACTCTCACAGGGAAGAAATTCCCCCTCACATTCAGGCAGAACTTCCTGTGCTTCAATTTCTGCCCATTGCCTCTTGTCCTTGTCAGATGTTGACTGTTGAAAGATAATTAGTTGGATAGTGATTGGAAAAAATACACAAAACCCCCTAAATTTATTTATTTTAAAACAACTAATAGGTCTAAAACAGATAAGCCTCCCTATGCAGACTACCGCCTTCTGGATATCTGCTCCCTCTCCCCAGTAGAAAGGGTCCCTTGCATATTACTTTCCACGGTGTCCCAAACCCTCTCTTTTCTTTGAGATTTTCTGGCCAACCTGTTGGTAATTCAGGATTCCCATCACTATTTTTTCCCAGTATAAAATACCAGCTGTTAAGAGAACAAGTTTTCAGGTTGTCTTTGCCCTCCCTGCTTTTACCTTCCATTCCCTGCTTGGACATTTTTTCCATTTTTCCTCCCCTGTTTTTCAAGTCACCTGCATCCCCTCTATTTCCTACTTTTCACCTTTTTTCCCTGATTATTACTGCTTGGAATTATTGTCTCTGCTTTCCTCGTCTTACCCCTTTAACTCCTCTTTTTCATTGCTTTTCTGTGCTTTGATTTCTTTTTACTACTTTTGAGATCTTTTCTCTTATGCTTCTTTTCTGTGCTTTCCCTTTTGCTGATTTTTGCTTTTCTTTCCCTTCTTTCTTTTCTTTCCCTTTTTGTTCTTTCCTCCTATTCTCTGCTTTTCTTTTCCTGGTCTTTCTGTTCCTGGTTTTCCTTCTCTTTTCCCTTGTTGCTTTTCTCTCTATGTCATGGTATTTTCCTGCTTTTTCTGTTTCTGTCTTCACTGTTTTCCCCCATATTTCACTGCCTGTCTTTTCTACTTCTATTTTCCTGTCATTTCTGCTTTAACTTTTCCTGCTTTGTTGTCCTATTTTGCTTTTACATTCTTTCCAATGCTTTTCAGGTCTTTTATTTCTCCTTTTTAGTACTTTCTATATTTTCTCCTCCTCCCTTCTTTTTAATGCTTCCAGGGCACTCTTTTTCCCCTCACCGAACGTCTTTCAATACTTTTGAGATTTTTTTTCTCTCTTTTTTCCCATTCTTATTCCCTTCTCCTTTTGTCCCTTTCTTCTTTGCTTCTCTTTCCCCTGCTTTTTGGGTCATTTCCCCCCCCCCTTCCTGCCGTGCTTGTTGCCTGTCAATCTTTGATTTGGCTCAGTTGGTTGGAGCATGGTGCTAATCATGGTTCGTTCCCTGTACGGGCCACTTGTTTGGGGGTTGGACTAGATGGTCTCCAGAGGTCCCTTCTGACCTTACCTTTGCCTTGCTTTTCTGATCTCTTTCTGGTCTTTTTGCTTCTTTGGCTTTTCAGTCCTTTGACATTTTTTAACTGCTTTCTAGGTCTTTTCTCCCCCAGTCTCACTTCTGTTCCCAGTTTTTGCTGTCATTTCCCTGCTTTGACCATTTTCCTGCTTTTCCTTTTGTTGCTTTTTGCTTTCCTTTGCCTGTTTTATTTTTTCTTTTTTTTTTGCTTTTCCCTCCTTTTCCCCTTGTTTCTTTCCCCTCCTTTTCCTGTCTTTCTGCTTCTTGCCTCTCTTCATTACTTTTCTTTCCCTTTTACTCTACCTGTCTTTTCCCTCCTTATCTCTTGTTGCTTTTTCCTCCTTTTCCCTCCTCTTTCCCTTTTTGATGCTTTTCTCTTATTGTCACTCATTTTTTCTTTCCCTGATTTTCTGTTCCCATCTTTTGTCTGTTTTTTTTTTTTTTTCTTATTCCTTTTCCTTCCTTTTCCCATCTTTCTGCTTTTTGGTTCTTTGCAGAGTATTCTTTTCTTTTCCTGCCTTTTCTGTTCCTGTCTTTTCACTGCTTTTCCAATTTTTCACTGCTGTTACCAACCTGTTCTTGGCTGTCTGTTCTGCCATTCCGTCATTTTCCTTTCAATATTTCTACGTCTATTTTCTTGTCAGTCTTTTCCACTTTTTCCTGTCTTGTCTTTCCCACTTTTCCTTTCTTTGTGTTGCTTTTCCCCTTCGCTTTGCTTTTCCTTCACTGGTTTTCACTGATTTTTCGGTGCTTTTCAGGTTTTTTCCATTCCTCTCCCTGCTTTGACTTTTCTTCACTGCTTTTGAGGATTTATAATTCCCTTTCTCTTGTTTTCTCTGCTTTTTCCTCTTTATTTCTCCCTGTTGTGATTTCTTTACACTGCTTTTCTGGCCTTTTCCCATCTTTTCCCTTATTTTTGGTTCTTTTTCCTACTTCTGTCGTCCTTTCTCTCCTCTACACCCTGCCCTTTCTGATCTGTTCCCTGCTTTTCACTGCTTTGACTTTTTCCCTGCCCGTCCATGCTTTTAACTTTTTAACCTAGCTTTTCTGGACTTTCCTCTTCACTTTTCCATTGCTTTTCACTGCTTTGACTTCTTTTCAGTTCTCAAACCGTTGTCCCCTGCTTTGCTTCCCTCCCCTACTTTTCCCATCACTGCTTTCACTGTGCTGACTTCTTTTCATTGCTTTTCAGGTCTTTTTCCTTTTCCCTTTTCTTCTTTTCATTACTTGTCACTGCTTTGACTACTTTCCACTGCTTTTCAGGCCTTTCCTGCCCTCCCCCACCCCATCTTTTCCATGCTTTTCCCTTCAATACTTTGTCTGCTTTTCACTTCCCTTCAGTGCACTGACTTTTTTGCTCCTTTTCAGGTCCCGTCTGCCTCTGCTCTTCCCTTCCCTTCTCTTCATTTCTTTTTGCTGCTTTTCAGGTCTTTTTCTGCTCTCCAGCTTCCCTTCTTTCCTTTTCCTTGCTTGTCACTACTTGACATTTTTCCCATTTCCAGCTACTTCATTGCCTTTCTCTGCTTTGACTTCCTTCCTGTTCTCCCTGCTTTGACTTCTTTTCAGTGTTTTTTTTCTTTTTTTTCCTCCCATCTCTTCTTTTTCTCTTCTTTTCCTCTTTTTGCTGCTTTTCAGGTCTCTCTCTCTCTCTCTCTTTTTCTACTTCCTTCTCCTCCCTTCTTTGCCTCTTTTCTTGTCTTTCTCCCCCCCCCCAAGGCCTTTCTCCCTTCTAGACTTTTTTCCTCCCTTTTCCTTTTCTTTCCCTCATTCCTCCTTCCACTCCCCTTTTCTTTCTTTTCTTGCTTATCTTTCATGTCTTTCCTGTACTATCATGTCTTGCAGTTTATTCACTTTTGTTCATTTCTTTTCATTCACTTTTTGTTAACTTCCTTGTTCACTTTTTCTCATTTTCTTTCACCTTTTATTTTTGCTGTTTTCACTTCCCTTCAATTTTTGTTTTCAAGTATTTTCACCACTGCTTTTTTCACCTTTTTTTTTCACTCCTTTCACTTTTCACTTTTTCTCATTTCTCTTTTGTTTCTTCCTTTCTGTTTTCTTCCTTTCCTTTGTCCACTTTTCCTTCATCCACTTTTCCTTTACACGTCCCCTCGCTCCCTTTCTCACTTAACTTTCCGTTTTCTCTCCTCTCTTGTCATAAAATGTTTTTCCCTTTTCTTCTTTCCCTTTCTTTTTCCCCTTCTCATTCCCCTTTTCTTTTCCTCTTTCCTTCTCTTCTTTTCACTTCTTTTGCTCTCTTTCCCTTCTTCATTTTTCCTGCTCTTTCCTTTTCCTCTTATTTCACTACTTTTCTTTCTCTACCCTGCTTTCACTTTTTTCTTTTCACTTCTTCCACTTTTCTTTCTCTTCACTTGTTTTCTTTCTCTTTTCATCTTTTTCCTTCTGTTCACATCATTCTCTTTTGTCCTGTCTTTTTTTTTCTGTTTTCTTCCTGTCTTCTTTCACATCTTTCCCCCATGTTTTTTCTTTATTTGCATGTCCTTTCTTTTCACTTTTTTCACTACTACTTTTGCTTTTTTCGGCTGCTGCTTCCACTCTTTTCACTCTCTTGATTTTCTTTGTTTTCATTTCTTTTCACTTTCTCCTTTTTCACTTTTTTATTGCGCCTTTTCTGTTTCTGCTTTTTCTTGTCATTTTTCACTTTCCCCATGTTTTTTCGTGACTTTCAGTTCACTACTTTCTTTTCACTTTTCTTTACTTCCTTTTCACCTCCTTTCTTTCTATTTCATGTCTTGCACTTCTTTCCTTTCTCTTTCACGTCTTTCACTTCTTTCCCTTTTATCTCACTTTTTTACTTTCTTTCACTTCCTTTAATGTCTGTAACTTCTCATAATTTCTTTCACTTTTTTTTTGAGTTTTCTCTGGCTTTCTCTGTTTTTACCTCCTTTTCATTCCCCTTTCACCCTCTTCTTAAACTTATGGAACAGCAAAACAGGACCCTTTTTCTCTCATTTCCAGCTGGGATTATCTAAATCATAGAGAAATTTCCTTTAAATAAGTATGTTAACTATTTTTTTTATATCTACTATGTAGAATAAGTTCTTGTCAATACAGATTTTGGTCTCATTAACCAAAAAGATTTTTTTTGTTTTAGGATGAATTTTGTTATTTTTACTCTAAATAAGAAGCTGGAAAAAACCACTATTAATCTCTGAAGCACTTTATTAGAAATCACTTTCTGCTCTTTGCCAAAATAACAATTATGAGAAAACAAAACCAACAAAAATCCCCCTCCATGTTTTATAGTACTTTTAGTGCACAGGGCCATTGTTAGTATGGTTAGTTTTCCCTCTAGATATTCAGCCTCTTGCAATATTTGTCTAATGCTACATTTTGGCATATCTTATCACAAATTGTTATATATAATTGCTCATCTCTAGATAGCAGTGGACCTTGCAAGATTTTGTGTGATCCTCTGCTGGATTCTGTGACATTTCTTGTTTTGTCAGTTCTCTCCCCCTTCACGGTGATGCGGTTCTCAGGCACGTCAACTGACATCTACTTGTCCCAGCTGTTGCTCTCTTTTCTGCCTTATTGGGATTCCCTGCCAAATACATACCATAGGTAGCTTAGATAGTGAGTAGAGTATGAAACCAGTTGCCTTTGACTTTTACTTAAATTTTTAGAGGACATCACTTGGTTTTCATAGAATCACAGAATCATAGAATCAGTAAGGTTGGAAGGGACCTCTGGAGATCATCTAGTCCAACCTCCCCGCTCAGCAGGGGCACCTAGAGCATGTTAGACAGGGTTGCATCCTATTTAATTTTAGCAAATATTTGCATTTTATTTTAGATATGTGTGCATTTGTGTTTATATTCATTCATTTTCTCTCTCCCTCTGCATGCATGCTGTCTCCCTGACACACATACACTACATGCACAATACATACAAAATATGTTTTCATGTATAGGAATTACTGCACTGATACTAGTTGTGTCTACGGAAGATGGGATATACCCTGGATGTTGAGGCTTGTTACACAAACTTAAATGTCTGTGTGGATTTTTTCCTTCCAACTGTTCCTCTCTTCCTACCCCACATTTTTTTTTTTTAATGCATTGGTTGCAATCAAACTAATAGGTAGAATTACTGAGTTTACTGATGAAGATTTAAAAAGATATTTTATTAAAATAATATAGTTTAATATCTGACATAATTTGAGCTACAGTAATCTTAAAATTATTTTATAATTTATAAGATAGTTTATATTCCCATCTGCCATCTAATGTCTGATCCAACTGGCACAGAATTTGGTAGATATTTAAGGAAATAAGCTCCCAAATTCGTAGAGGAGTTGGGTGCAAGGAGGAGGAGAGGGGAGAAGGTAGTTTGTTGTGGACACTTTCTCACTAATTTAGAAGGAAGAATCTTTCTGAATCACCAAGTCCACTTAAAATTTCGAGACCTCATATAACTTTGCTGCCCTCTTTTGGAAATTAAGGTTGTGTACTTTTGTTACTGGTGTTACAATTCATGCAGAAGTTTCCTCAGCTATCTCAGTGTGCAAACCTTCCAAACAAATTCAGTGCAAGACACCAAGACAGGAAATTCATAGCTCACACCGAATAATGCATCAAGTATTAAGTGTTTTTGTTTGTCTGTGACAATGATTTATCGCAAGCAAAGAAAATGTGAATGCAGGCATAACTTCCTTCCTTAAAAAAAAAAAAAAAAAAAAAAAAAAGACTTAGGAGGCATGTTGGAAACTTTCTTATTTCTGATGTCAAACAAAAAGACTAACCAACACTCCCCCCCAACTATCTTGTTGAAAGTAAAATGGGGGAAATTAATGTATCAAATTATTCCCTTGCACATTTGACTGTGGATAGACTTTGTCTCATGTAACTGAAGTCTGAAGTATATGCCCAGTAACCTCATCAAAAACATCCATTGGATCCATGTATCAAAGTCCATTTCAACAACTGGATTGTAATAAGGGGTTGATTCTGCAAGGGTCAGAATGCATATCGTAGTTTGCTGTATGGCGGCAGTGTTTATAATTACAGATTTGGCAGAATGTGATGCAGAGGGAGTACAGGTCCCATATAGTTACTGAGCCATTTCATCCTCCAGTAAAGTATTCACCTGAGATCTCAGAGATGTGGGGCTCTAATCTGTCCTGTCCATTTCATAAATGCTTACCAGCAACTTGCATTTTGCTGCTGTTTCTATAATTGGAGTAGGAATGTGATTATTAGCTGAAGAATAAAATAATACCTTGGTAGGCAAAAATATTTGGACACACTGAAAAATTAATCTCATGCTAGTTGAATATCATCAAAATATCATCAACTCTGATTGCTAGGCTTTTACAGGGACCATGTTACCATGGTATTTGAGCATCACACAGTATCTACAATCCCCCGATGTCCTGTTCTCAGATTTATAATTTCTTCATGGGAAAGTAAGGACAAAAGTATTAAGCCAGTATTAATATACCTGACTTCCAGGTATATTTTAGGACAAATTGCAAAAACTAGACAGCAATGAAATAGCTGTATTTGTTTATACATTATATACACACACACACACACACACGTATATACACATATATACATATGTATGTATATGCAAACACACAGGAATCAATGGATCAATATAAACATGATATAGGTCTTGAATGTTATTAATGTCAGCTTCAGAGTAAATACTTGAATCTGAACCATAAATTGAATGGAAGAAGCATGAGAGAGAGGAGATGAGGAAAACAGAAAGAAATACAAAGAAGTAAAGAGGCAAACTGAAATGAAGAAAAATTGCAAAACAGCACACAGAACTACAACGAAATGAAAACATTTGAGACAGAACAGGGTAGAAAAACAGGCAAAGACTCCAAAAGAGAGTATTGATACGTGAAGGAAGATCAGTGGGAAAGTACAAGGGAGAAGGAGCTCTGTGAGACCCTGTCTGCACCCTGATGCTTGTCATAAGGACCATGTGTTTAAAATAGAAGATTTTCAACCTTTGGAAGCATGGGACCTGTGAGCTGCTTGAAGGTTTGTAAAGTTAACTATTGTCAGTAAGTCAAAATTCACTTTTTCTAGTCTGCAAAAGGTACAGGGGTTTGGGGCAAAAGATGATATGATCTAGTTCCAGCAAAAACCTAAATTCAGGACCTCATTCCCACAGCTTTTTGAAACATGAGATGGAAATGTTAGATGATTTTGAGAGCTTCAGCTGTAGTTTTTGAACTAATACCATTTTTTGGATTACATTTTGTTATATTTGGTTTATCTGGAAGACAGCACTGCTTGAGTGGTGGTTGAATTATTACTCTAGCTTTCTGCTCTTAAAGTTTAGTTTTATAATCTGAATTACTGATAGAATACACTGGAGCATCCTGCTGTATGTCCAGTGAATATTTACCTGTCTTACAATATTGTTCTGCAATTTTTCTGTGATGAGATATCTACCAAAGAAGTGTAATGACCTTGAGAAAGTCCATGATTTAGGTATATTGATAGAATAAAGGTAATTTTGATGTATGCATTGTGAATTGACAGGGCAAGGCTGTATTTGTTCAGATTGTGGTTTGTGGCCTGTGTATTGTTAGTGCTTTGTGCCTTCTGCCATCCTCCCTCTGTGTCAATCTTTCAAGGAAAAGCACAGCTTTCAGCAGTGTGTGCTGCCACAAAAAAGGGAGATACTGAGATCCCGTAGAGTTTTGTGCCCACCACCAGCACAGAGACGTCACCACAGCTTGCTTAACCTTGAAGATCCGTGGGAGCCTGTGAATTCGGAAGGGATTTGAAGCAGTGTTACTCCTCCCCGCGTCATGCCTACCTTCTCTGCGTCAGCATGGGATTTCGCTCTTTGCCTCCGCTTGAGGTGCGTGAAGTCATCTGTCCTGCCTCTGCAACCATGGCCCTGATGAGCAATGGGATGTTGCCTCTGATAAGGTGAGTATTCACGCACCTTGTGTGAATACTTGAGCACGTGATCATAAAACTTGCTTTCTAGGAGCACCCTTGGGAAGCAATTTGGTTGCTCAGTTGTTCATGAGCAGCGGACACAAAAGTGGCCTCAAAACAGGCGGAACGAATTCTCTGCTCCATTCTAACAAATCGCTGGTGAGAAGTGTCAGTGAGATGTACGCAGTTCTCATTATTCTGACTGATTTAAATGTGCTGTATCTCATCAAAGGCTTTTGGCATCTATGGTAAATCTGTTTTATCTCTGTTAGATTTTTTTTCCTCTCTCATCTTTCTGTACCCTCAGGAAGTGAACATATCTTGCCTGTCTTTCTGAAGATGAATCTGCCTATTCACTATTTCTTCTTGTTGATGTTTCTGAAAATAAGTGGTTTTAGTGGTTTTTCTTGGTAACGGTGAAAGGCTGCTGGTGCCAAGGTTCTTTACTCTAGCTGCTTTATACCACATGCAAAGCCGCTGTAAAACCAAAGTATCCAGAAATGGGATCATACAGTTTTAGAGATCAACCTCCCAAAGGGGTGCCTGCATATTGCTCTCATCCAAATGCTAGTTGGGTATTTAATGGTTAAATCTTATAAGTAGTTTCAGAAATGTTTCTATAAACAGAAGTTATTAATTTAGAAGAACCAAATCAAATACAATAAATTTTAGCACATATTGCTAATATGACTGTAATTGATAACTGTATAGTCGCAATTTACCATTTAGCACTTGAAGAGATTTTTTTTAAAAACAACCTTGCTTTTCTTTTCTAATAGCTATTCTAATCTTCTCCAATGTGCCAATGTGTTGCTTTGGTGAAACAGTCCAGAATACTTTGGGGCAGGGAGTAAAGTAATAATTCCTATGAGCACAAAGTAGTATTTGACTCTTACTTTCTTTGAGCTGTACAGTGAAAGACCTGGTTGAGAAACAAGAAAATAAAAATATGTTTTGTTTGGACTATAATGCAAAATCCCCCCTCACCCCCCCATGTAGCTGCTTATAAACACAAAAATCCTCTTGGATTAAGAATGGTAACAAAGATGGTTACACAGAAAAGAAAATGTGATGCACTGTAGTGTGATCCTTCCCCCAAAACTTGCTCTCTACCGCGATGGTATTTCTGCATTCTCATCTTCTTCCTTGTTACTCTAATCCTGGGAAGTCTTTCTAGTCTCTCTGTCCAGTACTTCGTTCCCTCTCTGCAAAGGATTCCTCTGCTCGGGATTTTCTAGTTCTGGCAGAAGAGGGGAAGATGGGGACAGTGAGCCCGTTCATCTGAGTGCTCTGTGTCCCTTTCTAAGGACCAGCCACCGTGGAACCAAAGCCCTGAGGACAGCCCAGGAAGGGAGGAGGGAAACAAGTAGTCGATCGTTTATTGCATTAGAGCTTAGCTATCTAGCGGCCTCTTTCTCACGTTACTGCGATAACAGGTTTGTGCCACACTGCCTGTGTCCGCGGTTATGAACTCGCTGCGGTAAAGAGTGTTGAACCATCCTGTAAACCATCTTTACGGAAGGAGAGGTCAGGCAGATACCTGGTCCTCAGGGCCCTTCCCAACCGGCAGACACTGCTAAGAATCTCTGCAGCCCCCTGGGCTCTAACTTTGCCCCTTTCATAGCCCGGAGGTCCCTCCTCTCCCACGTTCAGCTCCCAAAAGGTTTTCTGAAAACCTTGGTGTGGCAGCTGCCTGCAACGTCTGCGCTGGGGGAATCTTCTCTCCAGGACAAGGCGCGCTTGGCCCCCTCGCGTCCGCTGCAGACATGAGCCTAAGGGCTCCGAGCAGAGGCTGCTGGTGAGTCTTGTCTCAGCGAGGTAAAGACGGTGCCGCCTCCGCTGCTGACCGGGTCTATCTGGCAGGTGTTGAGCCCATAACAGCCCACTGTGTTATCTAGGACCACATGTGGAAGGGAGTCTAAAATAAGTCTAAAATAATAGCTTCTTTCCTGCTAAAGGTAACCGTAACAGTTCGAGCCATTCAGTATCTTTACAAAGTCATTTATTTTGAAAAGTAAAAGTCCTTTCCAGGCTTAAAAACATTTACTGCAAGCAAGAAGTTGATTTACATTTCTTCACTGGCCTTTCTCATGGCTGCTGTCACCAGCAACCTCACTTTTTGACAAGATCATTGCCAGCAAATATAATAAAATAAGAACTCTGGAGTAAATTTTGAATCCTTCAAATGGTACAAAGTACTTCCAGCCGAACAGTCTTTAGAAAAATTGGATTATTAAGCAAAACAAATAGTTTTTTAAATTCTTTTGTAATTTCCAATAATAATTACAATCATTTATCCACTTCTTAAGAATCTTAAACAGACAGAGGTGAGACAGGTTGAGAAATAATAGGAGGGCAACAGAGGAACAAGTATGTCATGATTCAAATTTTAAAGCTGGAGAAATAGGCATGAGCATAGTCGCATGTTCCATTTGTTATCCATTCTTTTGAGGTAACATTTTATTTTATTAAGTAAATAAAAATGACCACTGTGAGTTTTTATAACATGCATGTTTTCCTTTTTTTTTTTTTTTTTTTTTGCCATTGATTGATGGACAGAGAAGTTATTGCACAGGGGTATCTGGCTGGGAAGTCTCCCCTGTCTTGATCAGCGTGTTTCATTGCTTTTTTATTTATTTTATTTCATTTTTCTGAAAAGGAATTGTGGATGTCAGGATGGAAGCTGAGTCTTTGAATATGTAGCAAGCAGCTTTGCAAGGGACTGAGAGAAGTTCTGGCTGTGACTTGTTAAAAATATTGAATCTTAGTTCATAGTGCAGCCACTTGGGTTAGTGTCACCACTTACTCTAAAATAAGAATTCATTCTAAATTCAAAAGTCGTGTTGTGCATTATCTCCTATCTACAGATTATTTTGGGATTATGAATTATTTTGTGATCATAATTATGCCAAAAATAAAAGATATGATCCTTTATGGAATAAAGGCAGCAGCTGCTCCTCTCTTAAGCAAAAATATCAGCCAATCACGAGAAATGAAGAGCAGTCTAACATTGCCTCGTCTTCCATCTCTAGCTTCAAGTCAAGTCCATCGCAGCAGTCTGACAGATCTTGATACGGCCCGCTCAGTCCAGCCAGATCAGCTTCTGAAAGTGTAGGTCGTGCTATTCTTGCCAGCCGCGGGCGGGATAATACATTCTGATCTTACTCTCCATAAGGTTTTTGTTAGTGGATTTGTTGCTTTGAGCGCAGTCCCAGCGTGCTTACAGGTCTCCAAAGCCCCTACGAGATCCCAAGCCATTTGGCTTGGTGGTGGTTGTTTTTTTGTTTGTTTTCTGCTGTTTCTTTACCTGGTACGTGGGGACCACAACCAGCACTGTTGTGTTACGGCTACGGAGCAAAGCTGAGAGCACGTGTCCACTGTAAGCGACATGGCTTGGCACAGCAAACGCAAAGCAGCTTGCGGTGAGGCAGGCGGTAACGTGCGTCCGTGACCTGGTGCGTGTGCGGGGCTGATCAGGTTTACGGCGTTCGCGCAGGTTGTTTCCGCTTTCACGTGTCTCTGGTGCAGCACTTGCTCGCGTGCACCGGCTTCCCCGGGCACGCGCTGCTCTCTGCGTACACCTGCCGTTTCTGTCAGATTTCTAGAAATTCCGTAGGTTACCGCTAAAAGCGGTCGTCTGTCACCCAAAGCTGTAGAGTTAGAGGCTAAGCGACAGCAAAAGCGATTCCCGGAAAGTAGTTTCTGCACTGATAACAATCACTCCGTTTCATCGCAGTGAGAAATAAAGATAACTGCTAATTACTTATGCACTAATTGTTATCATGAAGCTATTCAAAGATCACTGTCAGGAATTCTGGCAATCTTGTTTCTAACAGAATTGTCAGGGGAAAACAGGTTTTGACACCCAGCCAAGTACACTTGCCTTAATTCTCATTTCTTCCGAGAAAGAAGCAAACGCCCCCTTCCCTCGGCGCCCGGGCACTTACACCCTCCCCTGACCCTGCCTATCTCTTTTCTGCTCGCTAGTTTTCGGTGCAGAGTATCAGAAGAGTAGCTGATGCTAGGCTGCAGTTAGTTAAAGAAAGGAAACGGAGTGCGGTACCAGTTAAAAAAGCAAAAACCCAAACTGATGGGAAGAGGAGGCAAGCGGGGAAACCAAACTGAAGCGTCTGGTAACAGAGCAAACAATAACGGAAGCGCTTTGAGCTTCTCGGGTTGGTACAAAGTTGGGCCACAAGCACCACGTTTTTGTCAAAATGAAAACAAGCAGCATTTGTGACCGAGAAGCGTAGGGTTTCTGCTCTGCCCCACGTCCAGGAAGCCAAGGGAGGCGTGCGAACGGTTAGCACCTACAGTCCCGCCGGAGGTTTGGAAGCAAGGTGAGAAACCCGGCGGGAAATTCCGCAGACGACGCGCCGCGGGATGGCAAAGCCTGGCAAAGCTCCCGGCAGCTGCGCGACGCTGGGGCGGGAGGGCGCTCAGCGAGCCGGGGGGCTCAGCGGGGGGCTGCCGGGTGCAGCTGCCTCTCTGCCGCCCGGGAAGGCGAGCCGGGGGAAGGATTCGGAGAGGAGCGAGGCGGAGGGTTTGGGGAATTAAAAAGCCCTCGTGGGGGGAGACTGGAAAGACTCAGGCTGTTGGGTTAATGCGAAGGGCAAATAAGCAGGTAGATGAATAAAAACATGCCCCAGCGTGGCCCAGTGAACCTTCTCTTTACCTTTTTATTCATAAGGTGAAATAGCAGGAAATTGTTTTGCTTGGTTAAATCGAGAGTGGCAAAGTCAAAGCTTTTCTGCTAAGCCAATGTAGCTCTTGACTCTGACTTTCATTGGAACCGAGGACTGAAAAGAAAACGTTGGATGATGATTAATTGAAATGAGTAATAGGTACTTAAAAGGAAGAACCTTCAACTTTAGAGGCATAAACCCATCCTAAGTATAGAAAATTAGGGAAAAAAAATTCCTACTACTTCTCAGTAGGGAAAGCTGCCCCTATTGCTTTAGCTGCTGTAGCTGCTCTCTTTAAAACACGAGGCCTTGCCATAGCCAGGACAAGATGCGGAAGATCCCTGACCATGTATGGGCTTTATCAGCGCTGCCTGTCCTGCAAGAGCTTCTCCTTCGTTCACCGAATCCTTCTGCTTCGCTTGTATTACATAAAAAGCTCCTTGTCCCATTTTTGAACGTTGGCCAAACTCGCACAGCTGTGAGTTCAAGACGGCACGCTTCAAAATCCAAATGAGAAAGAGAAGGATTTAGAGGGAGTAATAGGAGAACCAGGAAAAAGTAGATCTAAGCATGCACGTTTCTACTGGATTTTTTTTTCCCAGTTCAGGGGAAAATTAAAAAAAAAAAAAAAAAAAAAAAGAAAAGGCAACAAACTCCTACCAGTTCTCTGAAACAGCTTGCAGTGAAACTCAGTAAAACAGCTCACCTCAACCTAAGAAATATTTGATTTAAGGCAGGCTCTTAGCACACCTGAAGCGGTTTGCTCGCGTCTGATTGCGGCTGCTGCGCTGGGAGCGTTTGATTTTGCAGCGGGAGCGCGGCAGCCCTTTCACCTGGCAGTACGTGCTTGCCGGCCTCTAACCCGCTCCCCTTCCTCTTCCTCCTCCTCCTCCTCCTCCTCCTGCGCCGCGTTTTAACCCGCCACGCGGTTCCCAGGTGGCGGCAAGCTTTGCAGGCTGCAGAAGTCAAAAGCCGCTGTCACCGACCGCCTCGGCGCGCCACCCCGCAGGTTGAAAGTGGCGTTGCTCGCCCCCCGAGCGCGGCAGCCCGGCGTCCCCCGGCCGCCGGGGCGGAGAGGGGGGCAGGCGGGCAGCGGGGCGCCGAGCGGTGCCGCGCGCGGTAGGGGCGGACCGCGAGCGAAGAGCTCGGCAGAAGCTCTTCGCTCGAGAAGACGGCGCGGCTATTTTGACACCGGTTAAGGAACTTTTAAAAGCCTTTCGCTGGAAAGCGGCGAAGGCGACGAGCGTGCCGCGTTTCTAGGAGGGGGGACAGGTGCTCTCAGCCGCGCGGGGCGATAAAATGCAGAAGGCTGCAACTGTCAGCGCAGAAATAACCGAGAGTGGGTTTGAGGTAAGGGAGACGAAGGATGAGCAGCTATTAATAACAGCGGGACAGCGCAATAACCCCACGGCAGTCGACGGGAGAAACCCGAGAGCGTAATGCTACGAGGAGGATTTGTAAAAATAGCAAGGTATGCTTGCAGCGGACGTTCCTGAGCCCCGTTGGTGGAGTGATGGAATGTAAAATGAAAGTTTCTAGAGCTGAGGTGTCAGCGATCTGCAAGCGAGTTAGAATTCTGGAATTAACCAAAATCTAGGCCAGAGGAAAATCATCACGGAAATAGCCGAACTGCTGTATCGAATGACTGCGGGACGCTGCCGTCTGGTACAGTGCGGAGAGCAGAAACACTTGTCATGTCAGTCAGGGCTGGAATGTGCAAAGAAGAAAGTAGAGTGGATAAAGCTTAAAGAAAGTAAAGATTTAGGCTAGCTTAAAAAAAAAAAAAAAAAGAAAAGAGAAGAAAAGCTTTCAAGCAAAGCAAAACCTAGAGAGGTTTTGGCCAGCTGTGCTGATGGCCACCGGTCCTGGTGGGCGGCGGGGCGCTCTCGCAGCTGGGCTCCTCAGCACCATGCGGGGACGTACAGCCGGGGGCTAAGTGCCTCTCTGGATGCTTGTAATAACTTGCATGCCCAAGTTATTATTGTTCAGTGAGGAGCAAATATAGCAGCTTTACAGCCTGCCATGCTAAATGGAATTCAGCAATCTGTCGTTTCCAAGACCAAATGGTTTGAAGATGATCCTACGACGTGCTGAGGGGCTCCTGTAACGTCCGTAGGTTCTAAATTGGGAAAGATATGTGTGCGCACCCATGGCCCGAAGTGCACAGCTCCATTCCTTTGCTTTGAGGTAAAAGATTATCCCAAACTGGTGTCACGATACCTTCAGTTTTCATTTACAGGTTTCACAAAATTAACACCCGAGATGAAAATGTTACCCTCTTGCTCTTCTTCCTCTGGCACGTTTTGCCAAAGCACAAACAGCATGATCAGTGCACGTTGCACTAGTAAAATACGCACGCTCTTTGGAGGGTGTATTCTTGGGGTTGGTTGGTGTAACAGCAACTGTTTTCTTTGTTTTGTGCCAGGTAATAATTTTATGTGAAGATATAACACATGTTTTTATGTTATCCTTGGTTCTTTTTACACAAGTTATCTAACATAATGTGAAAGTTGTCTATTAGCATCATACAAAACTATATATGAATATATTCAGCTCTTTATTGCCAGCATCGGATTGAGTTATGGATAATGCTGTTTTTCCTCCTCTTTGTTTCCGTAATGAAATAAAACCATAGGAACTGTTTTTCATTTATTTGCCAACCTAAGAAAAACCTATATATTAGAAGTCAGCTGTGGGACTTGATAATGAGTCACATTCCCAAGATTATTTTTTGCATCTCCATTTGTTTTAGTACTTTTAATTTGCTTAAATTCTTACCTATTTTTTTCATGATTTATGTAAAAAATTTGAATCCAGTCATTCAGTCTGAATATTTGATTTAGAAGGGATATTAACCTTGGAGTCCGCTCCTCTGTCATATGGTAAGGAAATATGAGCTAAAAATTTGCAAAAAGATGAAAAAAGACAGAACTTTGGGGAACAGAAGCAACAGTGTATGGCCATAATGGAAAGACCTTTGCTCTTGCTCTCTTCCTCCCTTGCCCCAGCAAAGGCTCCTGTCCCTGCTCTTAGGCACATTTCTGTTCTATCTTCCCTCCTATTCTTCTTAACCATTGTTTTTTGATATACATACATATATATATATATTTTGTCACAGCGTGAGTGTTCTCTCCCATCTTCCTTCTGTTCACCTCTAACCTCGATGAATGCACTGTTTACGGTCATGAATTTTTCTCTTTCTGTCCTGTTCATCTTCTGACCCTCCTGCTCTGGCAGAACCACCCTTACTGAGACTTTGGGAGAGCCCAGAAGCTGTTACCCCGTCTGCATGTGGCCTTTGCAGCCCCTCATCACGGCCTTCGAAACTCCCACCCATGATCTTTTTGAATTCTCCCTTCCATTGGATTTCTTCCCTAGGGGCTCCTGCCATCTCTGGAGTATCTGGAAATGCATCTTCAGCACTTCTATAAAGTTACCTCAGTCCCTCTAGGATTTCTGTGGGAGTCTAATGGCCTTTGCTCTTGGACCCACGCTCTTGTCCATGTTCGTTTTTTTTATTTCTGTCTCATCTCTAAGACAAAAATTCAGCAATCGTCTATATGCAAAGCTCAGTCATCTACTTCTCTGTTCCAGTGCTGCCACGTCTGTCCCGAGGGTCATTCTCAACTTCATTAAAGTGGAGATTTAAGGCCTCTAAATGTAATTCAAACGTATATTTAAAGGCATTTTTCCTGTATTATAAATTTAAGGTTAAATTTTCAAAAGTTGTCTGACCTTTTCTATACTTCTTTGCATTTGAGAATAACTCCCCATACTCCTTTGTAGCACAAAGGTCCTGTGCCTAGCTTTAATTTCCTCTTTGCAGCTTCTACTTTTTGTGATAGTTACAAAAACCTCAGTACTGATTAGCCTACATGTGCCTGGATATTGAAGCCTTACCTCACTTAACTGTAATGTTGCCTTTTTTTTTTTCTATTCATACTACTTCGTTGTCTCTAGTTTTCTAGCTGGGGCTAGAAGTTAATCTAAATTAGCTAAAAGCATTATTTAAAGTAGATTAGTTTGATAGCATTGAATCACTTTATAGCCCTTGCTCAAAATTTAGATGGCTCTAATTGGATTCAGTTTGTTTCACTCTCTAAGCAGTGATCAAAGAAGGCTGAGGTGGAGCGAATGTGCATGTGATTTTTTCTAATGTTTTTCTAAAGAACTTGAGCAGTGAGAAGCAAGATCTG
Organism: Rhea pennata; assembly: GCF_028389875.1. Lineage (NCBI taxonomy): Eukaryota > Metazoa > Chordata > Aves > Rheiformes > Rheidae > Rhea > Rhea pennata. Next base: position 119,189,513 of record NC_084663.1, read on the forward strand.
CTGCAGGACGTGATGCGAGGGGAGTTCAGAGTTTGGTCTAGCAAAATAACTTACGAGACAAGGGACAGGGTACAGAATAGAAAGCTCAGCTGTCACTGAGGAAACTGAATTCTGTTAAGTTAAAATGTGCTTAAATATAAAACATTTAAAAATATATCTGTTAATTTGAAATCTGATTATACTTTGCTACATGATAATCCAGTGTCACAATGTTTAGATGAAGTACGAAGGAACATGTTTTGGGAGAATGTGAAAAAGTGTCACATGAAACTGAAAATATTGAAAAAGAACTTCAAAATACTCAGAGACCCAGATCATTGCTTAGGAAAATCTGTTATTTAAAATTCTGCATTTTTGCAATTTACTAGCTACTTCTCCCATGTAAATTAGAGCACAAGTCCACAGATACGTAAGCTGTAGTAAATATCTTTATTCTTCTGTCCTATAAGCTAATGGATCATTGTTTAATTTCAAGTATCCTAGTGATACTAATGAAGCTTGCAGATAAGAAGATGATTGGAGCTGTTCTTTTGTAACCCTCTTGCTCATTTAGGAGCATAAGAGCTATTGAAGGGTGTCTTATCATTTTACATCTTATAGTTTATAAATCCTCTACTTTATAAATACTACATTTGTCATTATAAATCTTAAAAGTCGTAATTTTTTGTGCCTTTGAACATGAGTTTTGTAATGCTGGATAATCCAAAAAACACCTTTAGAGACTGTGTTTTGCCTACCAGAAAGTTACTGCGCTCTTAAGTATTAGAAGGAGTGTCAGGTTTTATTATTTTCTTTTTACTTTTAAAACTTCTTTACATTCTTAAGTATTAGAGGGAGAGTGACATTTTTTTTTTCTTTTCCCTTAAGTCAGCAGATGATCCGCGTTCACCTGAAACGGCAGGACCCCAACAGCTAGCGAGAAAGAGCTGCATTTGGCGGAGGAAGGCTCCGAGGAAGCACAAGACGCAAACGGCATCAGCTCGGACCGTCTGGAGATTCCTGGCGGATAATTTCTGTGGCCGAGCGTCGGCATCTTCAGTTTTCAGGCTAAATTTTTTTTTTTGCGTGCCAGGTTAAGGGGAGATAACAGGCAATTCGGGCATGTTCATTCAGGTAGCATTTTGCCAGCTTGCCGGTAGAACAAGTGCCAAGTAAAGCAAGAGTTAACACAGCCCACGGGCAAGGAATTTCGCTTGCCCTTTGCCGAGATGAGTCGTACGTGGCCACACTGAAGCAGCCGGCTACAGCCCGCTTTAAAACTTGAGGCTGAAATGAGACCCGCGGTCGCCCGCACCTGCCTAGACATCCATCATTTTTTAAAACGCGGCGCACGGCGGGTACACCACCTGCAGGCGAAGGCTTGCGGAGTGGCTGGCTGATCTGCGAGAGGAAAGGGGAGAAAAGCCAGGTCCAGGCGCGCTCGGGCCAACTACGATTAACACTGCAAAGAGTCAAAGTCCAGTGAAAAGAGCATTCAAAACGCGCGAGCGTATTTCCGCCCCCCACCTTGGGTCCTGGAACCGTATAAAAATATTCTGGAAAACCAAAGATATGAAAATCGCGGTTTGAATTCTTGGGCATGAACTAAGGAAAATAGATCTTAATTCTAAATCAGTATCAGTGGCCCCTGTAGTAGTCCATTCTGTTAATAGCACGTGAGTATTTAGTGGGTTACATGCAGGCAAATTAAAACAAGATAATGTCTAAAGTTGTTCATTGTTTCTGAAGAAAGAACGTATTTATTACTCAAATAAGGAATTCTCTCTTTTTTTTTTTAAAGTAGATAAACAATTTTCCTGGAACAACTTTCATATATTTTTAATTAAGAATTAAGTTGTCTAAATATATGGGGGTTTGTGCCTTTTTAATAATACTTTTACCATTACCCATTCACAGGTATATTGAAGTTTTTTCTAGGGAAATACAAAAGCCTTGAGAAGTAGGTTTGTGAGACAAACTATTACTTTTGCACACCTACCTTGTATTTTCTCCTCTTATCTGATGGAGTAATGATATAGACACTGCTATGAGAGCAAGAGGGTAATTGCACCTTCCACAGAAGTTTTTTGCTGATTCCTTCTTATTTACCGAGATGATTCATGTGTGTGTATGTGCAGTTCTACTAAATTATTCATAAACTTCAGGGTAAATTCAATTTCCTAATTGTATAATAAATCGGCTTCTGAGACCTGTGTAGTAATGCAGACAAAATTTATCTGATATTTGAACAGAACGGTAGAGAACTGCATCTTGCAGTGATTTGGAAAAAGGATCTTTACCAGTTCTACTGATGAGCAAAAAGCTTTGGAGGGTTACAAATATGTCTTAAAGTGAGTAAGTGTGGGAAAATTTTCACTTTTAACTGAACGAAATTTCCACCAACACCATGAGACCAAAATCCTGATTGTGATTATTATTTCTTACTCGTTGGGAATGATGGAGCACACTTGAATCTTTGAAAAAATAAAAGATATTTGTTACTACTGATAAAGCAGTTTCTAAATTAAGGTCAAAAGTGTTCAATCATCTTGATGTCAACCTAGTTGCTTTAATTTATAGTTGCCCGTTTGCTGAATTAAATGAAAAAAAAGGGAGAAGTGGTTGTCTTTCAGGCTCTCATTCCAGCCACTAGTGATACCAAAATGCAAAGTTACTTACAGGAAACTGCACAAACCTTCAAAACATTGTCAGTTGGTGGTTGGATTAGCAGTTAAATCACTTACTATCTTGAGATTCAAAATTAAGTTTTAGTTAATTTTTGAAAAATGTGCATACTAAATAAAAGAAAGGTGATTACTGTGTCAAGTAGACATTGTTGATTAGTACTGTGAAGATTTTTTGGCATAACATTTTGAAAATGTTTGCTTTTGTCCTTACTGTAATCATTTAAAGTTCATTTTGTGTCATGTGTAAAACTTAACAGTAAGGCAACTTTGAGGGCTTGCTGGCCAGCTGTGTGCCTTACTGAAGGCCCAGCAAGCCTTTTTTCTCCAAGAAGAGTTTTGATTATTTGATATTAGTTAGTTAAAATGTAAAAAAAAAAAAAAAAAAAAGAGAGAGAGAGAGAGAGAGAGAGATAAAAGAAAAAGAAAAATCTGAACAAGGAATGTTTAACTATTGCTGAGGCTTCTAGAAGCTTTCTGCAAGGTGCACTAAGGTTACAGCATTCCCAGTCAACAGGGTGCTTGTTCTGTGGGAAAAAGATGACTTCTCACATTGCTTATCAAGAGCAATATAACGCAGTTACCAGGTTGAGGTGGTTGAAAAAACAAACAAACAAAAACAGCAAAGTATGCTGGTTTGCTGGATATTCAAAAGGTCATTTGGAGAAAAGAGGTCAAGCTTGCTTATTTATTTGTGAAATGCACGTTCACAAATGCTGCTGGAAAAGAGCAGTAACAGCGGAGACTGAAATTCTTTCATCCCAGGACCACCAGAACACAAAAAGGCAATACCTTGGGGCTTCCTCAGTATTTCAGCTGTGGCTCCGAAAAGCCATTGGTAGAAGGTGCAAGTCCGTCCATCTCTGTGCTCACGCAAACCTTCTGCTTTCTCCCGCTGCTCACAAGCTGTCAGCTATGGTGATGTTTCTATCATTCCTTGCTTTGACTGCTCTCCACTCATTCCAGGCAGAAAGATTGCCTTTCAGTCCTTATTGGCATGACTCCAGCTCTAAACAGTGATTAGAGCAAGTCTTTGCATATCATTATGAATCCTTTGGTAGATCTACTCAAAATCTTTCAACTTAACTTGAATAAAGAGATTTTTTTAGGGCAGCTCTTCAGAGATAGCAACAGATTGACTGATAATTTATAACCTGGTGGGTAGAAAGCTGCCAGAAGTGGCAGGAGATCTGGCTTGAGCATTTGCAGTTCCTTATTTAAGGATGAACTGAGATTAAAAATTTGGGTCTGAATCAGTTACAGAAGGAACTTCAGTCTACATTTCCCAAATCCCAAGTGGGTCCTTGACATTTTGTTTCAAATCCTTCACAAGACCATTTTTGTGAAAATGCTCAGCATGTCATTTTAAAAATGCTTTAATTTTAGCTGTAATCAGAGTTGTGACAATAACTGACTCATTCTAAGGGTGAGTTTGGTGGCAGATTCCTGCAGTATTAGACATCTTCTGCAGTGTGTTTTTTAAAAAAATTAATACCTATTAATTTTTACTGCAAGTAAATTGACACTAATTTAATGGTGTGAATTTGTTCATTATCTGCAAAGATGAGCAGCAATAGATATTTCAACATCCTTTAAGGAAGACTCTAGTAAAACTGAACATTTTGTTGTAACATCAAAATGCTTCATTATGCTATTTTGGAAACGTTCCCTTCAGATTTGTCAAGTGATGTATTTTAATTCTGTGTATTTTTTCTCTGAAGTGGTTCACTATATTGATGTAATAGTAATTATCAGTACTAACCCACAGATTTCTCAGTAATTAATAATGAAACAACAAGCTAAATTCTTTTTTTACAAAACTCGAGTTCTTTTTGAAATGTTGTGTTTTTATGGCCATGCAACTATTCAGCAAAACAGAGTGCTGCAAAGAGCAAATGCTGTCACTGAAAAAGAAAATTCTTATATAAGTTAATGAGAGAAAGCCAGGTTTTCCTCTGTGATTTCTCAGGAAAAAAAATCTATGTTTTTCTTTCTTCTGTCATTTTCTCCTTTTTGATTTACGTGAGAGAGTTTCTTCTGTTTTTCTCTGGGAAATAAGGCTAAGCAGAAGTTGAGTTTTTTACATTTATTAGTGATGATGATAGGTGATCTTGCTGAGATTTTTTATCAAGTTCATTTTGAATTCATGTAATTTGTATCTCTCAAGAGATAAAAAATTTTGTGTGATCAGTGGTGTAGGGAGTGGTACACATCTAATTTCTTGCTTGCCGTTAGGGGAAAAAGGCCCTAAACTGAAGGTGCGCAGTGATATTTTAACAGGAGCGTTTTCCTCCTTTCTTTCAAATTCAGTCCATTTATAAGCAATACCATCTCCTGTTAGTACGACTTTAACACATCTTTCATTGAAAAAAAAGTGCTAAAATGTGATTTAAAAGCTAAATTTTTCAGCAATGATTTGATTATGCTTTGCTTTATTATATTTATTGATAATAAATTTCTGCATGTCAAGAAAATGAAACGTATAAAATTTTTTAAAAAATGGCTAGCAGCAGCTGCTTAGCTTTGAAGTCTTGATTTCAGTGGTCCTGCCCTTTGGCCAAGACCTTTGTTTGGTTTCATCTATATGATTATATACTTATTTGAATTCCTCTCTTTTCCTTTCCAGGGATCTTGTGCATTTGTTATGAACTGTTTTACCTCTTGATGAGGAAGTGGGTTATCTTGCTTTCCTGTGTTTGAGGTAACGAGCTTAGTATCAGTGAGGATTGCAGGCTTGTCTGCGGAGTGAAGCATTGCTTTTTTTCCCCTGGAGAAGACGCAGCATTAGTGCAGCTGCAGCAAGCTGTGCAAGTTCCTTTTCTTGCCCCACTGCTGTGCCTTAACCCCGTTTCATATAAATTGCCCTTGAGGGAGTCAAATCCACTTTCTCTCTCCTTTGATAAGGTTTTTGGCACATTTGGCTTTCACTAGTGCCTGCGGATGCAAAAAATGTGCCTAAAACCTGCTGCAGTACTCAAGTGTGTAAAATACTCTGCCTTTGGCTTCTTTAAGACTTTAGCGTGCGTTTGACGCTGATGGCATTTTGGTGAGTGGAGGCCTGATTCCCTCATCTCTCTAAGAGAAATCAAGAACTGGAGAAAAAGGAGCATGAAGTTCTTCTGTGTTTTGCTCAGCAGATGGTCTCTTTTGTGGAGAATGCCTGCTAATTCCCACTGACTTTAGTAAGAGCTCTTACATGTTCAGCAGTTCTGAAAATCGCAAATATAGAGACTTAGATTAGCTCCAGTGTCCCGTCCATATAAGCCAACTGTTGCTGTCAAAGGGAAGTAACTTTCATCGTGGCCTGAACAAGATTCATTCCAATGATTTAAAAGTCTAACAGTTTCAGTTCCCCACCCCTAGGCTTACTGGTATTTTCAGATTAGAAATTTCACATTAAGAGATCATCTTATTTTTAGAAAAGGGTATTGTTGACTCTAATTTGATTAGAGTTACATTCTTGGGAAGATTTCTCATGTTTCTGAAGAGCTCTGCCTATGGTGCAATATTCCCACTCGTTTCTTCACCTCAGCAGAAGGGCTGGCTGTGATGTGCTGCACGTGCCAGGTGGATCAAACATCACATTGCTGTCCTTCCTGAGCTAGAACATGACCGTCTCCAGCACCACATCACATCTCCTCTAATACGGATGTATCAGTGAGGAACTTGGGTCTTCATGGCCCTGATGGTGGGGAAGAGGCAAGGGAGGGTAGATGTGAGGATTGCTGTCTCCATGCCATGTACTCTCCTTTCCATAAACTGGAAGAAGTCCATGAAGACTCCAGTGCAGCAGGCTGTGAAAAGTGTATGGTTTAAGTGTGGTGGAGTAACAGTTCTCCATCAGTTTGTCTGGTTGAAACCATCCAGAAACATTGGTGTGAATGATTGCTAATGAAGACTACCATCATTTGAGGGGAAAGAGCTCTATGAGTTAGAAGCCCATCTGATAAACACTTCAAAGAAGGCTTTTAGCAGGATGGTACTCTCAGCTCTCTCAGCTTGCAGAGGATTGCCCCTGAGCTGCAACTGTGAGTTTGGGGCTTCTGGCTGCCTCCTTTGATTAAAAAAAAAAAAAAAATGGAAAGGTCTTTCCCCAGCCCTGCCCAAATTCAAAGCATTTGGTACAACTTGAAACTCCTGGGTTTTTTTATTCTGTGCAGGTAATACACAGGTTAGGGAGCATGAGGATAGAAATGTGGTTTATGCTTGTGAATTTGCTTAAAATAGGAAACAGATTTCACACGAGATGATATAGCAAGATATTTTAGAGCATTATCTCTGGATAGGATGTCTGTAGTCTATCAACATGAGAGTGTATTAGAGTATCAATGTATAATAAATAAATGGAAGAATGTCAAGTGGCAGAATAAATACTCTGTAACACTGAAATTACCATTGTGTTATGATTTCTAGAAATCCAGGGGAGCTGAAAAGATGGAAAACTGAGTGATCTTGAACTAAATACATAGAATAAAATGTGTTCTAGAACATCTAATAGCTTCCTTCCCTGCTCCCCACCGCCAAAACCAAATATGAGAAGTTTAAAATTCACTCAGGAAGCATACAAAAGCATAATTTAATATGAATAATAAATAATAGCTTTCAGACCTTTTCTTTAAGAATTATTTACAGCACAAAGCCCAAATCCGTGTGTGCTTCACAAGTGAATGCTGTAAAAGAAAAGAGTGTAAGGGAAGCCAACTTTTGTTGTTTTATTGTGCCTGATTTATAGCCTAAATAGTATCTTAGTGAGGTAAAGTCGTTCTGAAGGTGGCTGATATTTTGTAAACAAAGTTATTTTGATAGATGGAAAATACAGTAATAGTAAAAGGTTGATATTGTTTCTCATTCAGAACCTCTGCCTTTAGCTACTAATTAATGTCCGACCGTGGGGTGGTTGATTCTCCCATCACCATATGGGGAAGTTATGCTCTGATTCACATCTATATTAAATATCTGAAGCAGGTGGCGTAAGTTTTGCTTCAATTCAAATCCACAGAAGATGCAAGTCCCTGAAACCCCTTACATCTGCCAGGAAAGGTTTCTAGGTGCAAACAGAAGATATCATCCATCCTGTCATGGCTGAGGAGCTCTGCAGCTATCTCACAGTGAAGCTGGAGTGAGAGAAAACGACTTGGTGTTGCTCCACCCATACATCCCAAGAAGGTTGCTTTGGCAGATGTGTTCAGAGCATACCAAGCCCAAACCGTGCAGGATTTAGTCCCCTAGGAGACACAGTAGCTGCTTCCATTCAGAAACATAAGCAGCAGACATGGTGATGCAACTTTGCAGCTGACTGCTAATAATGCTCATCCAGGATGTGATAAATTTGAAATCTGTGCCTTTCTCAGCCTCAGAGGTTTTGCACCAATACCTGCTGTGTAGCAAAGGAGTGCCCCAATCAATAGGATATGAGATATTATGGATGGAAAGAATGAGGAATTTTCCATTCTTCTGTTAAAAATGCCTCACTTCTAAGGAAAGGATTTAAAGTTTCTTTGGGCTGTTGGGAGAATTTAAGAGCTCATCTGTCTTTGGGATAATGGTTGAGGCCTTTTTTTGTTGTTATTGTTGGGTTAATATCTTGGGAGAAGCTTTAAAGCTCCCTGGGCTGAAGAGAGCACTGAATACAAGATCTCCCGTCTCATCCTAAGTAGTGTAAATACTGTGAAATTGAGGGAAATGGGAATTTCTGTCCTGTGGTTGAAGAGAGAAGAGAGATTCCCTCCTGGCTTTTGAAAGGTGTGAATGTAGTCTTTAATTCCAGTGCAGAAATATGAAGGATGCCAGACTAATCAGGAGCCTCTGTGTACCGGAGCTAGATATGTAAAGCTGGAACCCGTCTTGAAGTTACCTTCAAACCATCCATCTTACGTTTTTGCAAGACTATTAGTCCACCTACTTCATCAACATCTCACTGAGATCCCTTCTCTGACACCCCTCCTGCTTCCTCCATGTGGTAGAAGATGCTCAGACCTCTAATGCAGGGCTGTGCAGTTCGCCCCATGGAGGGACAGGCGTAGATACCTTCAACTTGCACAAAGTATGTGTAAAACCTTTGTATAAAACCAAGTATGTGACGGTGATCACAGAAGTTAAATTTATTGGGATGGCTTACATCAATGCCAAAGGCTACGGATTTGGAGGCCAAAGTTCTAGATCAGAACTCTCATATACTTCTAATAGAATTTTTATGTTTTTGTGATGTTGAATTTTATAAATTATTTCAGAATAATTTTAATGCTATTAAGATGGGTTTTATTGCTGAATAGTCAGAAGCTGAAGCATTTGCAGAAGGTCACACTCTCACCTGCTACAAATTTGGGCTGCTCCATTAACAGCAATATGTCTCTGTCTGCTATCACCAACTGGAAGATGTGGTTTGGAAACTGTAGAGGAAGAAACTTCAAGTATGCTGTTTGCAAAAAAAAAAAAAAAAAAAAAAAAAAAAAAAAAAAAAAGATTGGGAGGGAGAGGATTGCATAACAGTGTGCATGAAAGTATCTCTGTGACATTTCCATCCATTGAAGAAGAATGAAATGAGCACTGCAAGGGATTACCGCAAGCTGTCATTTATCTCTAAAAATTCTTTTGCTCCTGAAAATCTCAAGATACTCTGAGAAAAAGACCTCAAAATACATTAGTGGAATATATAGAGATGTAATGGATCTTGATTAGTTATGTAGTCAATTATATAGAACTATTACATTATTCGTGTTCCTTAAATGTGATTTGCCAACAATATGCCTGCAGAGTCCTAATATTTCAAAGCATATTGTTTAGGACTAGGAGATGAAGTTTCCAGGGTAAGCTATTTACTCTAATAATGAACACACCACTCGGTATATGCGGCTTGAAAATCCATTGTTAATTAACAGCATTCAACTCGTAATTGTCTTTTTGCCAGTTCAGTTGAAATCATTTGACACAAAATACATTGTTAAACTGCTTAATCAATCAGAGTAGAAAAATAGAGGTGTTTGATAGGGACATTCTAGTACAAAGTTTATGTGAAGCTTCCTATTGAAAGCTCTGGAGGCTTCTATATATATATTTTTAAGCTTATGTTACAAAAATGAGATTTCATAAACTTTACAGTCCGTACTACATTAATACTAAAGACAACAAAATACAGGGTGGGAGAGAGAAAGGAAGAGACAAACACACGCACCTGAAGCTTTAAGTGCCCTATTCACAAAAATATAGCTTACACATGCACATGCCCCAGTGGCGTCAGATAGACTTATCTTTTTGTGCTAAAGGACGCAAGAAAAGTTTAGTTAGGGCCCTGAGCTGCTGTTTTCATTAACACCAACTTTTGTTAAACTGCAGCAATGGATTGTAGAGCGGCCCAGGAAATGACAAGGGCAAAAAGCACATTTATCCTTAGAGGAACGTTTTGCTTTCAGCTCCTGCACTTTTTGCTGGGACGACAGCCCAGCACACGTGGGCCACTCTGCTCCAGACTGAGCGTTGCTTGTGGGCTCTCTGACATAAGGCTCTGTCAGCCCAAGGAGCTCTGGAGCGACCCTTCCCTTAAAAAGTGCTCCTCACCCCTTTGGGTCTTGCGAGTAGCCTCGGGGATGCGTTGCGGAGCGTGAACCTTGATGTCCTCGGCCGCCTCTGACGCTGCAGCAGAAGACCAAGAACGCCAGGCTAATTTCAGAGGTCTGCAGCCAAACGAGCTTCATTTCACAAAAGTTAAGGGCAGGTAACCTTTAGCTGATTGCTAAAATCAGCCATCCAGGTGGAGGGAACCCAAATCCACATTCTGCACTGTTACTTACAGCATGCTGCTTTGAGAAAGCCTTTTGGAAAAGTGTGCGGAGCTGGAGCAGAAGACACCCTTCAGCCAGTTCGATCTGTCAGACCCTGGCATGCAACCCTTTCCCCCCACACCCTATGCTTCCCACCTTGATGTTCAGCACAGCTAGAGGACCTGCAAAAACCCCACGGATTAGCCACGCTCGGTGAAAATTAGCAAGGGGCTGTTGTTTCAGCAAAAAATAGAAAATAGGTGTGAAATCCATGTGAAAGCTATATCACAGTGCAAAACTTCCCCCTGCCCCCTAAGTGTCTCCTGAGGGTTTTTTTTCCTCTCTTCTATTTTAATGTAAATGTTTCTGCTCAAAAATACATCAGACTCTCTTCAGTGTATTCTTCCTTTCCAGAATAGGCAGGCGTAAAACAAAATTAAGGCTGCAGCTTGTTTTCCTTTGCTGACGGAAACGTCGTTCCTGTGAAAAGCCCATGGTGAGCAATGCAATCTCTTTTGAGCAGGTAGCACTTGATGCGCGCGGGGCCGGTCGGAGCAGTCCTTGGCACTGGGCGATGCTGGGCTGCGTGAGCAGCCCCCGCGGAGCACGGCCGTGAAATTAGTACAACACAAATCCGCTCCCCTACTAACGTTAGTTTTGCAGCGTGAACTAGGGAAACTATCGCCATCCTGTTAATTTTAAAGTTGTTAGGTCAGGCTTACAGGATTTACAAGGATTTACAACAGCCAAGGAGCTAACCTAAGGTAAAGAAAACAGTTAGGGAACCGCTCTCCTGAGTAAAGATGGCAGGAAAACCATGTGTTTAGCTGAGAAACCCGGCTGGTGCGTGCCCATGGAGGACACGTGTTTGGTGACTCTTCAGGGCCAGCAAAGTACCAGAGCTGCTAACCAATGAATGTCACTGATTACAGCTTCGGGTGAAATTCTGCTATTTCTTTCCCAGCAGAGTAGATAAAGTCTACTTACCGTGATACAAACATTCAGTTTTTTCAATGGCTTGTGTTGTTTAGGTAGCAAACTACACACTTGTAACCCAACGGTTTGAGTGGGGAGAAGGGAGAAGTTTCCCCAGATATTGCACGTAAAGGATAAAACCTCAACATGAAACATGCTTATTAGGTTCAGAGTGCACAGGACATTCTTGCTTGCCTTGAGTTTGCCGCAGTCTAAATTTAGGTTGAACTGCCAAAGAAATAACCAGGAATGGTTTACCTTATTTGTAAACAATTTCACAGTATATCAGTAATTATGTTACAGTTTCTCTACCCTGCCCTCTCCCAGACTTATGGCTTTTTAGAGTCAGTAAAATGATCTGCTTGGGGAACAGTGAGGTACTCTAAATAGCTGCCAGTCTGGTACACTGAAGAAAATGTCATGCACTAGAAGAGCCGTAGAGATAAGGGGGGGGGAAAATCAATATACACTGCAAATATTAGAACAGAAATACCTACTTAATGGGTAGTTTGTTTTTGCATCCCAATATTTCTAGAATTCTGTTTCTAAACCTACTTTAATTACAGATCTATGTACATTATTTAGAAGTTCTTTACTACAGTACTTTTGTACATGCTGTCTTTATTACTAAATGTAAAGAGAAAGTAATTACATAAGGCATATGTACAGGATCTTGTGGGGTTGCAGGACCCTCTGCTCACCTTTGCCTTAAAGCTGCAATGTCCATTTTATGGAGGCTTGTCCTCCAGTTCATGAAACTGTCTTGAAATTTATGAAAGCTGGAACTTTGATGAGCATGAATAAGTCTTTCCATTGGATATCCCAATTACATATCCCAGTCACTTTTGTTTGTTCATTTGAAGGAATCTGGAGGTTTGAGCTCAGACCCAGGCAGAGAAGTTGGTAGCTGTTACCGGGGTGGGACCAGAGGTTCCATTGTAAGTAATGGGTATTGCAGCTTTAACCTGCCTCTTTGCTTGGTCTATGACTCTCTTGATTTTAAATTGGGCAGGTAGATATTTCTGGTCTTAAATATTAATTTCCCCAGAATTAAGGATTACAAGGAAGAAAAAGTGTGCAGGAGGGGCAGAAAGAAAAGAGGAGCAAAGAGGGAGAAGAGAAAGAAGGTTGCGTCGCCCTTATCCCTCTGGTCTTTCTAAACTTTGGACTCATTCTCTAAGTTTGCCACATCACCATTTCTTTCATTTTGGTCTTCCTGGTTCTTTTCCTCCTCTTCAGTTTCCAGTTCAGCGTGCTGGTCTAGCTTGCTAGAAACGGACCACGTCAGGGGCAGTTCTGCTCGGCTGGCCATCTCTGCCAGTTCTTTGGCACTGTAAACTGGTGTGTTGGTCTCATAGGTTTCGTGAAAACTGTTGTAGTCAACTTCATAAAATCCATCCTCCAGCGTGAGGACAGGGGTGAAGCGGTAACCCCACAGGATCTCACTGGTAACGTAAGAACTTCGAGCCTGGCATGTCATTCCTGTAACAGAGAAGGAAGAAGGGCTGTAGTGAGGACAGATTGCTTTCCCAGCCACTACGCCACAGTGCCAAGGGTGCTGCAGTCCCTTGCTGATGTAAGTGGACGGAAACGCTGGAGAAGTTCTGCGGTACCATGGGATGCTACCAGCTGGCAAATGTCTTCCTAAATATAACGGTATAAGCAAAGGTAGAGTACCAAAAAGTAGCAATTTTCACCTGTAAGAAACAAGATATCTGAGCTTGGAGAGAAGGCCTGAGAAAAGGAGGACAGAAGTATCTGAAACAATTTGCACATCCCTGGTCAGAGAGGAAAAAAAAGAAAAGATCAGAGATGTTAAACTATCATTATTTTCACTTCCTGAAACTGTGACTTCACGTGATGCCAGCAGCTGCAGAGAGACAATGTGCATTGCTATGGGTTGCCACTTGTGTTCCCAAAATTAAAGGCTTTTTTATTGGTTATGACTAACTCCTAAATAACTGACATGTGGCAGATTTGTCAGGGGTTATATATCATTATTTATTAAGTACTTGACATATACTAGTTGGCTGAGCTTTGCTTAATAACACCTAGCTAATAATGTGAAAATAATAAAAGGAAAACCATTACATCCTCTCCATGTAAACCCATTTTGCCTCTTCCATCCACTACTCCTGACCTTTTCTTTGGTCTGCTGGGTTTCCCTCTTCCATGACAGCATTAATCTTTCATTATAGTGCTTTCCTGAGTTGCCTGTTTGAGATGGGAGAGGTTCTCCAAGTCGCAGCTCCCCACTATGGCTGGGCATTTCTTCACCCAGAGGACATGCTGGATTACTCTTTGAACATGGAATGGCTCTTAAGGTATAGTGTCTTAAGTTTTTTTCCCTATAGCAGTTCCCAGAGTGAGGTTCAGCAGAGCTGTAGAAGAAGGTACCAAGGAAGTGAGTCCCAGCCATCTGAAGTCAACGCCCCTCACTATTCAACGTGTCCTGGGAGTTTCACTAATGTTTGTGCGTTGGCCACCAGCCCAAACCTCAGATTAGCTTAGCTAAAAGAAGGCTCCAGCCCGCAGGGCAGCAAAAAGTCCGTCTGGGCACCACAGGCTCAAGGGTTAGCTCAAACACGGGAAAGGTTTGCACAAGTCCTTCGCTTAGCCTGGGCAATTGCTGAGTGTGGGTTATTTGCACGAATCATACACCAGGGAACAGACAGAAGGCAAAGGCAGTAAGATTAAGCTAAAAAATATTGAATTCCTTTTGAAACAGTATTACCTTGCTATGCTCGAGACTAAGTTCTCAGTGTTCCTGTTGCTTTAGTTAGGAAAAGTTCATTTGACAGGTGGCAAGGAGGGGGATAATTTTCTGCAGAAATCAAGATCGACTGAACTGTGTTTGAGTTGGAGCTCATTTAAAAGAACATAACCTGAAATGTTGGCCTGGCCCAGCTTTTAATTTAGGTTCCCACTCAACAGTGATTTATTAATACCTGCTTATTTTAGATAGATAGTATCCTTTCAGAACTAGAATGGAAAATTTAGGATATTTGAAGCAAGTAAATTGGAATTAAACGAAAGAGTCTATCTAGGGATGGGTGTGCGTGAGAGTGCGCGAGAGAATTAATAATGCTCCCTAGAGGTTTGTGATAGCTAACAGAGGAAAAATTTTTCAGTGGGTCGCCAGGATTACAGCTTAGAAGGTACCCCAGTTGCAGGGACCCTTGAAGCGGTTGCCAGTGACTCTTCTTGGATCTGGAAGCAGAAGGGCCATGTTCGCGCAGCTCTGTGTCGCATGGATCTGCCAGCTCGCGTCTGCGTTGGCTCGGGGATCTCTGCGCTCCAGGGCCAGCAGAGCTCCTGGACTTTCCTGCGTGAACACCCTGCCTGTCCAGGGCGGCCTAAATTATGCGCATTTTATACACTTCATGGTTGTACTTTCCTCTGTAAAGGGAAACATGACTTTTATTATTTGCTGTAAGGTCTAAACGCACCTTTGGCCAAGGGGTGAGGCTGCACTTTGAGTGAGTGAGTTTTAGGCTTCAGGTTTACAAGTGTTGCACGATTTATTCCATAATTGTGTGGTTTATGTGCAGTCACGTATCTATTACACAATGGCTTTGAAAATGATTGTGGTTTGCCATTTTGACTGGCGTCTCATTTTAATTGGATCCCTTCCGGGTAGATGAGAGCTGGGGAGCCTTCAGAGCTACTTAGCTGAACATTAATTGGATTTCTTTTTAAATCAGCAGGAATATTAGGAGCCCCAAATAATTCATTTTAAGTTAATTAAAAGTATAACAGCAATGACTCGGCTACTTCAGAAAGAGCGCCGCGGTCAAATAAAAACCTCGAGGCTCGGTTTTCAGGTCCTGCTCGATCACCGTGGCTGCGGAGGAGGCGGAGAGGAGTGAATTCAGCGCGGCTGGTGGAGACGGAGGGAGAACTGCAGCTGCCCCTCTGCGGAGATCACGGCAAGGCAGCTCCGCAGCTCCCCGCGCCATCTGTCTCTGCTCCCTGGCACGGGAGAAAAGCAGGGGCAGGATTAGGTTGCGCTGCAGTGGGCTTTAGCCTGCACCTGTCCCCCTCATGGCACGCTGTATTTTAAATATACCCCGAGCTGAGGAGGCCTCTGATAATTTCCCGTAACTTCTGTTTCACTCTTTTATCCCCCAAGCATTTTTAATGAGTGGTGATGAGCCTTTGTGCATGCTGTAGCTGCCCGTTAGGTCTTAGCATAAAGCTAATGGCAGTGTCCTGGTCTGTTTGGTTTATATTTACACAGGCTGCAGAATCACGGCTGAGTGTTGCCTCAGAAGCTGATTGCGAGGCAAGCCAACAAAATAAAATTACTTGCCTTATTACTTCATTGTGGGTTTTTTATTATGTTTCATGTTCAGTTAGAGCTCTGCAGGCTGTAACCAGAGTCGTAAAAGTTGCCCCCTTTTCCTGAAGGAAACACACCATCGTGGATACTGTTGGTATCACTCCTTCAGCCCCTGCTCCAGAGTCACAGCTGTGCAGAGAGAGCTGCAAGCTGGATTTTAGTTCTTGTGGTACTGGGGAAGGTGAAGTAAATTATGGTAGCGGGGGAAAGAAGAGACTAGTTTTTGTTTTTTCTTTTCTCTTGAAGTATTCAGGATAGTTTCATGTATCTGAAATCAGCAGTTATTTATTGTCTTTGGGTAGGCCTGCTACCATGCAACCAGTGTCTTTTAAAACTTTAATCAGTCCTCTACATTTCTTATCATTCCCATTCAGCAGGTGAGGAGCTGAAGTGCACAGAGGCTCAAGCAATGCTGGCAGGTGAAGAGTGGTCTGAGAGCGGAGGAGGTTAAGGCTGTTGAGCCTTAACAGGCTGGTGTGCTTCATGGTTCATGTGCCTTCTGCCCATGCTGAAGCCAAGGCATCGCCGCTGCCACAAGGTATCTGTGGTGTGGTGGGGACATGGACAGGGCTTGGTCACAGCTGTGATGTAATGTCCAGTTTGCTTGGGACCATGCTTTGGCTCCTAATGTGGTTGACTGTCCCCCTTGGGAGAGCTTTGGGCAGGGGCTGAGGTGGCCCTGGAGGTTTCCAGCACGGTGAAGCGGCTCTGTGGGCGAGCCCAGACCCACGTGTGCCAGCAGCGCGGATGTAACCTGTTTGCCTTGACAGGGCCAGGCAGGAAACCCGCAGGGTGCCAAAATCAAGTCTCCCAAGTTCACTGGCCAAGCTTTCCTCTCAACACATAGCACCGCAGGTTCTGAAACTCGGAGAAACTGAGAGAGCGACCAGAGGCGTGAGCTGGCCAGCGCTCAATCCGCAGGCACAGCATCACACCGCATCAGCGGTTTTCCTGCAGCTGGAAGGAAAAGTTCTCTCAGGCTTCATGTTCACGCATTGCAGTCTGCAGAAATGACAAAATAATTCACTTGAGCTGTTGCTGATGACGGCGGCAAGGTTACAACCCTGCTTTGACTGATTAGAGTTCATAACGAAGTTGATGCCACCTCCAGACTCATTCCTGGTGAAAAGTTCTTCTCTGGTTGCTGTTTGTTCTTGCTGTCTACTGCTATTTAGGCTTATGCTCAGCACCGGCTTACAGCGCTGCAAGGGTTTAGTGTGGTGACCCACAGTGACTTGATGCATTTCCTTACAGTGCACTTAATTTAAGATTTCATGGTAACTTACATATACTTTTACTGTATGTTACTTCAATTTGTGATGGGAGCCATCAGAAATAAGACGCTATAAAGAAGTTAAGAGAAAAAGGGTACTCCAGGATCATGGAACCAAATAGGTGCCTGGGTTAAAATATAGTGACTTTCAGCTCTGGGTCAGCCTGCACATAGGGACATAGGGTTATGTATAGAGGAACACACCTGACACATGGGGTCAGATTGCACATAGGGACAGCCTCAGCCAGCTTTTATTTTACCTGGGATAGTGTTTATTACAATAGAACTTTTTTCTTTTCAAATTTCACTCCTTTGATAAAAAAAAAGTACTTGCCAGGCACATGATTATAAACAGGATGAGCAATGGCACACAACTATGAATGGGATGACGGGCAAACATTATAGCCACTCCCTTGCTACATCTTTCTGGCTGGTAGTCACAGTATCAGATAGGTTTAGAGGGTTCATTTAATGGGGATATTCTTCTGGCCATGGCTAGAATGAGACAGACTTTCTAGTGTACAAAACTGAACCAGATACCCCATAAGAACACCATGATTTCAGCTGCAGCATAGGAAGTTTGCCTCATGGTTTATCATGGAGTCAGGACTTAGTGGCGCAGGACTGAAGGGTCCACAGAAAATAATTGTGTCCCCGCTTCCGGGACAAGGGGAGTTTTGCTCACTTACAGGAGTAGAGAACTTGGTCTGGGGTCTCTGCCCAGCAGCTGAGGCTCCCATGGGTGCTTCTCCAGTTCCAGGACTTTCACCCTGTATTTCTTTCTAATGTCCTTTGTGGAGAAAATCCTCGCTGTAGAGATTTCAGTCTACTTTGTCAAAAGTTTGGTTTGTGTCTTAACGACCTTTTGAAAACAGAAGGGAAAATGTATGAATTTCCCCATCCAGTGTGATTAATTCCTACAGCCTCCATGTCAGCACTTATGATGAAATTGTGTTGCTGTAGCAGTTGTGAGCAAAGGGAGGGTGCTAGTCCATAATATTAGCATGAGCATTTGGCTGCGGCATGCGTGAGAAGATGGAGAGGGGAGATTCTACTTAACCACTGTGCTAATAACACTAACATTGAGGTGGTTAGATGAACGTGCACCTAATCTCTTAAATACCAGTACGGAGCTCACAAAAGCTCCAGTAACTTTCTAGGTTTGTATCTGAGGATAGGATTGCTCTTGCGTTTGCTATGTCTCACCAAGCAGTGGGCTACAAGGTGGAGAGATGGTCTCTGCGCAGAGGACCCTTTGGTCCTGCAGGTGCATTGGCAAATATACTCTGCACAAGGGATTTGATTTGGCAGTCTGCTATTCTTACGTGTTAAGGAGAATGAGAAAGCGATATGTGCTACTAAAAACAAGCAAAAGGCAAAGAGTCAAGAACTCCTGATTTTAATCTTGGTTCTTCCTACAGACATGTTGTGTGGGCGTAGGCAAATTGCTTAGCTTTACTAGGTCTCTTTTATTTGTGTGCCACAGGGGACGTGCTGAGAGGATTTAAACGCAGCAGACGTGCTTGCAGTATATTCTCTTCCTCATCTAGACTTTCACTGTCAAATTTGTGCTAAACAATTCTCCCTGGTGTGAAAATGATTGCCTCAAAGAAGAAAAAAAGGCAGAGATTTAGAATAAAATTTCCATATTGCCACCAAGTTATTGCTAGAAACATTCTGTATTAGTTAATTTGTTCTTTTATCAAGTAAAAAAAAGTTATACTGTTCCCCAAATCTCCCATTTTTTGTAGATCCAGAAGCACCAGTTTTCTTTCTTGAAAAATATTGCAGCTAGGATGCTCTGATAAGATATCTTCCCCTCCTTTATGTGTGTGTGTGCATCTGGCAAGAAATCCTTTCCTATCTTTTTAATATTTTCTTCTAGTAAAAAAAAAATAAAGCATATAGCCTTTTGTTCAGAGTCAGCAATGAGAAGTTCCCAGGGGTTCTGACAACCCGGTTCAGAAAAAACACCTTGAAATTGGATGCATATCTCATTTTGAGCAAAGTCTAAAGCTCTTGAAAGCAGTCTGAGCTGGACAGGTGCCTGAGAGCATGTCAACGTGTCTTCGTTCCAGCGCGCCTGGGGATCGGTGCACTAAACCCTCATGCTGCGAGATATGAATAGTTTGCGTGTCTTCTCCATGCCTTGGCTACGTGGCAGCACGGCCGCCGCTGGCCCTAGCGCGGGGACCTGAGAGAGGAGCCTGTGCGGCCGTGGAAGAGGGAGGGAAGGACGGACACAGTGTTCTCCTACAGGAATGCCTGGTTTTAGCGTATAACGTTCCCCTAATACTTACCCACTAGGCCATAAATAAAGTAAAAATTGAAAGGAATTAACTTTAGTTGATTTTGTCTTTTCCTTTTGCTTTTTTTTTAGTGTTAAAACAAGGGGATTTTAAATTTTTGCTTGTAAGTCATTTGAGTAATTTGGTATTTCCATTTTCATGTTTTGCATTTAATCAGACCGAGGATCTGATCACTCTATTTGAAATTTTGTACCTTTGATCTAACTTCTTCTGTGAATTCTGACCTGACGTCTCAGTGGTAGCTGCTGTCTTAACCTCACAGCTGAGACCCTGCTTGGGACAAGCTCCACAGCAGAAAGTGCAAGTCACCGTGGAATCAGCCACGGAGACTGGTCTTATTGCTGAGGACGGTAGTAAAATCACGTCTGATGGGGGATGGCATATATTATTAGGTCGCCTTTGCACAAGAGGTGGACATACATGGGAAAATAAGTTGATGAGAAGCCATAATTTCAACTCAGCAGGGCTTTGTAGCATTTCAGAATTGGATTTCTTTCTAAACCAGATGAAAAGAAATAGCAAGTATAAAAATTGGAATTGCCATTAAATTAAATTCTAAACAAATTCTAACTTGGCTCAGTCAAAGCATCCTGTTTTCATTTTGACTTTTTCAAACTCAATGTATTCTATAAAACAGCACTTAAAGTGGAAAAAGACAACTATTTTTAGTCTTTTTAAAAGCAGAATACTAAAAATGCACATTTTTTCTCCCTGAGGGAGATTTCGTTGTCAGTATAGTGGTACTTTCCAATGGAAAAATACTCCATCAGAAAATTTTAATTTATTTGGTTAATTCCTATCAGGGAATAAACATGCCTCACAGAGTATTTTGTGTCTACTTTCTTGCACTCTATCTGCATGTACGGTAGTCCCAGAAATGATACACGCAGAAGGCAGAAAAGCTCATCTGATTCAATCTTGAATGTGCTGCCACTTTTAGCGAACAAAACCGGATACGTTTTCAATAGGCAGCTTCTCAAAAGAGACAGTACAATTACTCTTTAGCCAATATTTAACCTTCATTTAGCCTTACATTCAGGCCATGCCCAGAAAACCAAGCAGCCTGATGTGTATGAATTTTAATTATTTTTTTTCAGCTGTGCTTTTCAAGTGGGTGATGATTGCATTTTTCTGTCAACTAAATCTGTGAAATTTAATGTATCAGATAACACAGTGTCTGACCAGAGAAAGAAGCACATCCCAGATTTGGTACTCGGAGTCCTTGGAAACAGGAGACTCAACTCTGCGGAGCTGGAACATGAAGTACTGGGATTTTGTACCCTGCTCCGCGTTTGACTGTTGAGATACATTTATAGATTCGGTGGTGCTTCAGATGCTGAAACAGCACCAAGCAAGTGTTTTATTTCTGCTGTCAGAGCCAGGAAGCTTTGCTTACAAGAAGCCGCAGTAGCTCCGGTGCGGGGCAGGCTTTGCAGATCCCTCAGCAGCGGCAGGGAGCAGGCAGCGGAAGGCGCTTCCAGCTGAGCCGCCCGCTGCCACCTCGCTCCAGAGGGCTCTTGGCAGGAGTTTTCCTTAAGCAGCGTGACTTGTCTCATCGGGGTATGGCGCGGAGCAGAGGATCCTGGGCGGCAGGGGTACGGCGGGAAGTCACCTGGGAATGTGCAGAGGCTAGTAGTGCTGTTTAGGGGTTTGCATCTACCTAGCTCTCCTGCTGGTTTGCTTCCGTAGTAGAAAGGATGACCGGCCAGCAGAAATCACAGCCTTTGCCTGAGCTCCTGCTTGCTTCCTGTTTCTTTTCCACAGCCATAAGCAAGACCTTTAATTCTCATACCAGAAATTCTCAAAAACTAAATAGTTCACACGCATATTCCAGTTTGGTTACATCTGCATTGGAAAGCACTTGGTGTTTGGTCCCTTTTATGGTCTCTGCCTAGTCAGTAGATTCACAGCTACAGGGGGAAAAAATATAAGCCCAACAGGAGAAGGGAGAATGTGGGTCTCCTGGCTGTGCTCCGGTGTGCTGCAGTGCCAGATTGTGGCTGGGTTTGCTGCCCTGGCCACCTGCCTCACAGTCTCAGGTTGAGAGAAGCTCAAGGGAGTTCCTCCTCCAGCAGCTCTGTTTCTTACCTTTCATGAAAGCGTGGAAGGTTATAGGAAAAACTAGTTTTGGATAAAAGAAGGGTGAAGAAGGAGCTGCCTGAGCTGCTGTGTTACTCATCTTGGGGAAGAAAGCAGGACAAAAGGCCCTGTTCTTCTCAGCTCTCCACAAACCCAAGGGCTAAATGAGATCAGCACCTCAGCAGCTGGTTTCTCTCTCTCCACTCCTTGGTGAGGAGGCAGAAGGTGGGAATGGGACAGATAGGAATCCCAGATAGGGAGTGAAGAAAGGACAAACGAATCCTCCAGCACTTCAAAATTTCACAGTTTGATAACCCCCTGGTTCTTTTTGAAAACTCCAGCTTTTATATGCAATTTGTATAGGAACTGTTTTCCTCTCCAGAATGTTCAAGCTAGCATTGCAAAATACAATGTTTAAGAAGAGAACAAAACATTCAACATTTGCACTTTTTATAAACACATCACATTTTACTGTGGGAATGGGAATGCTTATGAGCCTGGGATTAAAGACAAAAGAGGAGGATTAAAGACAAACAGAACAGGCAGCTTAGCATGCTGTAAAATTTAAGAAATAAGTATAGATCACTAGCTTTTTGACAACAAAGATCTGTGAATCACCCACCAAGTATTCTGGTGGTTGGTTCAAGGTTTGTGGTTATGGCATAGCTGAAGCCTGGTTTAGCTGTTGTGAAATTGGAGGAGGAGAGGAGAGAAAAGGTGAGATAAAGCACTTGCTTCTGCCCGGCAGATGTTGATGAGACGTGATGTTTGGAAATCCAGGATAAAATGAAGAAATGACGTGCCATCCCAAATCACTTGGATTTTTGGCAAGCAGCAAATTTTGTCAGTGGGCTTGGCTGGGCAGTTTTATAACTGTGCATCTTTTTAGGCGGGTTGGAATAAAAAGCTAGCTGTGGGTAGGTGGTATTTGCTTTTAGAAGAGAGAACTTGGAGAAATCATTTTTTTTTTAAATATCTTTGTTCCAGAGATGATGTGTTCTATTTATATTTCATCCTAAAAAGTCCCAAGAGGACTTATGTAGAATTAAAGATGCTCAGCGATTTTTGGAAGAAAGCTCTAAACCCTGACAGAATCACTGAAATGGTCTTGTCTTCCATTTGAGCAGGCCAAGTATTACCAGATGTCAGCCTACAAAATGCAGGTGGGAATGGGGCTGTGTGAGACTTGCATTGCTCCTGTTCTGCAGTGATGGCTAAAAAAATTGCAGCCGTTTGCTGGTTCCCTGAGCAAGCAAAGATCCCCCTCGCCAGTGGCTTTGCGTGGAGTTCAGCTCCTTGAAGCCATGTCCCTGCACTGTCCCTGCGCAGGGTGCGGCTGGCAGCTTCTGCTTCCTTCTCATTGGTGGCTTACATGTGGACCTGCCTGTACCTCTGCACAGGCTCTGTCTCTGTGACTGGGTCATACTAGGTTGGCAGTACGGCCCTTGACAAGCGTGAAAATTTTACTCAAAGACATTGAAACATGTCCTTGGTTTCAGTTTTCAGCTTAAGAGCATAAGGGGCTCAATGCTGAGGTCCCATCTGAAGGATGCCCACCCTGTAGATTGCCTAGAGCTAGCTTATCTGCTTGAGCTAGAAGAGCAATATCTAGGTTAATTTTGTTAGGATTTTAAATGATGGCTTTATACTGTGGACACTATTCCCTTTCATTTAAAGGCTGGAAGAGAGATTAAGCAACTACATATTTGTTTGAGCTATTATTTAGTGTCAGGTCCACTCTTTAAAAAATATTCTTTAAGGGAAGCTGCTAAACATAATAAGTTTAAAAATTCCTCTGTCATAAAAATGATCTTTGGTTAAAATTTAGATTAGGTTTATTGTTTTAGCTTTTTTATCTTTATCATAACAAATGAATCAGCCAGTCCTAGCCTTAATGTAACTCAAATTCTTGATGAACTTTTGCAGGCCTTCTAGCAGTTATGCAAAGCAAATCATCTGTGCTGTGAAAATCCTCCTACTGAATTATAGCAAGTGTTTTTTTGATTTTTTTCAGTTCATAGGATAAGACTTAAGATAATTTGATGCTTTCAGGTTAATAATGTTGGCTATCTGTCAACTTTAGCAGCATATTTTGAAATGCAGGATTGAGCAAAAACTGGCTGCCTCAGGGAATGAGATGTAAAATATTTCTCTTCTGAATCACTAGTTAATATTCAAGTTATGTCAAAATTTGTATTCATATTTTGGCTGTTTGACATCCTTTGTGATAATACGTGCTATTAATATACCTGCTGGTAGACCAATGACCATTTTAGAAAAAATAATATATCTGGCTTTAATTGATTTTGTTTTCATTTGAGGTGGCAAGGAAGGAGCTGATTCTGATCTTTAATTAGTACCTAGTGTCTAGCAATGAGTCTAAAAAGGAGAACGGCAGCACTAGAGTTGGGATTTTAGAAAAGCTTCAGTACTGCTCTGCTGATGTTTCTGTTGTGGGGAGAAAGTATGAATAACAGACTTCAAGCTCTGGACTTTTCAATGTAGCCCTTTTCTCAGTGACTGAGTTCATTTAAAGAGGAAAAAAACCAGCAAAAATGTAGTTTGTTCCATTCCTTGTTCATCTGTTGTAAATATTTAAACCAACGGTTTCTAAGAGGAGCACAGATAAATTAATCCATGAGAATGTGCTCTGTCTGGTTTTACTGCAAATGTTTTATATTGGTGACAGAGCAGAGAAATTCTCCTTAGTTTTAATAATACATTATCTCAGCTGGGAGAAAAATTAAAGTTTTATTAGTATGGGAAAAATGATGAGCTGAGGAAGAGGTGGATAGGTACGGAGCAAGTGCCTTGAGCAAGTGAGGAGAGGATCGTGCTCATACTCTAAATAGTGTGGTTACCAGAGTAGAGGTACCTAAGATACTGCAGAGGAGTCCTGAAGCAAAAGGACTGGCCTTTTGAAGCAAGCAGCACTTTGTGCAAAGGTCTGCATATTTTTGGCTAGGCTTCTACTGAGGAATGAATTTACATTTAATATAGAGGATGGGCTTGGTGTTCAGCAAAGACGCTGAGCTTTTCTCCTGTCATTATGATTACAAAGCACTTGCACGGCAAAGGAGCGTGTGGCTCATGGTGTCGTGACACTGGATGAAGGCTTGGTTGGCAAAGCGGGCATGAGCTGTTCCTGTCTTCCCTGGCCCTGGCATTTGAGTGCTTTCAGCTTTACTTCTGTAGGTTGTTTCATTCCTCTATACCAGTCATGAGGTGGCACTCTTCTACCAGGAGAGATAGCTTACAAAGATTTCAAAGTATGTATACCTTTAAATAAGAAAAGCAGGCAACACCTTGAAAACAGTTTGAAGATATGATTGCAAAAGTTACTT
This sequence comes from Rhea pennata, assembly GCF_028389875.1. Taxonomy (NCBI): domain Eukaryota; kingdom Metazoa; phylum Chordata; class Aves; order Rheiformes; family Rheidae; genus Rhea; species Rhea pennata. The sequence goes on from NC_084663.1 coordinate 119,214,255, forward strand.
CTGAATTGACTAGACAGGCAGGTAGATGAGTAGCCACCAGGACGGTGTGTGTTTGTGGCAGGAACATAATATTTGAAGGCGACATCTTGCTGAACTCTGGGGGGGACTAGTGTTTAGTGCCTTGCTTGATTTTCTTCTGACTCCCATATAGACACGAAGCCTTTCTGTGCACCAGCTGCGGACTATATTCCTCCTCATAACGAGCCCAACAATTATACAGTCTCTTTCTTGCAGCTTCTCTTACAGCTGCCAGACCACTGCTCATTTGGAGCACTTCACTGATACATGGTTTGGACAATGAGCACTTGGCTAAAACTGGACGTCCTTCGCTCTGATGATATCCTGCCTCTCAGAGAATAAAGCCAAACAGACTCTGAGCTTCAGAGCTAAAAGGGAGACAAATTATACCTAGCTGCTGCTGGGTAAAGAGATCTGCCTCATATGGGTATTTAAGATGAGGTTTAAAAAAAAATGCGTACCATAGCAAATGGAAAGCACAAAGCCAGATTCCAGTTTCAAGTCAACAGCAGCTCACATTATTTCTGACTGTGGGCCTGACTCAGATCTCCACAGTTTTGCACCTCCATGGGATCCTTGTTAAATCCCAAACAGTTTCACAGATGCCAGGGAACATCTTGCCTGTTTGTGAGGCAGCATCCCCTGGCTCCTGCTGCGTTCTGCTGGCGTCCTTAACCTCCTGGATGGGGAAGAAAGCTAAAACTGGGCACACTGGCTTTGAAATGTTAATGCCCCCTTCTTTACTTCATGCTTGCAGTGAACTGGGCCTGGGTAGCAGGGGAGCACCGGGATGGCTTTAAAGCCAGCAGCACTCCCCTCAAACAGAGTAAATCACACAGGCTGGGAGGAAAATGCAGGATCCTGAGGCAAGGCAGGATAATGAAGGGGAGATGTGTTTGGGGGGGGGGTTCAAGAAGTCATTGGAAGAATGAGGGATCTAACCAGCTTTATGCCAAGTGGCAAGACCCTCTCTCTCCTCTTGAAAAATTTTTTTGTGGCTGCCAAACAAAATATGCAGCAACTACCTCCCTTTCTTACTTACTCCAAGCAGAGCCTTTTGAAACCAGAGAGCTGGAAGAAGCAAAAACTCCAGCCAAGGCTCTTCATTACCTAATAAAGCCTGGGAGATGCTGCAGGGACAGGTGACAGATCAATAGTGCCAACCTTGCTCCTTCCCCTCCGCCTCCTGGCCACCTAATCTGTGATCAGCCTTGGTAGAATTCTCTCTGACAGTGAAGACTTTTCTTTTGTTTAATCACATTTTTAAAGAGAAAGGCGAGAAGAAAAAAAACTGTGATCACTTATTCCCAGCGTGCATGTGAGCACTGGAAGTGAAATGCAATCCCCCACCCTAAAAAGCCCAAACCCCTGTGTTACATATTGCTATAGAAGCAACTGCAGAACTAGCACATGCTCTGCCCTATGCACAGAGAGTATTAGCTGCTATTCATTTGGTGCAGCGTTGGATTACTTGCTTCATGTGTTTCCTATCAATTTTTAAATTACATTTTATTCTGATTTTACTGGAAATGGAGGTCAAAGCAAATACAGTAATACAAGCAAATAATGTATTATGCCAATTGGTTTGCATCAGAATCCAGAATCCCAGTGGGGAAGGAATTACTGAAGCTCGGAAAGGATAGTAGTAATAATGTTTAGCTCTTATTTCTCATGACCTTTTATTCAAAAGTCTAAAAGGAAGGGAAGTACTGCTGTTTTTGTCTTACCTATGGGGAAACTGAGGTAGAGAAAGGTGACTTGCCCTAAAGCCTTACAGAAGATATGTAGCAGAGAAATGTTACTATAGTGAGGATACACACATTTTGACAGCCATTTTGGGGACATTGCTGTCCTTTGATGGGAACCAGGAGGTCTTTATGGTCTAAAGCAATGATGCAGTTTTCATGGAGAGCTTAAATTTTGAAAGAGATTTTTTTCAGATCCTGTTATATTCAGGAAGTTCCACCTGAATATGAGGAGGAATTTCTTCACTGTGAGAGTGGCAGAGCACTGGCACAGGTTGCCCAAAGAGGTTGTGGAGTCTCCTTCTCTGGAGATATTCAAGGCTCGTCTGGATGCAACCCTGTCTAACATGCTCGAGGTGACCCTGCTTGAGCAGGGGGGTTGGACTAGATGATCTCCAGAGGTCCCTTCCAACCTCAGCGATTCTGTGATTCTATGATTTCAACACAAGGCAAACTTCTTCTGGTTACCAGGGTTTCAGCAGAGTTCAGAATCATTCTTAATACCATTTCTGTCCTTTTTTTTTAAGCAGAGTATAGTATGGATGACAAACCCAGAGAGACTGTTTTGGGAACAGAAGGCTGATTAGATGGACCAAGTCATAAAATGTGAATGCATTTTTCTGGGGTGATAACTGTGTTTCCTCAGCCTCTTGTCTGGGCAGTGGAATTCTCTCCCTGTTTTAATCATGATTTTAAAATTTTTACTCTCAGAAAAATGGAAATCTTTCCTGCAGATGCCGTGATAGCATGCTGCTGTTGCACACACACACACAGATATGCAGAGATCAGTGATTTTGAAGTTCTCAGCTACCCAGAATAACAGATCTTTGGTGTGTGAGCCTTGGAAATCCTCAGTCCCTTCAAATGCTTAATGAAATAGGTTGAACATCATCAAATGAAAATTACTTCTGTCATATGAGGGGAGGAGAAGAGAATTTAACTGTCAGCAGTGAGAAGACAATTAACAGATTTCAGAGAGGCACTGGGACAGTTAAGACATTGTTACAAGAAAATAAGTGGGAAATGATGGATAGATCAGGCTATTATAAGCATATGGTGAAACCGAACAACAAATAATCACAAAATACTGAAGTGTGGTACGATGAGATTAAATCAACCAACACAGTGAGCAAAACTCCCTTGCACCATCACAGCATAGAAATATTTGGGTTTTACATTTTTGGAAAAGTTTAAAGATATTATCTTCTTCTCCCCACTCTTGCTCCCTGCACACGAAAACATTGATAATGTAGAAAGCTTCCCATGACTTCTAATCTAGGAAAATGCTGTAGCAAAACTCATAACTCTTTTTCTGCATAGTTTACCAGGGTAGTATTACAAATTTCGGCTTCAAGGAAACCCTGTAACAAATGACAGCTCTTTCAGCCCTTTGGCAGTGTACCGTCCGGCCATCAGTCTTCTAAATGTTCCCATAATCATTGACAAGTTGAAATAATTTGGAACTGTGGCTTAACACATTATTAATCACAGAGCAAGGGTTTGCTCTGATTTCACCAGGCATACTAATGTAAAAAAGCTGTCATCCTCTCGGATGCCAGTACAGGGATTAAAGCACAGCTAATCACATGCTGCTCCCATGATTGAATACAGGCTCCAAGTCCAGTATTTCAGGGAGCATTCCTCAAAGTTTGGTTAAGTAAGAAGGCTTTCATCTAACAAAATCGCTTTGTGAGCCTGGCCAGGTTGTTTGTGCAGCGATGTGTGGGTGAGGGAAGCAGAAGCTGGTTAATATCTTGTTCACGTTCCTGACTGGTAATAGCAAGGAGGAATGTGATGTGGTCCCCATATGAACTATATAAGCTATATAGTGTGTCCCTTCTGGGCTAACTGGTGACCTCAGTCCTTCAAGCAGCCAACTGATATGTCCAAAGCCAATAAATATGTAAAGCCCCAATCCAAGACTCACCGAAGTCAAAAGCATCTTGCTGCTACATTTTTCGGCTTTTGGAAAGGAGTGGATCTAAATCTGGAAGGGAGCAGGTCTCTCTGGGAATGGGGCAGTGCTTCAGTGTCCTTACTTTTGCAGAATTCCTCCAATTTCTGAATCCAAATGTGGTAATGTATGTGGAGTGACAGCAAAAGAACACATGCAAAGCAAATCAGCCCAAGGTAAGGCGGATGCCATGACCTGATTTAGTTGTATCTGAAAGGTGGTAGTTCAGTTTCATGAGCTCTTGGGATACCTCGCAACAGTACCACAACAGCCTTCTGCTACGTGTAATGCCACACTCGAGGCAGGAAAGTTGGCTTGCTGCTGCTTTGGGTATTGTTGCACCTTGAAATAAAGTGCCGTGAATAGACATCTTGAAGGAACATAATCAGAGCCCTGACATTGCAGAACTCCTAAATAATGCTGTAGCTAGCAGCTCCACTGCTAACAGGAGAAAGCTGGAGATTAAGATGGCAGCTGCAGAGGAAAATTTACTTTGCAGTTTTTTTACACTATCATATTTAAGAGAGATAGCTACAAGTATAACTGATGAGGTATGATGCTTTAGAGGAGGACAGTTTGGATTTGCAAGAAGCTTTAATCTTATTTTCTCACAATTGCTTCCATCTCTCTGGGTAAGCTAATTTTAAAAGTTAATGAACTAGAACCTTCACCATGTTAATGCTGTTTTGTACTGCTTCAGCGGTGCGAAAGAGCACTAACGCAGTTTCCTTCTGTCAGTGGAGGTTTTCCGCTGTCTGAGGGAACTGCCAGGCAACATGGGTCAGCCAGAAAGGATCTTCCATGAGTCCTGATATGTCTGGAGTAAATGCTCTTGGGGAAGAAATGAGATGAGAGAAGCAATCTTACACTCCGATTTTGAGTGACTACTGCCTTGGGGCTGTAGGCTGACAGCAGAGAACGATTCACGGGATATGTGTGTGTGGGGTTACTGATAGAGCAACAGTCCCAAGGCTGGAAAAGCACTGAAAGATCTCAGTGGTGTTTTGCACCACTGCTCTATCCGATCATTAGAAGATGTGGGTCCATGCCACTTTTGACTGCGTACTTTGTTTGAACAAGGAGCGGAAGACAGTCAGGGATAAATGATTCCTTGCATCTCATTTCCTGCTGACAAAACTTTTTTTTTTTTTTTTTTTTTTTTTTTTTTTATCCATTAAGCCTACTGGAATGTGACTGTGGTTGGTGCATGTTGTGCTGAGTTAGAGCACCAGCATTTCTTGATTCAGAGAGGGGATGCTGGCACAAAGACAGCGTAGACACATCCACAGTGCATTCAAAGAGGTGTCTAAATTATAGGTAAGTGCTGTGGATTGCACCATCTTGTCACATCTTCTGATGTAGCCATTTACTAACTCTATGCCTGTACCATCCAAGCCGGGGTTTTGGGGAAGACCCTGGGAAACTGCAGAGTGCAGAAGGAATGATACCCATTAAAACAGCACCAACTGTGACAATATCTATCAGAGAGTAGACTAGCAGGGAGCAGTAACAACCTTAGTTGGCCAGTTTTAAACTGCTGCCTTGAGTTTGTCAAGCCAGGGAGAACCACTGAAGCAGCAGCTGCCCCAGGAGTGCCCAGAGCCTCATTCTCTGCTTGCCTCAGAGCCTTCTGGTGGGAATACAAGCCCACAGTAAACCAACATAAACATGGCATCTAAAAAAGTGAAAGGGCAATCAAACTGGTCACTGTTAAAACTTGGTCATCATATAGGAATAGGTTATAAACTTCCTGCAGCTAATTCTGCTGTCATCAAAGAGCCTAGACAAGCTCTCAACTCTTCCATTTCCAGCTGGTTGTTTCCATAGGAGAGGTGAAGGCAATTGTTGCTGTTTTTTAAATGAAAGGGTCATCTCACTGAAATTAATTCAAAGCTAGAGATGTGAACAGACCAATAGCACAACTCCTTCTCCCCTCCTTCGGATAAATGTAGAAGGGGCTAGGAGAGGCACTGCAAAGACTATATACAGATGCATATTTCTGAGGCAACTACCAGCCCAAAGCTTATGATGAAAAGGAATACCTCAGTCTCCTTTAAAATGCCCTTGAGCCTTCTAATGGCACGCTCTGTCCTATGAGCTCTGAGTAGCAGCCAGTTGGTTTGCCTGGGCCTTGCACACTGTGTGTGGTGAGTGAGCATAATTACATGGACACCTCTGAGACCAGGTGTCTCTTTCATGTTGTGCTTGCTCTACAGGCAGCAGAAGGTGCCACGAAGAAACCATCTAATGCATGGCACATTTCTGTTAAACACCTTGTCTCTTCTTTCCTGAGAGGAGGTTTGTAACTCTGTGCTGGTCTCAAGGTCCCTGCTTCTCCCAGTTTGCCTACATTGACCTTTCAGGACACCTGTTTTCCTGGCGTGGGGAACAAGGGGGTGAGAATTACAACTCAGAGACCACAGCCTAAGGAGAGGTGGGAACTCTGTTGCCAAAGACACATTTTGCTGAAGGTATTTCTACCCTAGGCGAGTGTCAGTCAGCTCAGTCATGCTCACTGACATCAGGATCTTGTTATATCTGCAAATAACTGTTTTGGTCCTCTTCAGTTGGTGAGATGATTCTGTACCATCCCAACAGACAGTGACCTGACTTTGGAGGGCTTTAGCCTGTATTTTCCTTCTTCATCTCCTGTTAAGGCTATGCAAGAATATTTAGCTCAGCATAAAACCTATCAGTCCAGTTCATACAGAATACTGAAGTGCTACCAGGAACACTTGTTACCTGTCATTTGATTTCTATAAAAAGAACAAGAAGTTATGTTTATTTTCAAGTTACTCAATGCCTGAGACCAGAATAACTGTCAGCTGTTTCCACCTCAGAGTAAGGAAGGTCAAAATTGAACTCCTCTGGTTTTAGAGGCAAAAGACTGAGAAATAAACTCCAGTTACAACTAAGTGTACTCCTACAACTCAGAAATTCACTTGAAATGCAAGACAGGCATTTTTGACCTTGTCTTTTTAAGACAAACACAGAATAACATATATCACAGGAAAAAAAAAAGAACCAAAACAACCATCACATCTGACACATACAGTTCTCCTGATGCATAGAAGGAAAGGACAACTTCTGATACCTTTCATTTGTGTAGCATAAAGTCTTTAGATGCTGGAGCAACAGGAATCTGCCTGAGATTGGGACAAGAAGGAGCTCCCTGTGCAGAGAGGAATGAGAAAGCATCAATTACAAAAGGAGTCCTTTTGTTGGGGTAGTCAGGAAAGGCCTGAGGAAGAGGAAACAGAACTGGGAAATCTGAGGGAGAGAATAGCAACTTGAGCAGTCAAGAGCAAATAACTCTCTTTTACAGGATACATGAGCTGCAGGGGACAAGAGGAAAGGGCAGGGTTGATTTTTCCATTTTCTCTCCCTATTGTGGCAAGTGTAAGGAAGAAGAGGGTCAGCTGGGTCCCCCATGAGTGGCATGGAGGGACCTCAGGACAGACCGTCAGGGGCCATGACCATCTAAGTAGATGGGACTGAGGACTGATTCTTTGTTTTGCATCATGCTTTGATGCTCTAGCAGGGATAAAATCTCCAAAGACTGCTGCTAACCCACTGCCATGCTGCACTACCCTGAAGGGGTGCCCTGCAGGCACACTGCAGCCAGCAGTCAGGCTGAGCAAAAATTGTGTGATGAAAAACCGAGGCTGTACAGATGTGCCTGGCATAAGAAAAGGCAGACCCCCTTCTACCCTGTAGGTTAGTACAGCTTCACAATATGTATTTTCCTGAGAATTTACATTTTTAGCTATTGTTCATTGCCAAATGTCACTGGGAACTCAAGAATGTCATTTTGATTCCAGGCAATGTTAGTCTTAAACTCAGTGCTATATGAGGACATGGAGGGAGGCAACTTTCAGGGTGGGTCTGCAGGTCATCAGCACCAGAATGCAACTTAAAACATGAATAACAACAGCCAGAGAAGTTCTGAACTGTGCACGTCAAGATGAGCTGCAAGAACAGAGCAAGTTTCACTTGTTCAGGCAAAATGTACATCCGTCATCAGTGTCATGAGCTACCCTGCTCCTGGTGTTGATAACATTTTCTGTTACCAGCCGCACCCTTCAGCGTTTTGAGGTAATCAACTCGGGTGCCAAATAGCGGAGTGTACCTGAGCTAGATGTAAATCTGGGCTCTATGGGAAGATCTGCCCTGAGGGAGGAGAGCAGGAGACAAGAAAACCTTCTTTGTTTTTCCTTTTGTCTATTCTTTTCTCTCTTTGCCAGAGAATGGCAGATGACAGTACCTCAAACTGACACACCCTCAAGTGTAATCTTTAGCTGAAAGAGGGCTGTAATTTGATTGAGAAGCTCTGACAGGTTTAGAAACAACAGCAATGCTTTACGACTAAACACTAACTGGAACATTTCATTCATTAGTAGTGTAGGTATTGTGTAAATAGAGTTTTCACAAACTTTTCTTATCTTAACACCTTGAACCTCCTTGCATCCACTAGCTCTGCTGACTTCAGAGGGACTAAACACATCCAAAAGATATTTGTAAATGGGATGGCTTATGAAGAGACACTTCAGGGAGGTGGGATTCAGTAAATGAAGACCTGCAGTGATTTGGTGGCTGCTGTGAGAGCTGTGTGGAAAAGAGGTTGAAACTCTCACAAAACACAGATTTAGTTTGAGATTAATTTCTGAATTCTCAGTTTAGACCAGTGTTACAACCATATTAGTAAATTTGCGTCATTTGACAAAATCTGTAGTTACACATGGAGCTAGTTGGTATAAAACTACTTAAAAGTAGGTAATATTGATTAAAGTCAATGATGCTGTCAGTCCAGACACAAAGTTTGAGGTGAAATGCTATAGGACAAAACTGAAGAGATATTTCAGCTGTACCTAAGAAATGCTTCCAAAATTATTTACCTGTGTCCTCCGTGAGAAGCTTAGTTGCTGACTGGGAATCAGGCTTGAGGGTTGGACCTAGTTGCTGGTAGCTGTAACAGCTCAGGTTCACTCGGACTGTGGTTTGGACATCTTCCAGGGAGGTAATGGGCCTCCCTGGAATGGGCCAGGGAGGTTTACAGAGCCTTCCCGAAAAAGTTGGATGTGTACATTGCACAAACTTTGTATTTAATGTTTAGGCTAGAAAACTTTGGACATAAGCTAGTTTGCTTCTGTTAAAATAATGGAGTATTTTTCTGTACTTCATCCAGCACCACGAACTATGGATGAAGGGCATTTAGAGGAAAGGGGTTTCTTCCTGAGGGAATGAGATTTAGGTCACTGGGCTGACACTGCAACACAGACACCACTTTTTGGGAGACAGGCAGAAGATCATAGTAAACGAAGGCTTCTCCTGGCCCCAGAGAGAGAAGGAATACCCGACCCTCTGTTAGATGGGAGGGAATCTCTTTTCTTTCCTGAGAGTCTACTTCAATAGCACCCACACACCATTCCTTGTATTGGAAACTTAATAACTTCACTTGAAAATCATGCCTTTTTGATGGCAGTGGGAATAAAATGACTTTTAAACAAGTAGGGGAGACTGTCATTGAAGTCGAGCCAGTTATGTGGGAGTCAGATGATTAAGGTAGATATGATGTAGGAGGGAAGAAATACTATCATTTGGAAAAAATACTGTATTTTGAACATGTTTAATCTTCTCTTCCAGGAAAGCAAGGCTGTTATTATTAAGCGCCTTACCAACATTAGATGCAGTGCTTGACTCTCTGTTGATGTGCCTTCTCTGTAATTGTTCACATCCATGCAGGATGCCTGCAAAACAAGTCTAAGCTGTTACTGAGTTGTGCAGTTGTAGTCTAGGTGAACCTGTGCTCACTTTTTCAAAGGCAGAAGCAAAGAGGCAGTGGATGAGGTGAGACAGAGTTGCTCTCCCATCCAGGCCATGTCAGTGGGTCTGTCTGTCTGTAATGTAGCAAGCCCATTGCCTTGCCTGACCTTGGTCCATGCAGAGTCCCCTAGCTCTGGGCTGTGTGATGCTATTCCCTTTCCTTTGGGGAGATGTTACTGCCCCAGCATGGTGAGCACAGTTCCCAGATTTTGAGACTCTGAGGCTGAAGCTCAGCAACCCTGGAGAAACTGTGTGTTTATGTGTGCAAACCTTCCCTTGATTTAAGCCTTAAGGCATGCCCTCAGCACGTGCATGCGAAGCAGAGTGTGAGCAGCCTGGTGCCATCAGACCTGCTGAAGCCAGATGCAGCACTGCTGAGCCAGTGTAGTGCAGCATGTGGGATGCAGCACCTGGGCACAGGATGCTGCTGCTACATCTGGTCTTGCTCTGGGGCAGATTTGGTCTCTGGAGCTTCTTGCTCTCTGCCTCCCACTCTGCTGCCCACTGAAGACATCTAGCTTTGTCACTAGGGCTGTCCCTGCATTTGAACTGGGGGTTTATCTGAAGTCAGATGAGGCTAACAGAGTTCAGTCTGAGCATTTCTTTTTTGGTTTCTTATTCAAATGCACCAAGGAAAAACACATCACACACAGTTTGAGAGTTCAAATTTAGAGAGACAGGACTTGAAGCATTGCTCAGGCACTGCCTTTGTTTTCCTCATCAAATAGTCTTGCATTCAACTACTCTAAACTGAAGAAAGTGGGATATAGAGTATAAAACCTGCACTGAAGAGTTAACAAATACAGCATCTGAGATGGCTTTAATGCGATATCTGATGGTCTGGATGGAAAAAAGTCTCAGTGCAGTAACTATGAAAATATACCAAGCACTTATGACAATAAAGTTAGACTTTACTGAAAGCCACAGGAAGCTCTCTCTTGATTTGAGTGAACTCAGGGTGTTCTCATGCATATGGGTAACTGCTTAAATCTTAGGGTTTCACCATTTTAATATAAGCAAATGCCCACTGGGTATTAGCCCATAGCAAAATGCCTATTTTACGATCAAGGTGATTTTGTGCTGTAAACAAAAACAAACAAAAAAATTCACAGAAATTAATTCTCTTTCCTCCTCCTTGACAAATCTATACAACTTTGAAGTCAGTAGAAAAATAAGAAAATGCAGTCTCTGCTTTAATCCTTTAGTGTTCAACTACTTTCTTTCTTAGCACAATTACTGCTCTCTAAGTTTATAATGATGAAGCTGATTGACCCTGAACTATAACCAGGATGACACTACTAAGTCCTACTTCTGTGCAACTCAGCCTCTGATGTTCAGCAGCCAGCTGAACAGCCAGCAAGATGTTCTGCTTGAACAAATACATTTTGATTTGCATCAGTTCCTCTACTTTTCTCTATCCTTGCTTCCCACATATGCAAAAGCCATAAATATGTAATGAATTATAGAACCCTATTACTCATTTATTTCTTTGCTTGGGATTTGAGTGACCAAGTGAGTGATCTCTGCCAAACACTTTCCCTTATATTTATTGCAATATTATAAACTCAGTGCTTTTGGACAGTCTGTAGGTAAAAATTCATTGAGAAAATGATGTTTCTTCCATGTCAGATTATAAACATTTTCAATATTATTATTTAGCATTAATCTAGCACCAGGCCTTCAGACTCATCGTAGTGAAAGTTCAAGCTTTTACAGGTTGGAGAACAGGAAGGTGCTACCCCAGTACTGTTCTTTTACTTTTGCAATGGATTTCTAGAATGAGTTCATTTAATTACACACAGCATATGGAAAATACAGTTGCTGTACATTATCATCACCAGCTTGGAATACCCTCCTTTTATCAGCATGGCTTCAGCATTCAGTTATAGTGTGACGCTACAGGGTCTCATGATAAAGCCATTATACCATATGATCATGTACCAAATTGTTTCATACATGCTGGTATGGATTTCTGAGCTAACTGCATTTTTGCCGTATCTTTCACAGTATCAGTTGTACATTGAATACTAATCTTCTACTGGTGCAACTCTTGATGTTCAGTGCTAGTTTTTCTCCTTTTGTTTAAACAACTCACAGCTGTTTTATTTATTTTGCCCATAAGTATCCATCCTCAAATTGAACATTAAATTGCTTTAAATCTGTTTTTTCCCTAACTTCTCAAGTCTTGCATGGCTGCAGTAGTGCTGATAAAGCAATCTATGTTTCAAGTTAAAACTTGCAAAAAATAGGGACTTGCTTTTCAAAGTTCACTTTTTTTTTTTTTTTTTTTTTTTGTGCTAAACATCTAAGAAGCAAGATACAGGTCAACTGAGGGGAGGGTGAGCAGAGGTGCAGGTAGGAGGGTTGTTTATCCTTACACTGTTCTTTTGGCAAGTCGACTCGAGAGGGATGATGGTGTTGTGCAGAAGGAGGAGCCTGCAACCCTTGCCACTGGGATGCGGTTTTGCTGAGTGGTGCAGGTAAACTGAAGACAGGTCTGGGCTGAGATTGCCTCTCTCCAGACCACCTGGCGATCAGCCAGTGGGCCCAGGTGGCAGTTCTGTGACTCTTTTAAGAGATTTCAAATCAAGGTTATTAAGAAGAGAGATCACTTTACAAGCCTTGTTTGAGAAATGAAGCTGTTCATTGGCTCAGGAGTTTAAAATGAAGCAACCTCCAGAGGGCCTGGTCTGTGGCATTGGCAGATGGCCCCAAGGATGGCTGTGGAGGATGGCGGCCCTCAGGCCAGGCTTCTTCCCCATCCTGCCCCTCCTTTTCTCCACAGCCTCTAGCTGGAGCAGCTTAGAAACTTTTTGCTGGTGTTTCTCTGTCCATACACAAGCAGAGTCCCTAGGAAGCAACCCCACTTCTGCAGCTCCTACAAACCATGAAGAGCACGCCGTCTGAGTTAACCATGTGTCCATGTCACTCCAGTGCAGGTTGCAGGCTGCGTGGGGATATCCTGGACCACTGCGGGGTCCCAGGTGCCCCACATTCCTGTGGGACAACGTGTATCTGTTGCCTTTTTCATGGTCTCCCGAGGGGCTCAGCTGCGAGGAGGGAGTGCGGTGCTGCGCTGCATCACTAGAAACTGTGTCGCCCCGCTCTCAGTGTCGGTGTACTGCTGAGAGGCAAACCGGCATTTGAAAGCTTGACTTGAAGAGAATGATGATCTGAGCCTTTATTCTTGTATTGGGACTGCTGCATGCTGCCTTGCTCAGCCGCCAAGCCCTTCGCCTTTGTGCAACTGGAGAGCGACAAGGGAACAGCAATCCTGTTTTGACGCCAATGCACTGAACAAACTCTCTCGTGTGTCAATCACATACTCAGAGCAGTGGTTCATATTCAGGCCAAAGAACACTGGATATTTATTTGTTTTGTTTTTTGGGCATTACCTTTTGCTTTGTCTTCATTTTTTGAAGTGCGGGGGCTCTGAGGTAGGCTTGCCACAGATAAGTGCTGAGCTTGGCAGGAGAAGCATGCCATGAGCCAGCTGAGTTCAGCAGGTCTCTCACATGCTCGGAGACAGACACCACAACTTAACTTGAAGATTTTGTTCATATTTTAATCCAGTTGTTACATATAGCTTCTAACCACACTAATGGGTAATATACAGCTTTGTCAGAGTGAGTTAAAGATGTCACTCCTCACCTATGCCTAACTGCCCTTCAAATGCCATGGGCAATCCCTCTGGGCCCTCTCCAGCCTCACGCCTATGCTCTTCAGTCACACAAATCCCCTTTCAGCTTGCTGCAAATCAACATATAACCATTTACATCTAGCTTGGCTGCCAATATTGCATCGTTGAAGCTTTTCATTACTGTTTTGGGCCCCAAGGGAGAAATGTAGTCATTTTGTGTGACCTCCACATGGATTGCTATGTTGTGGTGATGCACTGCGTGAAGCCAGAAATCAAAACTGGTTGAAGGTGGGATTGAGAGAGCAGAGCACTTGCCTATTACCGGCTGGCCATTCTGCAGTCTTCAGGTAGAAGATGCTGTATGGGTGTTAAATAGAAATGCTGTGATTGTTTATTGCTTTCTTGTGCATTTTATTTTGTTTGCTTTGTAGACATTAGTGAAACTTGGCTGCCATCTTTTAGTATTGCAGATGGGGCTGCTAGTCTCCAAGGGTTACATTATTATCCAGAAGACTACTTTGAAATGTTCAGATTATCTGTCCCATTGAATCCTTCTAAAAAAAGTTAGGATACCAAAAAAAAAAAAATACGGAAAAAAACAAAAAAAAGAAAGAGGAGGAGAGGAATACAGCAAAGCTAGAACAGTGATGTCTAGACATCATATTATTAACAGAATTTCATGATTAAGAAGTCTCCTTGCTTCTTCAAAAGTACTGAAGTGAGAAGAGCTTAATCTGGAAAAAATATACAGAGGAACTCATGGAATTACTTATTTTTTTAGCTGTTAGCATTTTTCTGATCTGCTCGATGTGATTCTTAAATAGTGTACTGAAAAAGAGATTCAAGAGCAATCTGATCTCTGTCTTGGCTACTATAAAGTAAGAGGATCAGTCTGGAGATCCATTTATGTTTACAGGAGTCCCTAGCTCTCTATTTTAGTTCAGGTATATTTTAAATTAAATCATTAGCACATATTTGTAACGGACCTGCTATACCCGGTGAGATTTTGGCTCTTTGTTTGTTTTGTTTTGTTTTTTTGTAGCAGAGTAAACACTAAACAACATAACGACAGATGGAAAGCATGGTAGGAGGTGGTGAACCGAGTACATATAAGGAAGAGAGCTAGAGTAAGGTGTATTTTTTGCAGACTGATTACTTTAGTACTTAGCAACATTCATATTTGCTGTGAACAGTTTATATGATGAAATACTGAAGATTTGTTTTGGGCTGTCTTTATAGAATAGTGGCTGCGGAGAGCAGAGCGACTGCGGGCCTACAGCCACACACTGTGCCCAGGGGAAAGGTGTCCTGGTAGCACCATTTCGGCAGTCTGTATGGAGTCTTCTCAAATGTCCCCTTTTCTTAGATGAAGTTTCAAGTATGGATACTTTATTGAGATTATAAACATTTATCAGTGTCTAATCTTCCATTTGTCTTTTAACTAGACCTCTTCTGCCTCTTCTGTGAGGCCATTAGGGAGCTGACAGGCACTCTGCAGCTCAATTTATCCTTTCAGGTCTTGATTCAAAGGCCACCAGAGAGTGAGATTTTCACAGATTTGGGAGCAATTTGGAGCACGCTCAAGATATATAAGAAACACATTGGTAGAGGGTTTCCTGGACTGGATCTCTATAGCTGATCACTTTTGAATTCTCTACTAGCATTTAATAGCCTTTCAGAGGTAGGAAGGTAGATGGAGCAAGGCTGAGTCCAGTGCTTTGTGTCTTAAACTATTCTGTCCCTGGACCTTGACTAATTCAACAGGGTTTTAAAACTCTTTTGTGCCTCTTTTTTGAACCGTAATGGGAAACTTTCCTTAAAGGGATGTTGGAGCACAGTTATGGAATAAGCTGTTCTGGAGCACAGATAAGCACCTCTCATTCAACTGTTCCTAATTCATTTGTAAGTTGAAAAAAGTAGTATTACATCTATTTTGAAATACTTTTCTTTTGAAAGAGTTAGATCTTTGCTTTTGCGTCAATATTCTACACTATCAAAAAAAAGAAGTATAATTCCAATGTAAAATTTGAATGGGGGAGCAGACTAGTCGTTTGACGCAGAAATAGCTAGAGGAGGGAAGTTATGAACACCCAACTCAAGCTTGTTCTGAACCAGGTGCTCTGATGCTCTTCCTCTCTTGTGGATAGTGTCAACCTCTTGCTCTGTGTAGGCTCCCCTTCCTGCTCTGCCTCACACTGCTGTTCACAGGGAAGAGCCAGCTTCAGTGGTGGTAGCAGTGTGGCCACTTTGCTTTGGTCTTGACACACAACTGAAAGGGTACTTATGACCTGTGTTTCTCAAATGAACACTCCGCAGAATTGCTCTTGAGCTGCTGTAATAAGGGAGCATTACGTAGGGCTGGATCAGTGACAGTCACCCATAAAGCAACCAAATTCATTAGTCAGATGTTGGTAAAAACTGTGAGACTGTTGTGTTGCTAAGGCAGCTGCTGGCTCCTGTATTTCCAAGACAGCCTTCCCTTGACTTGTAGGAGAAAGGTATTTTTCCTCTCAGTCTGCAAGGCTAAACATCCTCTACTTCACAACACTGTAGATGTGGCTACTGCCCTTGAAGCAGATTTTTAGCCAGATGGGAATCCTTGACTGACTTGCAGCCTTTGCAGCCATGACCGTTTCATGCTTTTTCATGGCATTTGTCATGACTCTATTGGTAATTAGATACTCTCATTGCTATACTAATTATCTGAAAAAAATAGCTTACTTGCTATTTTTACTGTAAAAAGAGACTAATGGAAACAGAAACTGGGAATTAGGAAAAGGAGAAGGAGATTCTTCTCACTTTGGTGATCTAATTGCACTATTACTGGTGCAATAAGTCTTAAGCAAGGGTAAAAAAATTGAACCTAATGGCTGGTTTAAAAAAATGCCACTACAGTTTAATTGGTCTGGCTGAGTCTTAAACCTTTTTTATTATGGTGGTTTCTGGCAGCTCTGCCATAGTCAGATTGATTTTTCTCTTTTTGTTGTAAGCCTGTCTCTTCAGGTCGTATTAGTCTGCATCAGTCAGAAATGTGGAATAAAAGTTGTCAACCCCTATGTCCCTTAGGGCTCTCCCCAGAGAGAAACCTTACACTTCTTGAGACTCTGACTAGATACAAGGCTATCAGTCGTGGTGATAAGGATGAAGATGAGGATGAGGATGATAATAATAATAATAGCAATTGGACAACGGCATGTGGCTAGATTTTGTGTTGGCAGCTTGGATAACACAAAGCCCATCCAATGGAAAGAGGAGCGGGCAATTGCAGTAATGTTTGGTGCCCATCTCAACCTCTTTCATTGTCTGGAGGTGCAAAAAGCCCCTCTGAGGAGGCACAGCCTTAAAAATTTTAATTTTTCTCTTGCAGCAGACCTCATGAAACAAAGCTTGGCTGCCCAAAGCAATGGACTCATGCTCCTTACCCAGTTCTGCCTTCTCTTGCTGAGGCACAGCTGTCTCCAGCGGTTCAATGACTGCTACAGAACAGCTTTCACATATATAAAAAACAATTTCTTAAACGGTAACATGGAAGAGCAGTGCAAGCTGTCTACTGAGCTGTTGACTTTTCAAAGCCACCCAATTCTTCACAGCTATAAAATACTAGGAGGAGATGGATTTGGGTTTATAAATGTAGAATGATCTGATCCAAATCCCTGCTCAAAGTGGAGCCAATTACTCCAAGTTGCTCAAGGCTAGTCCAGTCAAGTTTTGGGTATCTCCAGGGATGAGGATCCTTTCTGGGCAACTATTTCAAGTCTTTCCACTCATACGGCGAAAATTTTTTTTTTAGTAGCTAATCAGAACTTCCCATGCTGCAACTTGGGCCTATTGCTTCTTGCACTGCCACCCTGTACCTTCAAGAAGAGCCTGGCTCCATCTTCTCTGTATCCTCCTGTTAGGTAGGGTGAGACACCAATAAGCTCCTCCATGAGTTTTCTTTTCTCCAGACCAGGCAGATTCAACTCCCTCTGCCTCTCCTTGTATTTATGTCCTGTGCTCCAGCCCCCCCCCCCAACCGTTCAGGGGGCTCTGTGCTGGACTTATTTCAGTATGTCCAGGTCTTGTCCTGGGGATCCTAAAACTGGACACAGTGCTCCAGAGGTGGCCTCACAAGTGGCAAATAGAGAGGAATACTCCCTTCACTCAACCTGCTGGCTGTACTCTTTCTGAAACAGTCCAGTATGCAGCAGGCCTTCTTTGCCACAGAGGCATATTTTGGTGCATATCATTCCCTCTCCTAATAGCTTGTGCGAAGACCTGTTGTTTAATGAACTGCTTAGGACTGTATTTGCAGAGACTTTTACTCCAATAAATTTAGTGTGGGCAACAACGTTCATTGTCCATGTGAACCTGAGCCCATTCATCTTCCTGGAAAGGGTACAGCTATGCGCTGAGGTAGGCAGCTGCGCTTGCCAGATTCCTTCCTCGTGTCGTCTTTTACTTCTTTTATTCTTACCCTCAATTTGGTGATGTCAGGGACGTGCTGGCCTCTTCTGACTCCTTTCAGTAACAGGTGTGAATTCAATGAAAGATCCCTGGGGCTTTGGCTCCCGAATTAGCATTGGCCAGTGCAGTGACACAGCTACACCATCTCCTTCTCTTGCTATGACAGTGGCCTGCATTGACACTGTCATAGCTGCATGCCACTGTCCTTCTCGAGTCTCAGGGTGCCAGAGCAAAGTCTGGGGGTGGTTCCATCTGAGGCAGCTGTTTGGACAGCCCATCACTTCGAAAGAGGGACCTGCTGGCAGGAGCCTGGGAACCTCCAGCCTGGGGTCCTCTGCAGGACTGGAAATCCCCTAGGGTGTGCGTTACCCTTCCTGCTGTTCATTTCTAAGAAGTTAGCAGGGCTGATCTAAATGTTCTGTCTGAATTATTTTTCTAAATAGAATTTCGTCACCTCTCAGAAATCTAAAAAAAGCTTTCTGATAACCAGTGAAAGCTTGATTTTGTTGTTATGTTTCATTTTTACATTGCTTTCATGTTTTGAATGTTTCCTTAGATTAGCTCTAAGAATGAATACGGGTCCTGAGAAACATGTGGCTGCTCAATAGGAGCCATGTACTTGTGTACCCTAAAATCAATGTCTATACTACCAGGTTTAGGACTCAGGTTTAGACTCACTAGCATGGTCTAGTTAGCATGGTCTTGCTAGTTTGCTCTTCAGTGGCAGAGGCAAGCAGCTCTCTGAGCCCAGTTTAGCTAGATGGTTAAACCAGAACTCAGCTGCTTTGTACTGGCAGGGTGGTGAAAAGCAAGCAGAGCATGACAGTGAATCTGAGCCTGCATTTGCTTCTTTCCAAAATGCTGTAGCAGAGCCTAGAAGAGACCAGTGCAATTCTTTGCAATCTGTTTTCGCTGTCATCCCTTGAGGACTTTTATGTAATGGCCTCAGGGATCCCAGAAGCTATACCGTAAAGGGAGCTTTTAGTGCTGGCAGCATCTTGCTAGGATATAAAGTCCTAAGTCTTCTGTGTCTCCTTCATGTATTTTATGTATCCAGTGGGGTTAACTGCAGTCCATAGCCTTATTCGTTTTAATCTGTCAAATGCTGATTTTGAATCTGTGGTTTACTTAGCAGCTTTGCTTACTGGCTCTTCAGTCTTTTAGGTCACTTTTCCTTTCTCAGGTAACTGCGCTGTTCAATTCAGAGAAAACTTTTTGCTGAAAGTGAAGGCTTACTTTTATCAAAAGAGGATGTAAGTTTTATAATTTAGAGAGGTCTCCATGTAATCAAGAAGTGTAATGTAACATGATTATCATTTGTTACAATTCAGTGAGACAGATCAGGAAGAAATAATATTATATAGTTTGAAGTAAATAAGGACCAAAGGGAAAAGTGAAAAGACCCTTTAGAAAAATTGATGAGAACATATTTTGTCAAAAAGATTTCCCACAGTTTTGAAATGCGGGCTAGTTGAGTGTGCTTCACATCTGAAGATCAAATGCAACTGAACAAGGTAATTAACATGAAAGAATCAGTTCATTTAAGCAAAATTTGCAGGGGTGAGATACCGTCTTGACTGCAATCAATGTGAGCCTGGGTTTTCCTCTCAGGTGCTCAGCAACCTTGCTCTCCAAATAATAACCTCAGACGACCAAAAGCAAAAGTCACAAATTAGAAATGATAGTTTTATTCTTCCTTTTCCAAATCACCTGCTTCAGTTTTGGCCCTTCATTTACAATGTTAAAAGACCAAGTGGACAAACTGAGCACACTCAGACTAACAGCAGTCATCTTTAAAAGTGCTCGGAAATGTAAACTGCATGTTATTGTCCTGCAGGACTTCTCTGGAGGAGTCAGAACTTGGCTCTCCACTTTGTGAGCAGGTGAAAAATGTTCCTTGTGCTAATTCTGCCTCGGGAATCCTTTAACCTGGGTAATGCTGCTATGCCCTTTGCCTAGAAACATCCTGTTGATTTTATAAACTGGAGAGTTTTACGAGGGAGATTGTGTGGGCATGAAATGCTGCTCGGTGCAGCTCATGCTCTCCTTTTGTGGTCCCCCCCAGTAACACCCAGTCATCCCCGATCTGGGTCTGGGTACCCAAGGACTCTGCAGTATCACCTTCACAAGCTGTGCTGGAAGCAGCAGTGTTTGCTAAATTTTATGCAATTGTAATTTTAGGGAGATTATGCAATTGTAGGGGGACTCTACCAGCAGTGTCTGCTAAGGTCTATGTAGGTCAAGGAGGAGGGAGCCAGCAGGGTTGCAGGGACAGCAGCAGGGCCCAGCACTGAAGCACAGCTTTGGGATCCTGGCGTCCTCTGGCTGCGGAAACCGTACGTGCAGCAAATGGTAACGTGTAACCTCACGAGTGAGAAGGAATGGTGAAAACTGTGGGCATCTCTGCCTGTCACTGTGCTAGGAAAGGATACAAGCTGATGGTGGAGGTCTATGGGAGTGCGCACACAACCTGAAACTCGGCCCTTTCCATACTGATGGACATACTGACTGACCTGATAAGGTTTGCAAGGCCACAAGGCACAAAATGAAGCTTTTCTGCTGAAAGTTTGATCTACAGTCTAAATAGAATTATTTAACAATATCTACTTAGTTAAAAGTAAGCGCTTTTTAATATAGAGAGGTCTTAAACCTATTTTTTAGGGATCTTCTTAACTTTTACCATGTAAATTACTGCCTGAATCTGAATACTGTACGAGAAGTTGTAGAGATGAGGAAGGAGCTGCAGTTGTATAGAGCTGAGCAACTAACCGATGAGAAAAGTAGGAAAGATGGATAACAGGCTACTATCAAACACCGTGTAAAATGTTTGTATAGTACAACATTAATTACAGGATGAAGCTATTAAAGAAAATATATAATCGCTTTCCCTTGCCTTCCCTGAAAGTGATATAGGCACTCCCAGCAAAATTTTGGTTGAAATATGCATAATCAGCATCTCTCTTTTCTCATGAACCTTGCTCCCTGACTTCTTGCCATTTTGCATTTTGTTTTGGCTATTGTAAGACTGCAATTGCTCTGTCTAAATCTTACAGTCCCCTTTGCCAGATAGACTAATCTTTTCCTTCTGCAGAGGAAGCTTCCTGGAAGAAACATCACAGCAAAATGAGGGTGTCTTGCTTTGCTGGCATTCATAACCCCACCTCCTGACCACAATAGCCCATTAGTGCCTAATTTTCTGTATTAAGGATAATAATAACCCAAAATAAAAATGTGAGCAAGGAACGTAAGTAAAAGAGATTGTTGGCAAATACTAGGGAAATGGGGATATATGAGTAAGTTAACCTAGATATCTATGCCTCACGCCTTGCGATATAAATAGAACACCAAAAGAAGCTACAACTCTTAAAATAGAAAGAAAGGAAAACTAAGGACTGGAGAGCCACTGTATTCTGTCTGTTCCTGAAATGATGATGATCCAGCACATCTTAGAATAGAGACTGTTCACCCTGCTAAAAATTCACCTTTCTTCACCCTGGTTAAAATGCATTTCAGTCTATGTACTGGGGAACAACAATATAATCTACTTTCACCAGTTGCCTTGCAGAAACACGTGTGTGTGAGAAATTCTGGTTCCTTTCCCCCTCCATGTGCACCCTCTTAAGGAGTAATCTGAGTGCATAAACATCTCCAAAGAGCAGTACAAAAAATCTAGTGAAAAACTGTAGACCAAGCAAAGGTTATTTGGAGAGAGAGCAAAGTCTGCTGAGATGTTTTCTAGGATTGGAACCGCTAACTTCCATGTCAGGGGGAGATATTCATTAGGACTGGGCGAGGAGAAGAGGTAAATATGTCAATTCTTTAGGATGGGAGTGAAAAGACAACAAAACTACAGTCTAAGGGGCTGTAGTGAAGAGTGGGAACAGCTTTATACAATGTTTGTCTAGTCAATAGCATCACTTAGTATGTAAATAACCCTCTATGTGAACATTTTATTGCTTTCCACACACATTCTCCACAGCTGGCAAGTGTGTTTGTTTACACATCTATAAACCGTTCTGCAAATACTGCTCTCTCAAGCTGCCCATGTGTCAGAAATATAAATGCACTGTGTTACAAGTTTATTTGTAAAATTGCGCATATGAACATAAAGGTATCTCTCTAGCTTTGCTGCTTAATTTTTGACAATTATAAACATGTACACCAGTTCTTTTTCTCAGATACTGCTTCTTTTTTCACGGTTTTATTTTTAGGGAAAGGGAATTGCCAGAGTGGCATCTACTGCACCCTACCGGCCAGATACAACTTCACAGGGTGTGAGGGTCTTGCTGGATAAGTTAGTTGAAATAGTTTCTATTACTTTCTTATCTCGAAAATGCTGTTTTCTGTAAATTAATTCAGATTCAGAGCAGGAATTTCAACCAGGCTACTTGCAATTTGGGAACTGCATTACTAACCAGGCTATGGGCTGTTCTCTTTCTAACTCTCCTCTCCTTTTTTTTTTTTTTTTTTTTTTTTTGTGTGAATCTAACTTTTTCTCTCTCAGTTTCTCAGTTTTTCTCTCCCCAACATATCTCAAGTCCCCACTTCACATCCCCAGACTCAAAATATTTTAAGTTTTCTTTTTTTTTGTTCTTATCTTTTTTCCTGTGTCAGAACTATACATTTGAAAATTTCATTTTTTAAAATGACTAATTTGCTTATGATCATAAGATCTCCCTTAAAAATGGATTCCACCAGGAGAAAAGGGCTCAAAAATTTCAAGTTAGGCTAGGAAGAAGCTGTTAAAAATATGATAAAATGTTAATTGTAAATTTTGTAAAATAAATAAATAAATAAGTAAATAAGACCTGAAAAATCTAAGTTTTTGTGAGTGTTGTTTAGGGGAGACAGGTTTCAGGAACCTTGGGCCTAAGTCTTTTTGTTGATCCAAGAACAATAATAATCTGTTCAACATCCTTTACAATAAATGTGCATGGTCTAACAAATCATTTAATTGGTCTCCCTAAAATAATATGAAAGCAGTGTTTGCTTTTTACATAAACTAAATATTTTGAATGTCAAATATCAGGTTCTGCTGAACTCAGAACATGGTGTTAGTCTTATTCTTTCCTGTTACTATATTTGCTCTTAATGTTGCGATGCTCTGTTAGGGAGATGGTGGGATGCTGGGTGACTCTGGGACCAGAGTCTTCAGAGGCATGGGGCTATTTTTTCAACACCATTGGGGTATTCTGGCACAAAAAGAGCACTAGTGCCTCAGAAATGGCTTTTCCGTTAAAGGTGAGTGTACTTCTAGATGTTACAGAGTTAATATGGGATCTTACTTCTCACTTGCACTCTTATCTGCACAGCACAAAATGGAAGAGAGGCTGTAGAAGGTGGAAGTAACCAGTATGTCCTTCAGATACAGCACCTTTCGGCTGGACTGTTGCCACCCTCTTTCCTGAAGGCTCTTTCAGCTGCTTCCCAGTAGCCTTGACTTATTTCACAGTGCAGGGCTGTGCAGAGCTGACCTCATGTTGTACCCCCGAGGAATGGCAATATGGACCTGTGAAACTAGAAGTGGGAGCTGTTGCGTCTTCAGCTGAGCCACCAGCCCTCTGTGGTGGGGGCTCCAACAACCTGTCGCCTGTGAGCTGTACTCCTCCAAAACTACTCCTCCGCTGCTGGGATTTTTAGACACTTGAGAGATGTACATCCAGCCACAGGAGTAAACTTTGCAAGAGTGTTATCCTTCGAACCCAGAGGGGTTGTTTTTAATGTTAATGTAAATAAATATGGAAAATTGCATATTGGAAAGATCCATAACACACTTAAAAATATCATTTTGAGTTCTTGCTGATGCTGTAAGAAGTAGTTAGATTGACTTCATGTCTTGTTGGAGGTGCCTTGGTGAAGCTTCTGCCCTCAGAAGTAATCTTAATGGTAGAATAAATGTGAATAATGAATAATGAAGGTATAGTGATATTCCTTAGGCTGGTATTTTGGTATATGCCTTGCTAGAGATATATCTGCCCCTCTCTCTTTGCATCTCACAAAAATATGATGATGCTTTCAGGAGGAATTAGGAGGACATTGATACAATCTTTTAATTGAATTTCAGTTCAGTTAATTATGTTCTGCCTATCTTCATTCCCTCCGTTTCCTTTAATCAGATGCATTATTTTTCAGCTCCTCTTCTTACATGTAGTGGCACTACATGTTTGTATGGCACTACATACGCAGTTGTGTCTCATAGAGGTAGCTGTGCTTTTGGATCCTTTAAGATGGAAAGTATTAGATACTGTAAATGTGTAAAATGATATCCCTTGCTCAGTAAAGCTTTAAATAGAATAATAACAATAATAAAAATATAGCAAATGCTTACACTTGGCATTTTCCACTGTTCTGCTTCTCATTTAAGGGATAAGTGGGGAAGTTCTGAAAATTGAGAAAGGACTGTTTTCACTAGTCAGACTTCGAAGTGACTTTTTTTGATGAAGAGTGTTAAGTTGGTGGTCTCCATATATTTTTGACCTGTGAGTAACAATAGTGAAGCAAGGTATTGCTATAGGCAAGGGCACAGCTCCCTAGCTTCAGTTTTACTATTTTTGCACCCTATGGCTTTCAACAGTGTTGGAAGATGGGATAGGTAGCATGTTGCTTGCTCTCTGTTGCTAGAGATTGCTGCTATAAGCAACTTCTGCTTCTGCTCTCACTCTGCATCTGGTGTAGGAAGGAAGTGTGAATATATGATGGCCTAAATTTGCCTTTAGTGTTTGCCAGAATTTATCTGGAAAATATTTTTAAAGTAAGAAAGGAAAATGAGTACTTTTAGTGGGAAGATGGCTTGGTTGCATCTTGAACAAAAACATATGTTGGCAAAACACAGAATGAATGGCTACTTCTGCACAAACGTCTCCTATGAGCTAGGTTGGTAATTATGACAACTAGCTTGACATTAATATTTTTGATGCCATAGTTAAGCAGCATTATTTGATGCCCTCCCCTCATATCTCATGCAGTGGTGTGCTGGAGAACCTGCCAAAATGGAACGAAATGGAGCTGCCAAAATCGATGACTGTAGCTATCTATTTGGGGCCAGTGTAATGGCTCTATCCTGTGTGGCTTTGGCGGGTTTTCAAATCGCTGCATCCAGCCTCTTCATTGAGAGGAACTGTTTTAATCTGAGCTTTGCCAGTTTGAGCAGTTTGAGAGACAGCGCTCTCCAGAGCAGGGTGGAAGAAGTGGTCTGTTACAGGGTAATGAGAAAGAGCCCAGAGGCTGCCTGAGAATTAGGGGGAGGTAAGGGAGGGAGGGTTAAATAGCGGGAAGCCACTGGGCTCAGGACAATGAGGCGGTGTTTGATGTTGTGAGGATATTGTCTTTTGATCTTATACGTATTTTTGATGAGATGCTTTTTATATTTCTACTGCTTGACAATTGTTTTTCTGGAAAACACAGTGTTCAGTAAACCTGAAAATATCCTCTGCTCTTTGAGATGTCAGATTTATTTATTTGCATATTTCAGAAATTTCAGAATGGTTTCAGCTAACAAACTGCAATTCTCTCATCTTCTCACTCAAAGGTAATGAAGATGTTTGAAACCTTTGCGCCTACTACATGTATCAGAAACACTAAACATTTCATCTCCTTGATTTCTCTTTGGTACCACCTACTTCCTGGAAAATCTAGAAGCCTTGCATTTACCACTTCAAATTCACTGCCAAGTTCCCTTCACTTTTCTTTGCTCCATTTTTGTCTCACACGTTTATTATATGGTGACAAATGCAGTTTTCTTCTGACACCACAAAATAGATGTGTGAAACACACACATGTTCTAGTAAAAGACTGCTCTTTATTTCCTGGCTCCAGTTGCAAAACATGAGTCAGGGTTATGAAGGCTATACTGCTGTGAGGGATGTGTAATCTGCATCCTCAAACTTTACTGGCTTTTGCTAAGGTAGTGGGGAAAAATGGCAAATCTGGTTTCTTTGATTTCTTTAAACAGTGTTTGCTCCTTCCACAACATATCTGTTTTATTTTTGTTTTCTGGTCATTATTCCTTGCCACTAATTGTATTTACTTACTTTAGAGATTGCTATCATTGACAAGAAAAAAAATCCTCCATCTCCTAAACCAAGTACATTAGCACTCTGACTGAGGGAGGTCCATCACTTTTAGAGAAAGAATCTTTCTTCTTTTTTGGTTTTAATGCAAATGAAAAATATTACTAGTCCATTTGCTATGATTTCCAAGCGTTATTTTCTCTGCATCGACTGGTATCTGGTATTTTATCATACAATGGTATATAATGACTGAACAGGCCACCTACAAGACTCTGATGACATAACACACCTTATTTATATATATATACCAGTTATAAGTTTCCTGTACATGTCTGTGACTTGTAGGAAGCCTCAGTAAAATACAAAATCAGACAGATCTTTTGTGAACCAAAAAGGGGAACAAGCCACAAATTACAAGTTAAAACAAAAACCAAAAACCAGCAAGCAAGCAAGCAAGCAGAGAAAGCCAAACACATTATCACTTCCCACCAAATCCAAATGGTCTAGGAATTTCATGGTAGAAATATATATACAACAAGCAGTTATTCTGCTGTTACCCATGGGTGATTGGAAGCATCAGGAACTGTGGTACTTCCACGTTAGTTGTAAACAGAGTTTTAGTTTTGTTTATTTATTTATTCGTTTTTAGCAGTTTATCCCACAAAGTTCTAATGGCTGAGTTGCTCCTGCAATAGAATGACAAATAACTGGGTGACATGCTGTGAAAAATTTTGAAAATGAGAAATGCTCTCTCATTTTCCAAACAGAGCAGAAACAACACTAATTTCATTAGGCAAGGTGGAACAGACAATTAAACTGGACATGCTTTTAACTTTGATGCTAACCAGATAACTGATGCTTTTTGCAAATGTAATGACTATTGAAGTAATTCCTTTAAAGTGAAGCAAAACCACTGGTTTTCCTTTCTAAAATTAAAGCATTTACTTACACAAAGTATAAGAAATGTTACCTGTTGCCTCCACCATTCCTTCTAGGATTACAACAATTTCTAGCTCCTCTTTGGGCAACTGGGCTTTGGAAATCTCCCAGAAAGGACTCTGCTGGTTAATTTCATGGCTGATGATCAGTGGTGAAACCAAAAAGAGACGATCATCCCCTGTGTAATAACCTACGTTGATATCTGTCTGGTTGAGTGGTATAAATTCCCCCTCCTTTGTCTGTTTGGATTTGATCAACTTGGCTCGTATTGATGCCTCTACAATATGTGAATTCCTAAGGTCTCCTACTCGGAACATCAGACACAGCTTTCCATCCCGCATGGAAATAACTGCGTTTGTAGAAAAAACCAAGGTTTCTGCCCTCTTCTTGGGTTGGGATATTTTCACAAACATGCAGCCAACCATGAAAGCGTTGACGATAGAACCTAAAACGGACTGAACTAAAAGCAGAATAATTCCCTCAGGACACTTGTCCGTGATGACCCGGTAACCATACCCAATGGTGGTTTCTGTCTCGATTGAGAATAAAAAGGCTGAGACAAACCCATTGAGGTTGCTGACACATGGGGTCCACGTGCTGTCCCCTATATGATCCATATCTCCTCGCATGTAGGCAATTAGCCACCAGATCATTCCAAAGAAGAGCCAGGTCACAGTGTAAACCATGACAAAAATCAACAGGTTGAACCTCCACTTGAGATCGACTAAAGTAGTGAAGATGTCAGTCAAGTAACGGTAAGTCTCTCTGACATTCCCATGGTGGACGTTGCATTTCCCATCCTTCCTAACATACCTCTGGATTTTTCTCTTGGCACATTCTTTGTTTATATTTTTTGGCAGATCCTCTCTAGCTTGTTTGGGCAACTTTGGCTGATGAATAGTGACAGGGCTCTCTATGTCCTGCTCCATTGAGTCTTCTTCCAGTACGTTAGCTGCCATTAAAAACAAACAAACAAAAAAAGGCAGGCATTATTTTTCTTATTATTTCTCTAAGTCAACACACAATTTCTTCCTGTATTACTGGCATGAAATGGCTATTAATAAATCACCATCCTTGTTCTTCACTCCCTTATCAGATGCACACGGCAAAAGTGCAAATGATGCCAAGCATCCTCACTTAGTTTATTGCAAAATAAAAATATGCTGAAGGAAAACTCTCTTTCTTGTTTCCTATCTCATTTCCTATCCACACCCATATTTGAATTCTGCCAGATGTGTTCAAACAAATCTCCCCCCACCCTTTGCAATTTAATAAATGAGATTTCTTATGCACCAAAAAAGATCTTCTGGGAGATAGCACGGATATAAATGAGGAAATGTATTTGCTTGGGGGCTTCAGTCACCAAGATGAGCAAAGAAAATGAGCAATTGTTGAGCTATTTTTTCTATATCAATTGCATTGCTATGGGGAAAGTATTAAATAAGTATAAGTAGTTTAAAAAACAAATATTTTTAAAAAAAGAACCAATCCTGCTCTTGTGGAAGAAAAGGTGGGTTTTACTGAGATATGTAGATCACGAGCAATTCAAGCATATTCCTATATACAAGCAATATCTTACAGATATTGAGACAAGGAAATGTGTGACCTTCTCCCAGTAACGTAAAGCAGAACATAATTTAATTTTAATTCAGTATACCCCTGGCCTTTAATTCATGTGAACCTTTCTCTCTAGTGATACAGTGTACCCCCAAAGTGTCTTGCAAGTATTTAAAACCCAGAAATGATGGTAACTGCTTTGTTTTCTTTTTGTTTCTTAGCTTTTTGAAATAAATGGCTTCATTACTTTATGGGATTCTTATTTATGTGCAAGAAAGAAGAGTTTACTGAGAAGCAGAGTGGTCTGATCAAATGCAGTTTGCATGGAGCTGAGGATGTAGAGAGGTCTAGGGTAACTTGTGTCTCTTTACTGGAAAGCCTTCTGCAGCCTGGAGCTAGTTCCTGTAGGAATTTTGTCTCTTGAACTCCTAATTTTCTCCCTTTGAGCTAACTGCTACTATTCTGTTGCCAGGCTGTGCGGGAAAAAGGCTACTCCTGCCTTTGTCTACATACCTAGCTTTGAATAGAGTGGCGCTGATATGATGCTGTGCCACTGGTTTCCAGAGATGCTCTTTCTGACTAGTCAGGGATGTGACTTGTGTGTTGCCATTGCATGTTGCAATGATCTCAGTTTGCATTCGTTTGCTGTGCTAACGGCGCTGGAGGCTGAGGAGCGGGCTGCCAGCTCCTGTGCACAGAGCCGGGTGCACGCACCTTGTGATGACTGTCAGCCCAGCGAGG
The DNA here is from genome assembly GCF_028389875.1 of Rhea pennata. Lineage (NCBI taxonomy): Eukaryota > Metazoa > Chordata > Aves > Rheiformes > Rheidae > Rhea > Rhea pennata. The sequence goes on from NC_084663.1 coordinate 119,243,127, forward strand.
AAACGGGCACGTGGACCCACCAGAGTGCTTGCACCAGCAAGTGTGGCTGTCCCCATATGGGACTGTCTAGGGCAGAATATCTAAACCCTGGTGTGCAGAGGACTGCTGTTGAGGAAGGCTTGGGCTCTTCTCCAGAGAGGAGGTTCACTCCCGGGTGAAAGTCATTGCAGCTCGAAGGGTCGTCGAGTCTCTCTTAGCAATGTGTGTTTTTCAAGATGTGCAGATTCATCCCTATCGAGAAAGGTATGTAAAGTTTTAGGGATGATTAAAATACCCAGGAAAACTTGGGTTAAAGGAAAGTCCCTCCCTCTGGCCTGCTCTGCTGACAGCCATGCCTCTGCTCAGCCCCATAGCCTACCCCCTGTTAAAAGAAAGGCTTGGAGACTGGCAGTAGCATGGCCCCTGATAGCAGTTTTGTGCTGTAAGACCACACACTCCATCCTATGTCATTTTTGCAGTTTGCTACTGTGTCTTAAAAGAGTGTTATTGAAGCTGATTGCAGTGGCAGCACTTAAAGACATGTTCCAAACCAGTCAGTTCTGGATGAACTTATCCCAGTTGGTGACAGTGTGCCTACTTGGATTATCACTAATGCTATATAATGTATGACGAAATAAACACAATAAAAAGGCATTAAAGGAACCTTGTGAGGCAGACTTAAGCCAAAGCCAGAAAATTTGAAGTTAAGGCTTCATACTTTATACTTAACTCTCTATTGTGCCTAAGGAAATTTCAGTCCACAGGAGCTATCACATCACTGCAGTAATAGACCCCTCAAACACTCATGAACAGCCTATGAAGCCTCTGGCTTTCAAGGCTTTAATACAATGTATTTTAGACTAGCAATGTTAGTTTGATGTGGTTCATTGTATTTAAAGCATTGTGAATATTTGCTTTGCCTTCCCAATTAGAGTCTGGCATGAGCACAGAGAGTGGGTGCAGGCATCTGCTGCTGCCTTTGACAGCATACCTTACTTCTGAGCTTTCTGTTAAAGGGAAGCATGTCCTCTAATTCCCTGCCTGAGCATCTCCCTGGTAGAAATTGCAGAGCATGCTAAAAAGCACCGCATCTCCTCTGGGAAGAGACACAGGTGCTGATTTTGTTAATGGCATCAGAGCAAAACTGAAGGGATGTTCCCATTCAGGGATGCTTACCATTCACATGCTCCATCATCTAGCCTGCTTTGTATAAGGTGTTTTTTCCTGAAGAAGTAATTATTAGCAATTAAGCACCTTTTATTCACATAACAAATTTTACTGATGCTTTCAATGTGCTCTGTATGATGCTTCTGCACCACAACCACCCTTATCTGCCTTTTAGTGTACATGAGCTGAACTGCAAGTAGAGGTTAGGGCTACATTTTCTCAAGGGGCTGCTGGTTTTGTAGCTGGAGCAAGGAGCCTCTGTGTCCCCCAGCACATGGTGAGGGGCTGACACTGTCACTGCAAGTGCTCTTCAGAGACCTGCCCTGAGCATCTTCTTAACCTTGAGAGGTCGTGCCCGGGCTGAATCCAATCTGGATATGTAAAAAGATAGCGTCTAATAACCAAGACCATAACCTAAACCTTGGTATAGCAGTTTGCTAACACTCTTGCAGACGTTTTAATCTCTCTGGAGGCATCTGGCCATTTTGTAAACTCTTGAGGCTCTTTCCAGTGCTGTCATTTCTCAGATTTTTAGTCTTTTTCTTTTCTTTTTTTTCAGTCAGCTTTTTTTGTCATTTCCTGTTTGTCCAAGATGCCATTTTACTCTTTACTCCACCCAAATGCCCCTATTGTGAAACCCAACAAATACCCATATGGGGAGATTTCTAGATCGGAAATGCAGCCTGACACCCTCTCCTGTTCTGAGGTGTCACTCCAGAGCGAACCCTGGGAGCGGCAATTCCTGAAAGAAGTGATCCAAGGATAGTGCATCTGTGTGTTTCCATGGAAATACCCGATGAACAAGTTTTAAACACATGGCAGGATCCCTGTTCACCACTGAGTCTGAGGAGCAGCCAGATATTGACTTTGCCACCAAATGCTTTGGCTAATTATATTTTTACCTGGTATCAACCCAATTAGCTTCTGCTGTTTATTTCATATGATTTTCTTTTCAGTTATATAATGACTGTCATGATTCCAAGAACTGAGGAGTGAATAGCTGCTATCTCACTTCAGAGCTGTTTTTTACTCTCTCTGGTTTTCTTCATGGCAAAAATACATACATTTTATCAACCTGCAAAGCAAAAAAATATGCACTCCTTCTGACTGCTTCCCCTTTGCCCAGTAAACTCTGTGTTTGTTTGAACATAATGGCCAGGTAGCAATATCGTGCCAAATTGAAGTATTCTGTTCAAAGTATTTGTTCCAGTGAGGTGGATACAGACAACATGTAGGGGGCTTCAACGACCTGTTTCATTTTCCAGCAAATGACAAGAAGGAGTTTTCATAAATAAGCCCCTGCCTGATTCACTTGTGTTTCATTGTAACTGTATATACTGCCTTTGTATACACTAGTAAGTTAAATATGCCCTGGCCTATTCCCTAGCATGGAGGCTAAATGAAGTGGTACAACCCACGTGTGTACTAGTAAACTCTCTTTGTTTCCAAAGTGGGGTAGTTTCATGCTAACTGCATATTGGGAATGGTCCATGTCCCATGCTAACACCTGAAATGTAGCCAGGAATTGTGTCTACTTGGTTCTGTACTGGCCAAAACCATGCCAGGGGCTTTTCTAATAATTTTACTACACAGGCAGTCAAGTCCCAGTGCTCAGGAACATTTAATTTTCTAATAAGGATGCAGCCAGTGATACTAACCTGGTCTTGCCTATTTCAGATCAGCCTTGGAAAGACACAATCCAGTTTTTCCAAGCACATATTTTTACTTAGAGTCTGTGGAATAATGTGAATCTAGTGTCAACAACAAACTATGAGCTAGCTGTTCAGGAGATGCTCTCATGACCTTCATGGTTGTGAATGCAACACATTCATATGATTCCTAAGTGACCATTTTATCATTTGCAATGTAATATTCTTCTACTTTGGTAGTGCCTCAGAGATCTTGTCATGGTGCTATACAAATGAAAAGGAGATGCATAAAGTACATGTGTTTCTAAATGAAATGCTCATAGCCTTTTTTGACTGTAAACTTCATTAGAATTGTTCTGCTAAGGATAGTCTACAAAATAATTGGGAGGTCCAACAGAGAATATTGTCAATGATAACTCTGATCATTTTGTAGTATGAGGCTGCTATAGAAAGTTGAGTATATGTTCTGCTATAATTTTGTAGATTAATTTTATCTCATTTAACTTGTGAAGGGTTTGTATGCAAATGTATTAAGAATTCTCTAATTTCAAAAAATGGTTTATAGCCTTTGTATTGTTGTCATGGACTTTCTTGCACTTATATAAATGTCAGTCAGACTTAGTTTTGACTATGATTTCTGTTTGCATGTAATTTTCTGCTTTCCTGACAGGATGAGGGCAACCTTTAAATTAAGCAACTGCCAAAGGTGTTTGCATTTGTAAGGTCCAAGCTTGCTGTTTGTGGGTAGTCTTCAGTATTCAACACAAATTTGCTGTGATCACAAGCCATCCTGACAGTGAATTAATCTGTGGGATATTTGATGGTGCCAGGTGGATACTGCTGTTCTCCATTGTCCCTATAAGGTGGTTAGCCTTTGACACTGGGGGAAAAAATAAAAGAAAAAGCACAGCACTGCAGAGTACAAGAAAATTCCTGGAATGTTCAATTTCCTGCTCTATGTCTGAGTCTTTTTCTGTTTCTTTTCTTGCTTGTCATGCAAAAAGAAGTGAGACGGAAGAAGCAGACAGGGAGCTTTTGAAATGCATTGCCTGATCTCTGGCTTGTTTCAGTCACTGTTTCTGAGCTTTGTAAAATCTCAGCTCTGATGAGCACTGAGGGCACAGGAACAGATATTCCCAGAATAGAGGGGGATTTGCTTCTTTGATGAACTCAGCCTGTACTGCTCTCAGTGAGTCAGGTAATCCGTACTGAGAGAGTGTGTATTATTAGTAAGTATGAAGCTGAAGATTCTTATTTACAGAGAAATGGAGCCTTTTTTGATTTGCTGATAATTATAAGCCATCATTACCGCAAAATGTGGATTTTCTTCTGAATATTGTTTTATGATCTTGTCCTGCACTGTTGAAATCAATGTGAGATTGTCTTTTCACTCAACTGGGAACATTATCTGGTCTTGGTTTTATGTTCAATAAACATCGACTTGTCAGATTTCTTTGAGTACCAAATTACTTATTTGCACACATAGAATCATAAATATGAAATCAAAGACAGCATGCGTATGATTTGAATTTATTTTAGGAGCAGTTTTTACCAGAAAAGAAATGCAAATTGAAGTGTATTTATCATTAGAAAGGTGGCTGTAAGGATTATACCTTGTTTTTTCACACTACCTGCTTCATTACTGCCTTCTAATCCAACTTGATAAAAATAACTTTCTACTATTTTCATTTCTTTTAAGCCTGTACAGCTGCAAGAAATCAGACTGAGTAACACTTTGCCTCCATGCAGTACAAACATTTCCATTCATTTCTGATTCTTGGCCCTTTCATTACTGAGGATGGAAAATGACGCTGATATATGAATTGAAAAGAACACTATTCCATTTTTGGTAGTCATTTGACCTTGTAGCTTTTGTCTTGGATTCTAACCAATTCTAATACAGAAATTGCCACTAATGGATCCAGAATGCTGTTTTTATATGTTTGCTATGTTTTGAAGCAAAGGAGAGCCAGACAGCCTAGGTTTTGTTATGTATGTAAGGCAGTATAAAAAGACCACAGATCTGAACCTGCAAAGATGCGTGGAGACATTTGATTATAAATATCTTAGAGGAAACAGCGACTTACATTAGACTGAGGATCCCATATTGGATTTGGAGGCTCATTTACTACCTGAAGACAGAGTCCTTGGAGTCACAGTGTTAATTCAGACCCACCTCCAGTGCAAATGACTGGAATCAAAGATTGGTCTCTGGGATAAGAAGAGACTTCTTCCTGAGTTTAGTGTTACGTATCTTTGCCCCTGTCTGATTAATCTAGTTATATATAGCTGTTATTAGACTTTAAGCTTCCAGAAAAGCTTGAGCTGGAGGTTCAGAGTAAGTAAGGTTCTTCTCAAACTCTGTTGAGAAAAACCTATTGTTTTTGACCTCTGCATATATATTGGCATATATATATATATATATATATATATAGACTAACTTGCATATGTGATGAAGGGGGCCAAAGTCTGAAGTATTTTCTGAGGGCCCACTTCAGTGCAGTGTAGATGCCATTCTTCTGAGCAGCCTTGGCAAATATATATATATATATAAACTATTGGTAACATCACATATATGCTCTGGCTTGTGCCATGCATGTTTTTATTTGTTATATTTCCCTGGATAGCACAAGTTCTCTCTGTCACAAACTATGTGTTCAATTGACAATTCCTTTTGATCCTCTCTGGCAGATGGTCTATCATGCTTACCTAATGTTCAATACCTCTTCACGCTCACCCTTCCCACTTGTGTTCCCATGCTCCTGTCAGAAAGGAAAAAGCAAAGACCCTTTCATCTGGGAATATCAAACCCAAAGAGTTATAAAAGGGAGACAAAAAGCTGTCCTATCCAATTTTGGAAAAAAATGAGCAATGAAGATTAAACTCAAAGTGATGGAGAAAGCAGTGGTAAGGCTAAAAATCATTGTCTACCAGACAATGGAAATCTACCAAGAGGTAGGATCAAGATGGCTGGCAATAACAAGTGTGCAAGGCTGTCATTAAAATCAAAGACTTTTGCCTAAAAATGTTCATAGCAATGTACAGAGAACTCAGAGAGGCATCCTACCTCTTTTGAGAAAATTAGACTTTAACCTCTAATGGGAAGGGGATCTACCTCCTTTCCCTAAACACTTATCCCTGCAAGAAGACAAATTTCAAGTTTAAAGCATAAGCAGCTGGGTATCAGCAGTAGAAAAACATAAGAAAAACATCAGCTCAGACCAGTTATACAATACAGGACTAAGGAGCTTGGATACAGCCTCATCCTCAGCTATCTGGCTTTTGAATTGACTCTGGCCAGAAGCTGATGAGCTGAGATCAAGGGTGGAGAAAAACACAGAGAAAAGAAAATGATTATTCAGAATTTGATCACAAAACAGGGATAAGGGACAGGGGTATGTTCTTATTTATCAGTAATGTTTCCTTTATCAGTTCCCCTTAAAGGGAAGAAATAAAAGCTGCTGCGATTTTATTTGCATGCAGCTCTATCAGATGTATCTCACTAAATGCACCTTCATGGATTCAGTGTCTCTGTGTCCATCAGCCTAGATAGTGGTGTAGTTCTGGAGGCAACTATGTGAACTCTGCCTGTCCACCCTGGAGGGGCTGTAACAGCCAGGTGCCCATCTCTGTTAACTTCTAGCAGACTTATCTGGCATCACTTCAGCTCCTTTATCAGTGATTGTAACCATAGACACGTAGTGAAGGATGAGACTTCAAGAGGTGTCTAGTCCACCCACTGCCCCAAGGTGGGACCAACAAGTTGTCTTCTTCTGGGCCTTGTTCATGACAAGATGTCACAACGTTTCTAGCCAGTTTGTTCCAGTCTTCCTGACCTCAGTCTCCCTTGCTGTAGTGCTTGTCTGATCCACAACTGACATACAAAAGAGCCTCCTCAGAAGCACTATTTCTTCTGAGAAGGTAGGAAAGACAGGAAGGATGCATTTTTGTACTTGAAAAACAGGAGCTGCTAGCAGCAAAGGTAGTGGCAGAGACAGCTCAGGTGCTTCACCCTGAGTTACGAAACCTGGCAACATCAGGCCTTATGCCATTTCTATTTGCATGCGGCGAGAAGACTGACAACTGCTGTAATACGGATCATTACTGCTTCACAGTACTGACAGGCCTTGCTAGCTGCAAATGCTGGCCACATGCTTTACATCTGAAGCTTGTGTGTCAGACGGATGTCTCCCTGAATTGCTGTTAAGTATCGTTGTCTGATATGCCCCTCGAGAGATTTCTTCTTGCAGTTACCCAACTCCAGCTATTTCTGCCAGTTACTGTCATGTGGTGCTAATGCAAAATTTTTGCTTGTCAGTTGTTCAGTATTTCCTCAGAGAAATTGTAAGAACTGAGGTTTTCATCTCTGTAGGGTGTATCTGGAGAAAGAGACAGCATGAAGAAGATACACTGACCTGAGTATTATCAGTTTTAAACTGTTTGTGTTTACATGCTCTAGCTGCTGTACTACTATGTAAGTGATGTATGTTTCCAGTGGTGAGAACATAGCTGTTTTAACTCTAAAATCAGAAACTCTCAGGTCGGAAGGAATCTCTAGAGGTTTCTAGATTGACCCTCTGCTCAAAGCAGGACCTGTTTCATAGTTAGATCGTGTTACTCAATGCCAACAACAGGACTTTCCTCAGCCTCTCTGGGCTCTGTACCAGGGCTGCACCATTTGAACTGGGAAATTTTCTTTCTTTACATCCTGTTGCATTTTCCCTCTTTGCAACTTCTGCATTTGTTGCTCCTTACTCTTTCCCTGTACACCTCTGAGGAGAGTCTGGCTCCATCTGCTCTGCAGCTCCGCTTTTGTACCTTAGCTGTTGATTTACAGCTCAGCCTCCCAGGGAAGTGATGTGAGGGTTGATTAAATCACATTTTCTCCACATATTTTCCCTTCCGATTGTGTGGAAAAACAATTATTTTAAGTTTTGTGAGCAGAGATGGGGAAAAATATTTCCTTCCTCTCTTGTTTTCTTTCCTCTTCAAATTTTCCCACACTGAAAGCTCTAGAAAAAAATACTATACAGATCAACTGGACATTTCATATAGATAATTATGAATCATTTAATTCTGCACTGTAATGCCACTGACACCTGCAGAGTGCTCCTCGTTGTTTCTAGAAGCTGAAGTGTAAATAGGAGCTTAGCTGGCCTGTCCAATGCTGACTATTCACATTGCTTAAATGTTAGCATGCTGCCTGCCTTGGCTTTGGCCCATGCCAGCTAGCGCTCTGAGACAATCCTTGGAAATATCTGGGGAGATAGTGTGTGTCAGGGCCTGTTCCCATTAGACAGCATGGTTGAGATGGCACCAGGTTTGGCTTCCTTCACTCTTGTCTGTCAATACTAGCCCAGCAGGCTTTGCTCCCTCAAACATATCCACAGGTCCTCTTGCCACCCTCTGCATGAAGCAACGCATAACCTTGGTCTGCAACACAGACGTCATGTTATTTCAGACACTCTGAAGTGTTTGCACTGGCAATATAATAACAATGTTTTAAGACCAAGCGATATGGAGTCCAGGCAAGACCCAAGGCCGAGTGCGCTGCAGTGTGGACATGGGCAGTCTGTACTACCTGCCCTCAAGGCTGGAGAACAATCCCTCACCCTGTTTTATATAACACTGTAGATATAGTCAAAATGGTGATGGTCCTGCTGCCTATCCTAGTATATGAAAACTTTAGAAATCAAGTAGTGTTGTTGTCGCCATGGTCAAAGTCTGTCTAACCAGATAGGTTACAAGAGTGGAGATACACAGATCCTCCCAGAAGTAGTTGCAACTGCCATTTTTCCCATCTGCCTTTTGGCAGGAGAAGCTAAGTACTTCCCTTGCTCTGCAGTTTTCTGTCCTAATACTGTTTCTCTTTGTTTCCTCCCCTTCCTGAAGCAAGGGTCGTTCCACTCAATTTCTCATCCTTGGGGCAGCCAAATAGTTTTGCCTGCATTGCTGAACAACCTTGAGACAGCTCTGTGCCTGAATATTCATACAGCCTCTTGGGCAGGTGTTGGAACTGCTGAAGAGACATATCCTGACAGATCGCTTTACTTTGATCAATGAACTATCATAAATACAAGGCATAGGAAGAATGGAGAAGAATATTTTTGTCAAGAAGCAAGAACTCGATTCAATCAATATGCAATATCAGTCCACGGAAGCCAGTAACTTGTGCAATGAAGTAAACCTGCAGACTGAGCTCAAGACTTTCTAGTACTTCCCTACAGAAAAGGACAGGAGATGCTATATGTTCATCCAAATCTTGGAGCCTACCAGCTTGCGGTTAGGGGATCTGAGGTGACGGAGAGTGCTTCATTTTCCTCTGTAAAACATCACCTCCACTGAGCAAACTTTTCCTAGTTCAAGATGACCTTCGCTAAGGAGAACATTTGTCTCTGATGCACTGGGCAAGCACATATGTGTGCTGTTGTACAAAGCAGACAGATTGCTGCTTTGCAGACGGTACTGCCCATCAACAGCTTTCTAGTGAAGCCAGACTTTGGAAGAGCAGTTTGAATGCCATTAGTGAAGATGAGGTGTGTGAGCTAGAAAAAACTGCCTGTTGTTAAGTCTGGTTTTTTTTCAAGAAATGTGGGCTGCAGAGAACAGAATGACTTTGAAGTGCAGATAACTAATTCCTTCCCCCTTGCATTCTTTAAAGAAGAATGAAAGAATATCACAAACATTCCTCTGTAAATTATACGTTTTTCTCAATTTCTATTCATCTGTACCCTAAACAGGTTGCTCTATGAAATCACAGAAGGGGCTAGAAAGTCTGGGAGAAGTGAAACAGCCAAGAACTTTTGTTAATCTCTAGTAATGGAGATTTTCCTTCTTGATAACGTCTTTGCCGTGAAGGGAAGATTTCAGTGGCTCTTGCTTCTAGAGAACAGGTATTTCAGAAGAGCAACAGACATCTCCCTTACAAGCACCAGGCAGGTTTTCAATTTAACTTTTTGTACTCTTTTGAACAAAAAGTACTAAAATTATTCTCCTAGGTGCTGGGGAAACCACATTTCCGTGTTTGCAGCTGTGTCTTGCAGTGTGACTTCATATATGTACACAGCTCTTTTGTCATTTGAGGTGAGTGGCATTCTTATTTTTGCCTTTGTTAACTTTGTTAGCTGGCCTGGGAGGAAACAAAAGTGGGCGAGCAAACTACTGCTGCTAGCTATGATTTGTTATTCTTATTCATTGCTACCTGCTGTTACTATCGTAGTAGAGCCGAAAGGCTTCAGTCAGGATGATGTCTGCTTATACACCGTTGAAAACGTGTGGAAAGGATAAGCTCCAGAAAGCTCAGAGCCAAGGGGCTGTTTTGTTGCATCTTGTAGGATCATCTAACCAAAGAAGTGTTATTACTCCAGTTTAGTAGGATTTTATACATTGCCTGTGCTTATCTGGCCTAGCATACAAAGCAGTGCTGAAATCGGGCGTTTGCTGTCTGAACGGCAAGCCAAAGTGAGAGCCGGGGACAGGAGAGGAACAGGAAGCTGTAGAGGAAGCAAAGAGTCAAAGGAACGGGTGGTGGCTAGTTTGTGCTGTTTTTATTGCACATCAAAGGTTTATTGGGTGGGATAATGTTTCATTTTCCAGTCATGTGCTTGTTATGTAGCTGTGAATCTGACTGCTCTACTGATTCTGGGTTTCGCTTAACTGCAGACGAAAAGACCACCCATGTTTTGCTGAGCAGCCTCGTGGGGAATAAGTGCTGCTGCACTGTATTTTTTTGCAAGGCAGAGGCAGCATTGCATTTTAATAGTCACTTTGACACTGATGAAACCAAACTCTTGCAACCAAATGTTACCTCACAGATAACATTGTCTTGGGGACCTGCTGGCCTTTTTCCCCCACATTTTTACTCAGTTTTCCTTCTCACAATTGGTTGGTTTGTCTCAACAGCTTCCATGTTTTTTTTTTCCTCTCCCAGTCTCTTCCATTTACTGCAGTTTATCTGTGACTCTAGCTGCTTCCTTTCAGCTAAATAATTAGGCCATCACTAGCTTCGTCAGCTTGCCCTGCCTAAAGAAATCACAGAGAAAGGCAAAGATGTATTTTCCTGCTACCATCTCCTATTTCAACTCCATGTAGTTTATGGGCTGGAGAAAGAAAAAAAAAAAAAAAAAACAGCTGAGAAATAGGCATAAAGTGACATTTAAAAAAGAAAATTTTAAAGAACTTGATCATTTCAGCTCACAGTGTTTTGTTTCAGGTTGTGACACTTTGACAACTTGGAGCTGGTAAGTGCAGAATAGTACTTCAGCCACTTCCTAAAGAAATGAGCCTTAGCCGTCACTCCACCTGGCTTAAACTTTTGGCTAGTATTTAGGTTTTTAGATTTGTTTTAGAACTTCAGTTAGAAGGAAAGGTAGATATATCAGCATTTAGCAGTGGAGGGCTGGAGGTGTCTCCAAAATACTAAATTCCTAGCAATGTCATGTAAACAAGCTTGGTAAGTAAACCACGCTACGAGATGCCACAGAATCTATACATGACGGAGTTAAAAAATACGGGTTTTTTCATGAGTACTGCTGCTCCCAAAGTTACCCTTTCCTAGTTAAATATTTTTTTGAATAGCTATTTCCTACAATGTCCGTGTGAGGTATCTACTAAAACATTGCTTCTGCTCTGTGTGGAGCCAGCAGTGTTGTATACTCTGGTTTTCAGGCAGTAAGAGCACAGCCACAGGGTGGATCTGCCTGAGGCACCATATCTGGTAGAGGGACCTTCATGTTCAACAACTGCTCAGTGCGGAGTGTGTGCCTATATCTACAAAGAAAACTGACTGCAAGAAAACTCATGCTTTTTAAAAAATAAATTATTTAGTTAAATCAGAACAAGAAGCTAAGTGAACATGCTTTTTTGGTTTTAATCTAGACTTTTTCTTATCTTTGCTTAATTTGAATGAAAAACCATATACCCTTGCTGCAAAGAGCATCATCTATACAAAATTTTGTACCCATCCACATATTAATTTGTTAAAAAATACGTTCAGACAAGTACAGTCTCAGACCCACCATGACTGAAATTTTGTCAAACACACAAAAATGTTTCCATGTCAACAAACAGTAGCTTTTTGTCCTGGAATAAACAATTCAGTAGTGTCTAAACTACCATTTGCTATGTTATTTTACTTAAACTACATAACAGATGAAATAATAGGTCTGTAAACTTGTTTGAAAAAAAAAGAATCATAGGAGTTGTGAAATTGCTGTAATTGCTATTATCCTTTTCTAGAGGTAAATAGGTAGCAAAAAAAGAATTGTAAGCACTGAAACATTTTGAAAATTGGGTTCAATTTGGCAAATAGGATTTGCTAAAATACTTAATGAGGGAAAGAACATTTATTTTCAAACTTTTCAAAATGAGGTATAACTTTTCAAAATGAGGTATTTTGTCTGGGAAATACTGAAGTCTAAGAGCTTTTTAGCAACAGTCTTAGAATTCAAATTTTCACTCACTTTTTCCACTGTAAACTTTTACTGAGCTTTAGAAAATGAATAAAGAATTTTACCTTGCTTTAGACAATTAGTAAAGTTATTCAAATGGATTAAATAACCCCAAAATGGGGAACTATATGAAAGATTTTGTAATGGCTATTTTGAGTTAGACAAGAGTTTGTTGTTTGCTTTTCTTATTTTGTTAAGGAGTATTTAAAGTTTTCTTGATTTGCTCTTAGATATTTTTTACTGTATTTCTTTCAGTCTGGCTGAAAAAAATCCATCATTCATCAGGATTGTTTCTATGCACAACTCATTAGCTCATCATTTTCCTCTCTAAAACTAAGGTACTTCGAGAGATAACTTGATCTTCTTGAAAGAGCAGGAAGACCTGATGCTGCTGGGTTCTTATGTTATCCCAGCTGGTTAAATTGTAACATCCAGTTTCCGCAAATCTCTTAAGGAATCTTAATGGCATTTGATTCTAGTTGACTGAATTGAGAACTTAATACAAAAATAAATTCCTAGTGTGGATTTAAATGTTCTTTCTACAGTATGTATGGGTCTTTCCAGAACAGGCTGAGCCAGTATTATTTTTTCTAAATAACTGATGTTTTAGATGGTACATTAGCCTTCAGCCAGCATAGCACATATATCTTTACTGGAGCTAGCAAAGCTCAGCATGAGCACAAATAATTTAAAGCTTTCATAACCTTTAGATATCTTGAGAGAAAAGAGTACTGCTTTTCACATATCCCCTGATTTGTATATAGAGAAGGCCTGCCTCTGAAATGTATGTGCTCTCTTGTAGGGATTTGCTTATAGACATCAGAAATACAGCTTGTTAGAACTACTACAGGAAGCAATATGCTGGGATGAAATAAGAATTCTGTCTTTTGCAGTCAGGTACATGTAGTGCGACTCACTTAAAGAAATGCTTGATAAAAGAGCTGACCTTTTTAATAGAAAAGAGCTCCTGTGCAGTAAGCAAAAGTCTTGAGTCTGTGGAGGTGAGCTTTTGATAAATGAATAGACTGGTAACAAGAACACACTTTCTGTGCATCCAAAAGCAAAATTAAATGGAAAACTGAGATGGTAAAAATAGACTGCTTCAGAGCTGTTTTCTGTGTGTGAAATAAGAATGGAACATTTGCAAGCAGATCAGGTTGTGTATTGGAGAGGTTTCTGTTGTTCAAAACTAACTCATGCTCATTTGTGTAGCTGAGGCCAGCAGTGGAAGGGTAACACTTTGCCAGGAATGATACAGAGGTTCAGCTGCCCACCCTGGCTGGCGTTTGAGTTCAAGTGCAATGGGAGCCCACCTGGCAGATTTAGAAGATGTGCCTGATGGCTACATCTCCTAATGTTGACTGCAATTGCAAGAGAAGACTTTCAGATCAGAGCATGTAAAGGGGCAGAAATGCACACAGATTCATTTCTAATGAAATGACAAAAGCTTTCAAGGGCTTTCTCTGGAGGTCCAGTTTGCCATCCTGGTGTGTTGATGTGGGAGCATCAGAGGGCATGAACAGGATGGCAGAGAAATGGGGATCCAGTGTCCTCAGAAATGTGATGGGATGGTAGGCAGGCAGAGCAAAATGTCTGGGCTGGGGCATGTTTAAGCAGGAAGAAACAGAAAGTGCAGGCAGACAGCTGAGGAGAACGGAGGAAGGAGGCCCTACAGTAAAATATAGAAGGGACTTGATTTGTATTTTGGGGGAGGTGGGAGAAAAAAAGTTTGCAATGTTCAGACTTATTTGGGTTTGTGCGTAGGAGGAGATTCATTTGCGGCATTACAGAGACTATCTGTGTCTCACTCTCTTCAATTCTGGGGGCAAAACAGCTCCTTTATGCTTGAGTTGTATTTTCCTTCTCTTTGTCCATGCATACTAATGGACCAAGGAAAAGAAGGCAACAGTTTTGTTCAGTGACTTACACAAAGTCTTACACAAAGTGTCAGACCCAACCCCTTGACTCTCATCTGGGGCCTCAGCTGATGCTGGATGCCTCAGGACTTGGATATACCAGCTATGAGGACATAGAAGCTGTGCAGACACAGCTTCCCCATCATCCCATGACTGGCGAAGATGAACCATAATATTCCTTATTTCCCATCTGAGACCTGAGCTGCCAACAGCTGTTTGGCTTCCAAAAATAAAAAACGAATAGATGGTAGTCACACCTCCATTTTTTCTCTGGGACGTGAGCCACCTTCTCAAAGCAGGCAACATTATATTGTACTGCATGCCTGCCTGGTCCCTGCATCTCAGGAGTCCACAGCAGAGCTGGGGAGAGTACAGAGAAATCTTTAAATAGACAGTCAGAGGACTGGGCAGGGATGTCCCCCTGGACATGGCTAATGCAGGAGTTGGGGGTGTGGGAGGAGCATGTGGGGAATGGACGGCCAGGCTCCCCTTGTTCTGACCCATTAGGAGAAATCCTTAGTTCTTGTACTCTCCTAGCTGTATAATGTACATCTTTGTCTTTCTGAAGACACCGACTCATCCTCTGAGGTCAGCGAGCGGTTCATAAGAGGTCAGCAGATGCCAGAAATAATATTTTATTTCTTTTCTGATAGGATGACTTTGTTGTTCATGTAAATGTCTTGATCAGTTGACATCAGAAGTGCCTGGGCCCTACTTTACTGCTATGAAACCATTCCTGAGTTCAAATGCAGAGTCTTAGACTTATTTTTTTCCAAGCCTTGCTAGTTTCCAAGGAGATCTAACCATGTAGACATGGTTAGTCTGCAAAGATGGTAATTAGCCAGCAATGAACAAGATGGACAAGAAATGGAAAAGAACTATTACACAAAAATCAAAATTTCAAAGCACTTCTGTCTTTTAATGGCTAGTATGCAGAAGCAGTCGGGTCAGTTCTTTTCAGACTTTGAAAAAGCATCCTCATTTGCCTTCACAGTATGTTTTTCTAAACTCCTGGCTTTCAGGTTGGTGGCTGGACTGAAAAAAGAAAAACTGCCTCAGATTGTTTTCGACTTAACATTTTTCAAAATATCCAGCAATTAAAAATAGGATCCAATGAATTATTTTGCCTGTCTTTAAATAATAAGAGATTAGATTTATTGCTCAGTGTTCAAAAAAGTGGTAGAGTTGTAAGGCAGGGAGAAGCAGAGGCAGGTGCTTTTCATAAAACATGTTCCTCTCTTTAAACCACGCAGATATGGCCATTACCTGGGATGGGACTTGGATCTGCCTCTGAATAAGGTAAAGACAGGATTTGAACCCGGGCTGTCCTTGCTGCCTGCTGTCTGTCCTGGCTGTTCAGAGGGCAGAAGGGGGAATGAGAGGTAAGAATGAGAGGCTCTCTTGGGAATTGCACCTGCATTTCTTTATTAATCTATCTCACAAATATAATACTGTTTCTGTATAAAATAGCTGTCTTTTCCTCTCTAGGAAAAAATTTGAAAAATATTTACACAATTTGACCCTAAACTTTCAGATTTAAAACTAAGACATTTAAAGAAGCATTTCCTCAGTAAATCAGCTATTTGCCATAAAAATGCTTCTTGCCTGTCTATGTCAGGGCAAGACTTGCAGTTTTCAGACACATATAGACGAGTGTTGAAAGAGAAGTTTTAGAAGGAAAGTCCTTTGCAATCTTAATTATGGGAGGGTAAGTGTGGCTGAGTTACCCAGATACAGTCTGTGTGTAGAAAAGTAGAAAATCTGCCCCTTTACTTCTACCTTGTTACTTTGGGAAGCTGTATTGCTACTGTAAGTTTTATAAGGACTGTATTAAGATTTTGAGCTTGCCTCTAACTTTCACACCCCTCAGGTATCCCGATATGGACCTTATTTGTGTTAGCAAATGCATATTTATTTCCACCTAGGCAGAATATGTAGGAGTCATGTGTGAAACGAATAATGAGGACCTGAGATACGTGGAATACAAAGCAATGAATATGCATTCAGGAAGGGTAGGGGAGATGCACATGAACCACTTTTTATCCATATACAAATATAATTTTTTTCATCAGATACTCAGCTCTGAAATGGTGACTAAACCCTTTATTTCGGGGCTGGTACTCCTCCTCCAGTTTGTGTGACATGTCTCTTTCTGGAAGGCCAGTATACATGGCTATCTGAGACAGAAATTTTTCTGACCCTTCCTCAGGCATGCAACAGGGAGCAGCAGCAGAGCAAATATTTCCTTCTGGCTGATGCGTTTGGCTGTCAGCAGGCTGGAGATAGCCCAGGACTTACTATTCCTCTGTCTAAGAGAGGAGTGAGTTTATTTCTTACCGTTCCCAGAGGAGCTTGAAATGATCAGCAATACTAAACTGAAGTGGAACAAGCACTGCTTTATCTAGTCATAGACCGTATCTCTTGGCGGACAGTGACAGAGGTAGTGAGTAAGATTGAACCACTCGTACTCAGTACTGGGAAGCAGGCTTGGAAAAGGTTGTTATAATAATGTGACATTTACTCTTCGGACATTTCTGCTAATGTTGGAACGAAAAAGGCAATAGCATAAATATTTTTCCATGTAATAGGAGATACTGGTCTGCTCACATTTTTCTTTGTTGTGCACTTAGAGGGACCCTAAAGAGAACTTCAACAGTAGATATCAAGAGGAACCCATAAAAACTTCTTTGCAGTTTGGTAAATGGGGGATTGGGAACAAAGGGGCTTTTTGCTGCAGTCATTTTAGCTTTCCAGTGACTTGGTCGTTGCTTCTAAGGTAGAGAGAATCACTTACACACCTTCAGAAAGAGAAGGAAATGCATGGTTACCCACAGTGTGTGTTACTTGTGCTGGCAACAAGGAGACTGGGACCCTCGAAAGCCACTACACCTTCACCATATTACTGTATTTATTATCACTGTCTTCTGATACAGACCAAGCCGTGCTAGCAACATCTGGCAAGCAGTTAATAACAGCTGACTGTGATAAATGTCTATCAGTTACGAATGATTTCAGCATTTCCTGGCTGACCTGAGCTAAGGCAATCAGACTGCAATACTATTCACATGTAAATTAAATACAAATTCCTTTTGCAGGGATGCTGTGGTTGAATGGGCAACCTCTTGTCTTTCATCTGTGATCAGTTCTAACAAATTGCCTGACTTGCTTGCTTTCACCCTCCCTCTTGTTTCTCTTGCAATTTCCTTGATTATTTGTTTTTACATTTAGCATTAGTATGCTGTGTCTCTATTAAAGCCTCCCTTCAAATCAATAAGGAACAGTGGTTCCTCACTCATCTGCCCATCCTCCCACTATTATTTAACCATACTGATTTACTGGATCCAGACAAAATAAATAATAAGAATTAAAAACGCAGTTGAATGTGTTGGTATCTCTGTCGGAGGAAGCAGTGTGTCAGATCCGAAGGGTATTCTCTCCACAGCTGTAGGGGGAAAGGCAGGGCTAGATGCTGTTCACAAAATGCTATTTCCTTTGGCAGGCCAACTCATTTAATCCACTATGGTGTTTTATCCTAGGAATGTCAGTGGAAAGAAGTAGTCTGGGATCTCCCGTAACAGAAGTTATGCAGGATTGTAAGGTGATATTCCAAGGGCAGTACTATGCTAGGCATCAGATTTAGTAATTTTAAAGTACCTTTTTGACCTTTAAAATAGTCAGACTCCCTGCATTCATTGCCCTCCTCCTCCTCATAAAGCTGCCACTGTTTTCAGGCCTTGTGTTCCTCTTAGAATATTATTGTTCTGTTCTCTTCCTACTTAAAAATAAAATGAAACTGTTGGCCTCTGGTCAAGCTACAGAACAGTTGGGGTTGGAAGTCACTTCAGTCTAGAGATAAGCCCATATTCATAGGAGGGGATGCCTGCTCTCTACTTTCATACATAAAGCCAGGGCCAGCGCATAAAGTATAGAACTGGCAAATTAAGGAAACAGGAAAGGGAATTAAGATGTGTTTTCCAGGGCCTTCTAAAGTAGTCTGTACCTGAAACCTCTCTGTTATGTGCTCTTTGGCTTTAATACGAGGAAATACATGCAAGTTCCAGCTTTTGACTTACACTTGCTACTATACTTCAGGGATTATAGGGAAATCTGTTTGCTTCACCGTGAACCTTTATTCATAACTTCTGCTCTTTTTTCTTGATTAACAAGTGACAGCTTTACATTCTGGACCTTGAAATAAGGACTTTATGTTTGTTTGTTGATTCCTGGCAGTCTGACATATTTCAGCCCTTGCAGAACTGTTGGGCTCTGGAGGATGGGTCTGAACGGTGAAGGTCTGAGGTGGGGTTTAGCCTTCCTCATCTTTGATAGCATTAGATAAATAGGAAGCTAGAGTGTCAGGTAAGAAACCCCTGCACTGGGCTGGGGTTTGACTGCAAACATTCCCACGCTTGGATACAAGCGTATCTCAGACACTTGTAATATGCCTGTGCCTTTGATGCCTCTCCGCTGCTGCTACACAGACTCAGAAGCATCCATGTTTTTAGTTCCTGCTCATCATCTTCCTTCAAAGACCATGAAGGAACTGCCCCTTGTTTCATGGTGCAAGGGAAATGCCATTGAGGAAAGGTAGCCTAATGCCGATGCAAGTATTCTCATATTCTAAGAGGAATAAATAATAAACAGTGACATCCTATTCCTACTATGGAGACAAGTAAAAAGATCCCGTTACTGATGGTCCTAAGACCATCACCGTGTCCGGATTCTCTGGGATCTGTTTCCTATCGGAACAGTGCTCCAGCAGAAACTGATTGAGCAGCATTTGCTGCTGTGTTAAGGTTTTGCAATTATGGTTGTTCCACTAATCCACTTAGATCCACTAATTTTAATGGACATGCTAATAGTTAATAGCTTTAATAGGTCCACTTTGATGAAGACAATCAGATTTCCTGCAAATGAAAATTCTAAATAAATGTCTTCTATGCAAATAAATATTATGTAACTATTGAAAGTATTTCATATTTTTCTGAGAAAAAATTCTAAGTTTTTTCCTTGCAAGCACCAATTTGAGAGAAGTCCGCTGATCAATCTGCTAACCAGGGATATTACTAGCATTTGCTTACCCTTTATATTTTCTCCTGTGCATGAAGAGGTGGATGTATGGTGGCTGTTTGGAGTGGAAAAGTGAGATGCTTTGAAAATGGAGAGAGTCTGTTGTTACTAATGAAAGGATCCACAGAGAAAAAAACTAAAACTAGAGTTTAATAGATGTGGGAGATAATAATGTATTAGTTGCAATGGAATAAAGCAGCAAATAAGCCTCAGACAGACTACTTACAGGGATTTGGTTTTTATCCCTTCTTACTAGACTTTTCATCTTCAATAACTTTTCTGTCTAAAATACAAAAGAAATATAACTGATCTTCAGGTTGCACTGGGATGTCTTTGAATGTAAAAGCCAGTTTGGATGTTCTGTTTTCCTCTTCCCCTATTATTTTTCTTTGCATTTTTATAGCTCCTTCTGATTTTTAGAGCTTTGTAGCACAGGTTTTGCTTACAGAAATGGCAGAAATGGATACTGTCATCACGTCTTAGGTTTTCAAGTTCTCTTCCGAGTTGTGCACTATTCTCACATGTTTTTAACACACTTGTGAAGGTGCCAGTCTGGCTAGTGTAATTTATCAGTGCAAGTGCTTGAATACTCCAAGTTATCAGATGCTAAACTCTCCTCACCAAATATGCTAAATAATCCAGCAACTACTGGGCTCTGTACTGGTGGGCAGAAAAGCAGAGCTTTGAAAGATTTCTAAATCTCTGGGCTGTAGATGGTGTTAATCATAGATGAAAAATAAGTAACAGCCCATGTGAAATCAGTGAAGCCATAGCTGAGACACTAGTCTGCCTTTTCAAATACAGTTTACTACCCAGACTCCGTCTAAATAATGTCTTCCAGCAGCCGGGACCTAGCATTAAAGTAATTATTCATGCCATGATAGTTGTTAAATCTATCAATATTGCCTCTGCTTTCTTTGTGGAATCTGTCAGCCTGCTACAGCATTTCAGATGAGGTAGTTGGCAGATTTATATCAAGCACTAGCCTAGTGCACACACTATAAATCCAGAGACCTCCTCCTCCTCTAGTACTGTGCTAAGTAGCTGTTTTTCAGTAAAAGGTTTCTCCTTTCACTCCTACCAGCTCAATCTTATTTTTTTCACTTTGACATTTTTTTCACTCAGCCCTGCCCCCAAAAGCTCGGACACTATGGACTTTTGACTGAAGTTAAATAGGATATTGAAGAAGCTCAACCGGACATGCAGTGTTGCATTTCAAACTGGGGTGAGTACCAAGGCAGGAGAGGTCTGAATGAAAAACTGTCAGAAACCAAAAGGTTGAAAATTACACTGGAGAAATCGAAAGCTCAGACATTGGGATTTTTGTTTTTGTTGAGATTTCCTCCATTAGTACATAGTCCAAAGCAGTGGAGAACTTGTGACAAATTCTCCATTCTTGAAGCCTCCTTTTCTTTTGCCATTACTGTGAAGAAAAAGGGGACATAGGAAAACCCAAATAACTGCCTGTAAAGAGGCTGCTGAGGTGAGATCAGCAGCCTAAGCCATGCAGAGGGAAAGAGCTTAGCCCTGTGGCCTGTGCACAGAGAACGTACTCAAAGCTACACTTGGCCATGTAGTTCCTATTGAATCACAGAACTATTGAATCAGTAAGGTTGGAAGGGACCTCTGGAGATCATCTAGCCCAACCTCCCTGCTCAGCAGGGGCACCTAAAGCACATTAGACAGGGTTGCATCCAGGCAGGCCTTGAATATCTCCAGAGAAGGAGACTCCACAACCTCTCTGAGCAACTATTGGGATATTATCTGTCAAGATCTTGTGATCTGAAACCCTTGTCCCTAAAATTGAAGTTTCACTCTAGCATTACTGATATTTCCTTAACATCTCTCCTGTTTCCTTTTTCCTAGGCAGCATTTCATTTTTTTAAGCTTTGTCTCATGTGACCTTAAACAGATGAAAATTTTCCTACTGTGAAATTAAGCAGTTAATTTTTTCACATCACTACAGTCTTATTAACTGTGACTTTACTGTTATTTTTTTTTTTCTAGAGTCTTTCTTTAAAGTTTTGTGTTCTTAAGCACATCTAGTGCTTATCTTCTGTCACAGCTTCTAGCACTACCAAACCTAGGTAGTTGTGCAAGTCTACAAATGTATTCACTGCAGAACATAGACTCTGAACTGCAATTTCCATGATAGGGCATCCCAAGATTATTCTTGGGAATAAATGTATGTTTTCATTGTTAAACCAAAACAGCATTCTATCACTTTTTCTTTCTTTCTTTATTTCCTTTTTTCTTGAATTTGAGGGAAGAAGGAAAAGGAGGCAGCCCAATTACAGTTTCTCTTGTCTGAGGAAAATGTAGAGCTTCCTCCATCTAGAAAATTGAGCTTTAGTGCGAATTTAATTATCGCACTCTGCTCCCAGGAGCATTCTGTCTGCAGAATAGCAAGGCAGGCACTTTTATTTTTTTAAAGCCAAGATTCATTATGTTTCCCTGTTGCGCACACTTGAAAGTTAAAGTCATATCACTGAAGGATAAGGGTTGCATGCAGGTACCAGCTCTTCACAAGACATTTCTACATTGTCTTTGTGTTTTCCATTCTGCCCTTTCAAGAGCTCTTATATAAATGGCTTCATTAGAATTGATTATATACACTGCTTACTGCCTTCTGCTTACTTATTGATGTAGTGCTCTGCCTAAGTGTCTCCTTTCCTGTCTAGTGGCTGGATAGTAAAAAAAAAAAAAAAAAAAAAAAAAAAAAAAAAAAGTGATCCGTGTTTTGATTTTTTTTCCCTACTTTTGTAATAAACTTTTTATGTTGTGTCCTTATTTGGGCTCTTTGCTAATTTGTGGAACTTCTTACAGCTGGTAAGAAAAGGCCAAAATGGGATTTGGATATGCAGTTGAACAAGGAATATGTCATATATGGTGCTTTTCATTGAATAAAGAATTAGAGTTCCTCCAGATATACATCAGAGAGAACACAGAGAGTAATTTGTAGAGAAGGATTTTATCATTTTTCCTTCATTTTCTACTCACGAGCATCTCTTGATTTCTTGATGTTTATTTGCTGCTGGAAAGCATTTGATAAATATTTCTGGCACTTTCTTTCCTTTTCACTTTTCCATGATAGATTGGCCCTAGAGAGCTTGCTGCAAATATTCAATATGTTGTGTTAAAATCTGTGCTCTGTCCTCCAGCTGGGACTAGTCACATAAATCCCACACTGTTGCTGTCCCCTGCTTGGAGGGACGGAAGAACATGAGGACGCTCTGAGTTTGTCACTGGGGCTGTCAGTGCCGCTGTGAGCCCTGAGCATTCGTGCAGTGCAGCAAGAGCGCCGTGCTGCATGTGGACACCTGCCCAGCTCCTGAACAAGCTGTTGCCGTAGGGGTGCCAGGCCATGCCTGAACTCCTGACCCAAGGAAGGTCACCTCCTGCTCATGGAAATCTTGCATTACCCCTGCCCCTCTCCAGCTGTGTGACACACTGCGGCTGGGCATGCCCTGAGGGTGCACAGCCCTGCTCATGGGGTTGTCCTGCCTCTAGCTGTGTTTGTGGGGCAGTCTGCTGGTGTGCCTGTGCCCATGAGAAATAGCAGAATGCAAAGGAGAAAGGCACAGAGGAGTGAGGGATTTTTTGTTAAAAAGCTTTCTCTCCAAGGCCATGTTTGGCGTTGTTCTGAAACAGACTCGGTTATTGCACGATGCTCATGCTAGTGCAGAGTTGACCTCACTCCACTTGTGCTTGCCCTGGTGATGCCTGACATGAAGGATGAAGTCTCATCTTCTAGCAAGGAATTTGGGAATACTACCCCATGGTTCAGGTGAGACATACCCAGTACAGCTTTTCTGGCATGAATATTCAAGTCACTTGATATATAGTGTATTCCTTTCTGACAAGTGTCTTCCGGGCCTTTTTATTTAAGGAACTATTCCATTTGCTTTTAACATACTTTAGCCTCAGGATGCAGTTTAGAAAAAAAAAAAATCTCTCTAAACTGATACTAGAAGCTAATGCTTACAGGCTATTAAAAGGAACAGCAAGCCAGCCATTCACTGCGGGTAACCAGTGATTAAGAAAACCTGCATAGCTCAGTTTTAAATGGATTGTGTTGTGCTCAGTTATACCTTGCTGCATTTTACTTCCTGATCCTGTAAAGATAAAGTGTATTAAATAAAATACATTTTATTTTTTGTCTAGCCGTTGCAAGCTCTACAGGACCAAATGAAGAACACCATGCTTTATAGATGATAGCACCTGAGTAAATTCAGTAGACCAATGTGCACCTCTGCACTATTTGAGGACCACATCTCCTAGCTCCCCAAACTATGGGCTGAGTACTGTAGGCAAAGTCTAACAAGTTAGGACTATTTAATTTAAACAATACTACCTTGCTTAACTTTATCAAAGCATCTTAACAATAGGATTGTTCTTAGCAGAAAATAATCCAGAAACACAGAGGGAGATAAATTAAAAAGACACCCGGCAGTAAAATCAATTAAATTGATTTATTCCCTCACTACAGATATCTAAGAAGTTTTTTTAAAAAAGAAGCTTTTTGAGCCTTTAGGATGCCTCCACAGAAGGCATGACAGAAAAAGGAGTCTCTCTTGTACTGAGATTCTCATATAACTCATGATTCCAGAAGCTGCAAATAGCCATCGTATTGTTGTAAGACCTGTGGGCAGTATGGAGGAAAGAACTTTTTAGAAGCACTTTGACTGGTTTGTTGCCTGCCTGAGTTCCCAGTTTGGGTTCAGTCACAGAATCCTGAATATCCCTGCCTGACATCCCCATCTAGACTTCCATTTTCATTTGTTCTATAGTATGCATTAAGTAGATGATTGCAAAAACTAGTAGAGACACTTCATAAAAGTTTATTTCCAATCATCTTCGTTGGCTTGCAGCTGAAATAAAATGTACCTATTCAGTTACCACCAAAATGCATGCTTAAATTTTAGCATGAGCCTGGAATAAAGACGTGGTAACAGGACCTTGAAACTGCTAATCTACAAAAATGATATAAAATGATTTTATTCACATCTTTGACTTTGCCATCCAGTTGTCAATAAAAAATTAGGAAATCTTCTTTGTATTATGTTTGATCATGCATTGGAACTTGGCAAGTGTAATTCACTTAGGACTGCTATCAACATACACGTTTAAAATAAGCCCATTGCTATCAAAGCTGCAAATTAACAAGCTTAACAAAGCTAGAAACCACCGATTCCATGGAAACCAAAAGTACCTGAGTCAACAGAGGTCTAAACTCAAATGCACATTTCTTCCTTTTGATTGTCCCTTCCAAGTAATTGCCTGAGGAACTGAGGTTATACCTGCAGTCTTTGGAGGCCTATAAATGAGGTACAGTTGGCAGGCTTTAAAAAAGAAACAAACAAACAAAGAAAACCATGAGAGTGAGAGCTTTTTTAAAAAAAGTTTTAACACTGAAAACAGCCAAAGCTCTTTTTTCACCTCTGCCTCTGTCCTCCAGATATGGAGAAGATCTCCTGGGCATGACTATAGTCACGGGTTGGGCTTATAACCGTTCGTGTGTCAACATATGAATCACTAGTGGATGTGATCAGGAAAGCATTGCTTTTCCTGATCACAAGGGCTCAGTTCTGCAAGCCAGTAATGCGCACGGAGCTTCCTATAGCTGCCGCGAGAGTTATATGCCTTGCTCTAAATTTTTATCTGCTGAACACTCTTCCATGGTGGATGAGGAAAACTTCTGAAAATCAGCTGAGTTTCCTTGAAAATGGTTCCTCTTCAGTTTTCCCAAGCGAAATAATCTAGCTCTAGATGCATTAGACATATGGTATGAAATCTCAAAGTGCAAGGCACTTGCTGACTTTTGTGCACTTTTACAAACCTTAAGCTTAAGTGACAGCTGCTTAAAGACTTGCAGGTAACACTGGCTGGGGAACAATTTGTGTTTCCTGACAGCTTCTGAGGTTTTTGTGACAGCTTCTGAGATTTTGAAAACTATTTTCCTTCTGCCCTGGAGTAAAACCAAACCTTATGAACATTTTTTATAAAATGTTTCAGTGTGAAAACAACTTTTTTTTTTTTTTTTTTTTTTTTTTCCTTGAAAGGAGTAGGTTTTCAGTTTGGCTTCCCCACCCCAGTCCCTCTGACCTAATGGCCCACCTTATGGCCTTAGAAACCTCTCCACAATGCCAATTTCCCTGAAATTGGAATCACATACTGGTTTTGAAAGAAAAAGGTTTTTCAATAAAATGTTTTGTCAGAAATGCTCCAATAGATTTTACTTCTTGGGGAGCCTAGGCCCCGCTCTTGTGGCCAGCTGCGCATGGAAGTGGTGCAAAATGTAGGGATGGGGCTGGAGGACTTTTCTCTGACTCTCCTCATGCTCTCCTTTAGTTGGAGCATGAAGCCAGCAGAAGAAATATGAACGGGGATAAAGTGTTTGTGCTAACTGTGTAGAAACCACTGAAGCTTTGCAGATCTCTGGTGAGCCAGTTTCAACTCTGGGAGCCAAAGGAGAAGTCTGAGAGGTAAGAAGGAACAAGGTATGTGCTTGATTGAGAGAAGTACAAAATGTTTCCACAGCTTTGCTGTCCTTAAGACTTACTCTATTTTATATTTAATCAAGCGGTTACTAACATCAAGCTGTTTTGTCTTTTCACATGAGAAGTCACATACTGTAGCATAGTTTTGAGCAATAGGCAAGGTCTATAAGAGAAGGAACAGTGCTTAGAACAGTTTCCTCTGTTCAAAAACTGCCAGATGTTATTGCTCTATATCATGACTAAACTAACCACTAGGAAGCAAGGAACTGATGGAAGAGTTTTTCTGGGACAAGCAGTCTAATCAGTCAAAGAGATGAGGTTTTATGGGTTACCTCTGATATAAGAATATCCTAATATGACTATTAAGTACTGAGCAGCCTTTGATCTGTGAATCAGTGTTACTCAATATTCTTGGCCCAATGAAGGCACATCTGCTCCTCTTTGATCCACAGAAAGGACTCTGATCTGATAATCTGCTTTCCCTACAGGCATGCGACTTGTCACAGTCTGTTAAGTGGACACAAGATAGTTGCCTTAGCACAGACAGGGTACTTTGTAAAATGCTGGGAGTTTATTGGCCAACAGATGAGTTTGTCAATCTAATTTGCTACTGAGATTATCCAGACATCTACAGTGCATGCAGCATATTAGGCATACTATAAAGCAGAAAGTTTATACTATTGGGTTATGTGCAAAGTGTAGATCTGCCTCTTTTCTGTTCTAATTGGGGCATGGTGTTATAAAATGGAGTGCCACAATTTCCCTTTTATCATTTCTGCTCTTTCAACCAATTCAGTTGAGGACCTGCTGGCACCCATCACCCAGCTCTTGATGACAACATTCAATTTGTTTGACCTCTTTCCTCCTGGCAGTTCAGTTACCCAGATGGATGTGATCCCACTGCACAGTGCGGTCTTGTCCATTTCACCTAGTGCCTTTCATCTTTTCTTTCCCCAAAATAGCCCCTTTTCTTCTCTCCTAAGGAAAATATAGCAGCTATGCTAAATAAAGCCTATCCAAATTTGTTCTGTTTGGTCCTACCCTTCTGTGAAGAGGGGATGATTTAAAGGTTGTTTATACCCTGAAATAAAACAGCAGCATTTAATGATTTTTATTGCTTGTACTGCAGTGACTCAATGTATTAGGACAAAATGCTATTTAGAGTAATGAAAGGAATGGATACTTCAGTGACAGCATTGATTTTGATCTAATACAGAATAATATCCAGTGCTGGCACATTGCAAATCACAGCCAAATGAGACTTCCACTCACTGCAACAAAAATTATTAAAATGCAATATCCAGTAAATGCATTAACATATGGTGATATGACTGTGATGCTGTCTGCACTCCACAGGGCTCACAGAGAACATTTTAAATGCTCCCCTCCCTCTGCTCCTTAAGAAGACAGTTCTTAATCAGAGAAGAGCAAGTAAATCAAGACCAGGGCTCCTGTTTCTAACTCTTGTGTGGAATTCCAGTTCTAACTCTGATTCCAGTTACACCCAACACCAGAACTGGATCTGTCTTCCACATTTCTTTTCCTTTCTCTTGGATACTGCTTGGCAAGATGTTTGTTAGGCAGATTTCACCAGCTCTCCACAGTTAAAACACTGTGTTGGCACAACTAAATAAAGATCTTGCACAGGTCTGTAAGAAAGATTGACCTAGAGGTCATTTTAGTTCATTGCTACATTTTTATATGCGGGTCATATGCAACCAAGATTCAAGACAGTCAGAATGACATTCTGTGGTAACTCACAGAAGAGAGCAAGCAAACAAAACAGTAACGATCAGAAGAGCAGTAACCATATAACCAGAATAGTCCTGACTCTTGGCTATCAGCCTGATACCCCAGGTATGAATAAGACTCCTCTGCTGATCAAAACCATGTACAGAGATGTTTCAGTGGGAGAAAAAGATTTTCAATTTTTGGTCACTGTAGTGAGAAATAGGTATCCTTTTCAACATTAGTGTTCTCTGGGATCTGGGTATGTGCATGTGTTTTGTTTTATAGAGGACTGTGAGAGAACATGCAGGGACCAAAATGCTCAATGAATTTTAGTTACATTCACCCAGGCCTCCAAAGTTTGTTGGATTTAATGTTATTTATACAGAATTCTGGATTTCTGGTGGACTCAAATGCTGATCAAGTCTATATATCATATATTCTGTAATCATGAGTAACAGTGATTTTAGTAATAGGCTCTCAAAACACATGAGAAAAAAAAAACTAAAGAGAAAGTAGAACAATAAAAAGAAAGTATTCTTAGAGTCAGGAGAGGAAAGAAAAAAAATATACACTTTCATTCGTCTTGGAGCGCCTATCTTAGGGCTTCCTAAAAGAATTACAAATAAAAGAATGCACCTCCTTCATCTACAGCAAAAAAAGCCTACATCCTAATCTACTGGAGTTTGCAATGGCCTCTTCAGCTTTTAAAAAAGTCTTTTCAAAAGCACAAGTGAACCTTTTGGCAGATAGATATTTTAAACAAAGTTATAGGTCTCCCAGCCACTGGATGCTTTTTAGGGGAAATCTCTCTTGTGCACAGCAATAGTACATTGCACAGCTGGAGTGCCTTTGGAAAATGAAAGGATTATAATGATGTTGCTGAAGCTGTGCATTTCCTATGTCTCCGTATCACTGGCACAAAGCAGCTCTGAGTGCTCTCCTGCTGTACAAGGATTTGCATACTGCTGGGGTAGGGGGAGCTCCAGAAAGGCAGCCGAGTGCACGCAAAACTCTTTGAAGAGGAGGCACTGAGCTCCTGCAGTTGGAGTCCCTACTAGGTGAAAGGAGGATGAATTGGAGGTCAGTGGCTAATTGTAGGATGTCTGTTTGCAGGGCTCATTTGACATAGCTGAGAGCAAGCTCTCAGGTGTCCTGGCTGTTGGTGGTGCATATGGAGCACCACCATCCAAGACAGCCTTAAAAGTCTGCAGAGCTCAGCCTTGTCCTGACACATGCTGTGAGCTGAGGCCGGGAAGGATGTGGCTGTGCAAGGCTGCAGGGCAGCGGATGCTCCCTGTAACCAGGGAAGGACGGAGCATACCAGCTTCCAGGCTAGGGCTCCCTGGGGTAGAAGAGGTTTTAGGGCTGCACTGAGATCCTGCTCCTCACAATGCATAGAGCCTGGTGCAATGATTGCAAAAACACACGTCGCAGTACAAGTGTGACAATCGCATACCAACAATCCATGCTTGAAATGTAAATAATCCACTGCATATGCATTTACTAATCCTATTTTTGTTCTAATTCTTACAGTTCACTAGATCAAATTTCCTTGTGGCCCATCAGCATAATTTCATTAAGTAATGAAGCTAAGGAAAAAGTCTATAGTCCTAACATCAAATCAGAAAATCATAGAATCATAGAATAGAATCATAGAATCAGTAAGGTTGGAAGGGACCTCTGAAGATCATCTAGCCCAACCTCCCCGCTCAGCAGGGTCACCTAGACCACATTAGACAGGGTTGCATCCAGGCAGGCCTTGAATATCTCCAGAGAAGGAGACTCCACAGCCTCTCTGGGCAAACTGGTCCAGTGCTCTGTCACTCTCACAGGGAAGAATTTCCCTTTCATGTTAGGCAGAACTTCCTGTGCTTCAATTTCTGCCCATTGCCTCTCGTCCTGTCACACGGGACAGCTGAAAAGAGTTTGTCCCTGTCCCCTTGACACCCTCCCTTCAGGTACTTAGACACATTGATAAGATTCCCCCCTCAGTCTTCTCTTCCCCAGGCTGAAGAGGCCCAGCTCTCACAGCCATTCTTCATGGGGCAGATGCTCCAGCCCTCTGATCATCCTCAGAGCCCTATGCTGGACACTCTCCAGTAGCTCCATGTCTCTCTTGTGCTGGGGAGCCCAGAACTGGACACAGTACTCAAGATGAGGCCTCACCAGGGCTGAGGAGAGGGGCAGGATCACCTCCCTCAACCTGCTGGCAACACTCCTCCTAATGCACCCCAGGAGACCATTGGCTTTCTCGGCCACAAGGGCACATTGCAGGCTCATGGTCATCTTGTCATCTACCAGCATTCCCAGGTCCTTCTCTGCAGAGCTGCTCTCCAGAGGGTCAGCCCCTTCAGCTTGTACTGGTGCCTAGCGTTATTTCTCCCTAGGTGCAGGACTCTGCACTTGCCCTTGTTGAACCTCAGGAGGTTCCTCTCCGCCCAGCTCTCCAGCCTGGCCAGACCTCCCTGAATGGCAGCACAGCCCTCTGGTGTATCAGCCACTCCTCCCAGCTTGGGATCATCAGCCAACTTGCTGAGGAGGCACTCCGTCCCCTCATCCAGGTCATTGATGAAAAAGTTGAACAGGATGGGACCCAGTATCGAGCCCTGGTGGACTCCACTAGCCACAGGCCTCTAGCTAGACTCCGCGCCACTGATGACGACCCTCTGAGCTCTGCCTTTCAGCCAGTTCTCAATCCACCTCACTGTCCCACATCCAACCCACACTTGCTGAGCTTATGTAGGAGGATGTTATGGGAGACAGTGTCAAAAGCCTTGCTGAAGTCAAGGTACACAACGTCCACTGCTCTCCCCTCATCTACCCAGCCAGTCATTCCATCAGAGAAGGCTATCAGATTGGTTAAGCAGGATTTCCCCTTGATGAATCCATGCTGGCTACTCCTGATCACCTTCTTCTCCTCCATATGTCTGGAGATGACATCCAGAATGAGCTGTTCCATCACCTTTCCAGGGATGGAGGTGAGGCTGACCAGTCTGTAGTTGCCTGGGTCCTCCTTCTTGCCCTTCCTGAAGACTGGAGTGACATTGGCTTTCTTCCAGTCCTCAGGCACCTCTCCAGTTCTTCAGGACCTTTCAAAGATGATGGAGGGCGGCCTGGCAACAACTCCCTCAGTACCTGTGGGTGCATCCCATCCGGGCCCATGGATTTGTGGATGTCTAGCCTGCCCAGAAGATCTCTAACCCTATCCTCCTCAACCAAAGGAAAGTCTTCCCTTCTCCAGACTTTCTCCCTCACATCCAGGCTCTGGGATTCCTGAGGACTGCCCTTAGCAGTGAATCCTGAAGCAAAGGCAGCATTCAGTAATTCTGCCTTCTCTGTATCCCTTGTCACCAGGGTCCCTACCCCGTTTGGTAGCAGGACCACATTTTCCCTAGTCCTCCTCTTTCTGCTGATGTATCTGAAGAAGCCCTTTCTGTAGTCCTTGACATCCCTTGCCAGACTTAATTCCAGCTGTGCCTTAGCCTTCCTCACAGCATCTCTACATACTCTGACTGCATTCCTATAATTCTCCCAAGAATTAAATTCCTGTAATTCTCCTAAGAAAATAATTGACAACAGAATCATTAAAGCCCATGCTAGACAATCAGAAGTTTTTTCTACTGAATATCATTTTATGGGGCTTGAAAATTGATGAAATGTCCTCATCTTTCCCACCAAATCATGTACAAATTCTCCCCACTCTTGGATTTAATTCCTTTGTTGTGCAGTAGCTTGCAGAGCTGAAGATGCTTTTTTATCACAAATTCAAAACCAGGAATGGGGCCACTCATTTGAGGGTTGGACTAGATGATCTCCAGAGGTCTCTTCCAACCTTACCAATTCTATGATTCTATGATCTAACAGGAAAGTTGACTACTTTTAGGTACAGCCTGAGTAAGCACCTTTATTTTCTGCATAGGTCTCCTGAGAACTACCATTATAATTTTTTTTTTAATAGTAAAATCTTCAACAAAGAAAGAAGTACTCTTTTCATGAAGGTAAGTATTTGTATTTTTATCCCTAAAAAAATTTTTCCCTATGCTGTCTCTGGTGTTACACAGAAAGTATATGGAAAAGTATTTATAAAACAATGATTACTAGAGCATTTGCTTTACCAAATCACTGGCATCTGCATGAAATACTGCCTGGATTAGAACAAAAATAAATGAATCCTATTTTTTTTCCTCTTCTACACTAAAAGAAGGTAAAATAAGATTTCTTTGCAAAAGTGATATTTTGAGTGTCCTAAGGGACATGACAATAAAATCACCTTGTCTCAAATAAACTGAGGAAACAATTTGATTCATGGCATGACCAAGGTTTCTAGCAAGCAGATATGTGGTAGTCATTTGGAATTCTGCATCTGCCAGATGTTACCATGAATAACGCACTTTGTTTAACTGAGAAAGGATGTTGTATCGTTTGAAGAACTAGTGTGATTTTGTTGGAATCTGATCTGTATTTTGGAAATGGATTAAGAGTACCTGCTTTTCATCACTAGTGACCAGATCCTTATGTACCTTGCCTTAGCAAAAGATCTAACATCCATACGCTAGAAGAAACCTGGTCACAATCTTTTCACGGATTGCTCAGATCTTTTACCTCTCAGTGGTGCCAAGATTAAAAAGCAAATTAAAGTAAAATTCTCATCTTCCATGATGATAGCCTTCAGGTATTAGCCCACTACCATTATGATACTCAAGAGCACAACACACTGAAAGCATCTTAGTACGTTTTCTTACATTTCAGCAACCACATTTACAAAGAATATGCATCTGAAAGTCTGTGTCAGCCAATGCTTGCTAGATACCTCTTCAGAGCATAACTTGAATCAGAGGAGTTTTAAAATGTGGTAAAATGTGACTCTTTCTCCAGCTGCTCTGAGTCTTCCTTGCTGAGGTGCTGACTCAGCCTCTCAATGCTGCCTGTATTTTTTCAACTCTGTTATCCTGATTTGTAGAACAAGCCTCCAGTCCCTCTCTTTGCCGTGGGCCTGGGCCAAACTACAGAACTTTCTCAGTAGAAGTGACCTGTTAATGTCTACGCACATCTGTATGGACATTTGATGTAAGCTGGCAATGCTTAGCTTGTCCCTGGCTGAACACCCCCTCCTCTTCCAGCTGCACAAGCCTGCAGGTAGTAGACAGCTACCAGCAAAATGCCATAGTAGATGTTTGCCGGCCAGGTAGCAGTGTCAGCAGCTGTAAACCAAAAGCTCTTACAAACAAGATTCAGTCACTTGTGGAGTGCATTATACAGGGCTGGTGTGCTGTACTGAACAGGGTGGCAGTGAGGAGCGAAACTCTCCTGTGCAAGCGCATGCCTGACTACCTATGGGGGTTTTATTGCTCTTGTTTTATTTCTTGTGCCCACTATGTGACCTGATAAGCAGGTTTATCTTTGACATGAAGAACCACTTGCTTAATAACACAACTCCATCCTTTGCTTGCTTGCTTTCCCCCACCTCTTTTCCTATCAAAGATATGTTCTTTCCTCCTTTTGTGCCCAGATCTTCATGCACATTCTTTGATTGCCCAAACTTTCCTTCATTCAATGGTCTGATCAGTTCCCAGATGTTTATTTGCATGTATATGTACATCCCAGCACTCCTCTCCCCACTTTTGTAAAAACATATAAATATTTGAAACAGAAAACCATGAATGTAATTTCCCCACTTTTGTTATTTTTAACAAGTACTTCAAATATTTCAATGTGGGGGAAAAACAAAAACAAAAGCCAGCAGAACCCGCACCAAGATGTAGCATTATTTGTTATGCATTGATAGAGAAGGACTATACTACTTCTAACTTCAAAAGGAGTTCAGCATTACGTTCCTTCGGCATATGGAGGATTTGTTTGATGCCGACTTGATTAGGTTTCTCTTGGGAGCTATTCCACATCCTGCCCATTTGTTTCCTCAGACAGATATTGCACACGATCCCCCTCCCCTTCCCTTGGAAATGGCTCATTGCCCTCTCTCTGAACTGCGCTACAGGGATATGTTATGGAGAGGGTGCAGTAGTGTCGACAAAGCCTGCGATGCAGGCCAAATGCTGGATGGCTCCTATAGGGGAAAATGCAGCCTGCAGACACCCTGCCTCTAGACTCACATCAGTGGCAGCTTTTCCCCTGCCTCTGCACTTACAAATCCTGCAGCACTTACAAATATGCTGTTAGGCATATCTTTTTTGTGAAGTGCTGGATTTGAAAGCTGGGACAGGTGCAAAGAAGGATGAGTTGAACTGGCAATTTAGGAGGTATAGTACACATGGGTACAAAAAAACATTTCAGCAAAAGAGCTGACTTTCTTATTCTGGCTGTTTTTTTCCTTTCTTTTCTTTTTTTTTCTTTTTTTCTTTTTTTTTTTTTTTTGTGTCTCCTTCAATCTGAGATACTACTGAGACATATTTCCTCTTTGTTCATGGTAGCAGCAACTTTCTCCTAGGCTTGCAGAGAAATAGGGATCAGGAAACAGGAAGAAATTATGCAACTGGCAAGGCTGGGAGCTATAAGAGAAGTCTAAATAAGAAAGGAGTCATTAGTTTTTAGCTAGGTAGGAAATTGTTCCTAAGTCTCTCTCACATGGGAAGCAGAGACTCCACATTGCCTGTAGCAGGAAATTATATCTTCTAATAGATCAACTCATATAATTGGGGGTGAAAAAAACAAACAAACAAACATGCTTTTAGACAGAAGGGCTCTTTTTTATTTTGGAAATGGAGTGTAGGAGGAACGCATTAGTCAAATTAATATACTCTCTATAAGGGTAACTGAATGAAATATTACGGCAGGCGTACAGAACTTTTGGTCCTTTCTGGCCTTAAAAGTAGCTGAGAAAGTAGGAAAAATATTCCCCTTCCAGCATGAAAGAGGATTCCTTGCTGAAGAGGAGGAATGTATCTGCTGAGAAGGGTGAGGACAGCAGAGCTATATCATGACCTGTACAGCAGTTCTTTCAACTTTAGTTTAGGCCTATTCCTCCACCATAGACTTGCTATGTGAAGATAAGACATGCTAGCTGAAGGACCAGGATGTGCAGAGTACAGTCAAGTGCACCACGACTGGGTTTGGGACATGATTTCAGACTGTCCAGGTCTCCAGTGCAGATAAGTTGTCTGCAAAAGATATTTTCACCTCTGGCTCAAGATGAAGGATTCAGTACTTACTCCCATGATTTTCTAGATTACTGCTTGGCTGGATTTTGCCTAAGCTTGGTGCCTGCATCAGAGATGTCTGATTTTAGAGCTTAGTGTCCATTGGCTCTTTGTACGGTCAAAGGAAAGAGTTTGGCATCATCTGTGGATGATTCCCCCCATGTGCTGTCTCCTTTTGTACAGAATATGGCCATACTTTTTCTAACTTAGCCTCTCGTAGATACCTACAGCTATGTATGATGAATGCAAATCTAAGAGCTCTGGATTTATAGTCTGCACTGCAGAAGTGGAGTGATCTCCTTTCCTTTCACTCTCTTACCTTGTTGAATTCAGCAGGGTTTGACTTGGAAGTAGGGGCCAACATGAACAGAACACATTGCAGGATCATTACCCAAATTATTCTCCATATAGGGAGGAAAAGACAATGGGAGGGAGGAGGCAAAAGGATGTGAAAAACACATGGTTTTAGTGTAATGCAACCAATTGTTTTAGAATATAATTGTGCCCTTGATTGGGCCAGGGTATTAACTGAGAGAGAGAGAGATAATTTATACTTAATAATATTAAGTAATTATCTACTGCCTTTTCTCTTTTTGCTGCTCTGCTTTCAAGTCTAGCTCAGTTACCCATTATTGCACATAGTTTATTACAAAGGTCAGCCTCTGCAATCAAGTGCAAATTTCTGTGTTTTCTTTTGTCTTATTGTGGCTCTTTAACAAAGCCCATGATAAAGTCAGTAATTCTGTCTGCTGAGCTCTGGGTAAATGAGCAGGTCTGCAGGAAAGAGAGTGTAAGACCACACACTGAAAAACAAGAACAAGAACAAAACAAAATACTTAATA
Organism: Rhea pennata; assembly: GCF_028389875.1. Classification (NCBI taxonomy): domain Eukaryota; kingdom Metazoa; phylum Chordata; class Aves; order Rheiformes; family Rheidae; genus Rhea; species Rhea pennata. Next base: position 119,278,584 of record NC_084663.1, read on the forward strand.
ATTTCCAGTCAAGTGAGCGCTATGCGTACTTGTAGACTGAATGAGACAGGACCAGTGGAAACAGAAGACGGCGTTGTGTAATTAAATGCTCTTGCAAAATATATGTGCACAAAGGGGTGCACAGATTAAATTTTCCTACACCTCCAGAATAGGCACATACACTAATTTCTCTTCTTTCCTCTCTGCCACATCCATCAAAATGCTTTGTCTGAAGCTGACCCTCAACATGGAAAATTTCAGCCCAAGTGGTTAGGTAAAACAAGTAAAACAAGCTGAAAATGTCCCCATAATGGGAAGTGTGAGGCAGCTTTAACAATAGGCAGTATTGTTGGCAGTTCAATTAAATTAATTTGACCACAGTTAGATCCACTGTGAAGCTGAATGTATGTACTCAGCTGCCTTGTGTTTGCCTGGCTGCTAGACTAGGGCTTAGGACAGGGAGCCCCACCTTTGCTTGCCCCTGGGCAAGTAGCAGTGTCACCTTTTTCTGTCCCTTTTGATCTGAAGAAACGTATAATAGCAAAAAGCAAAATATAGGGCTCTAAACAGATTTGCAGGATCTTATGGCACATATGTTATTTGTGAGCTCCAAGTTAGGAACTGCTGGTGTGGAAATTTTAGCTGTCACGGCATCCTGAGCTGCCTGTCAACCTGCTGGCCTTGAGTAGCTTTAGAGAAGGGAGAGAACAGCAAACAGAAGAGCACAGGTTAATGGAGGGGATGATGGTGACTAAAAGAGGTGAATCCTGAAGTCCACTCTGCTCAGATAGGTAATGCAATTCAGGCTCATTCCTCCTGTAGTACAGGAATTTGACCTTACTTACGGTAAAGTGTGCTGCGGTATACTTAAGATATACTCCAGCATTAACTAGAGCCCCTGTGTTAATAATTAGCCTCCCTTCTGATAGCTTCTCAGCTTCTAAAACTCAGCTCAGTTACAGTTGAAAATCCATGCCTATACTGTGCTTCTAGATGAAATGATCACAACCTTCCCTTCACAATCTGTTGAACTGTCTTTTGACAAGGAGGAGCTGAGAGTGCAGTTCTATAAACAAGGCCTTTTGGAAATAATCAGACCTCTTTTAAGTGAGGAAAGGTGCTGTTTGCACGCCTGATTTTCTTAACAACACTTGCAAGGGTGTTTTATTATTCAGCTTATTTAGAGTGGGATTAAGGTTCTAAGAACTGTTCTAAAAAAGTGAGTTCAATCTAGACAATGAGTAAAAGACAGAATTCAAATCTTCAAAGATATATGCACAAAGATTATTCGAATGAGTGGGCAGATTGCATTTATCCTGAAGATGCCTAGTGTAAATTTGTCATTAGCTTTTTAATTTCATTCTATTTACTTATGTATTATTTTTGTGAGGTACAAATTATTTTCAAAGAGGAAAATGATTTTTGATGTGCAAGGTGTTTTAATATGTATATACAGCAAATTTGTAGAAAACATAGAAATAAGTATGAAATAAAGAACTTTATATGATGGGAGATTTAGCTCGAATATAAGTTGCCGTAAGATTTGAGTTTCCTTTTGGTCTTACTGAGATGAGACAGGACGATTATAAAGCTATTGTTTAATGTGCTGTATTCATTTAATACTGTTAATTAGGTTGAACGGATGGATACTAGAAAATTCCTAATGGTTTTGCATATTGCTCCTTGTCATTTCCCTATTTAAGCAACTCTATTTTTTATGAGGTAATCACTGTAGATTTACTTGCTTTGCTGGTTTTCTTTGTTTTGCTCCTTTGGGCTTTCTTGAGCTCCCTTTTCCAGCCATTTTGAGACATTAAACACTATTTAATCAACGTTAAATAGCGTCCAAAGCTTCATTAGTGTGACTTGGATCTCCTCATGACTGCCCTTTTTATTAAGCTTCAAATTACAGCACTTCTTCAAAAAGTGCAAGAGAGCTAGGCTCCTCGTGTGCTTCCAGACTTCCTACACTGCTGTCACCACTCACTGCTGTGAGTATGGCCTCAAGAGTGAGGCATGCCATGCAGGTGAAATCTTTGCATTCCCCTTGTTTGCTTTTGGAATGACCAACAGGAGAAATAAATCATAGATGGCAGAAAATGAAAGTGGGCTAATCTAAACTCCCAAAATGTAGACAGATCTGCTCTCATTCGGAAAAAAACCTCTTCCTATTTGCTAAAAGAAACTATTAACAAAAGGAAAAAGGGGGATACATCTTCTTTTTCAGGGAAGATGCAACTAGAAGCATCATTTGGCTTTTTTATTACCAAGATGTTACAAGCCAGTTATTACTTAATATGCCGTAGGATGCAGCTCTCTCTCTCCCTTTTAAATTCTCCCCACTCAAACAGAGTCTAGCACAAGTACTAGTTACCATGCAAGGGCTACATTGTGCCCTGCAGTGACTGTCATTCTCCCTCCCTACAGTAAAATATGAGAAGGGCCAAGACAAGAGCATCTCTTTGTTTCCCAGCAGGTTGTTCTGGTCCCCGGCTGGAAGAAGACCATCCAAGGAACAAGGAAGAATGGAGGAAGAAAGACTTGAAGGACTTAGGGAGGAAGTGGTAAGCAGAAGAAGCTTTAGAAAAAAAATGATAGCAGTAATATGAGATTTTGACACTTTTAACTTCTGATAAAACAGTGTTTGGAAGTTTTATAGATGTTTACATGTGTCTGGCCAGGCATCCTCTATCCATGCATCTGACTTTTCAATTTTTGAGGTATGTTCACCATTTTAACAGATACCTTGCTGTTGCAAGTTAACTTGACAAAGAATACTGGCACCATTCCAAGCAAGAGAATATATCTGATATATTTTTGGCTTGATGTATCTTAAAGATTTGCACTGAAATGTCCTGCAATTTGGCTTCCTTGCTGGCTTAGTTCACATAAGTGTGGAGTGGATCCTGTGGATTTCTGCCTTCTCACAGAGTTTCCTAAGGTCTCCCAGCTGTCTGGAAAGGAATATGTTCAGTGATACTATGTTGGAGAAGAGAGAAAAAGCGTTGCTGTGGATCTCACACTTGCTATATGTCAAGTGTGATCTGATTTCCTCAGAAAGCTTCCTGATCTCTCTTCTGTCGTACCATGCCTGGCAGAAACATCACTCTGCTCACTTGATAATTCTGTTGCCAATGAACAGTTGTCATTTATGGCTCCTGTTTCTTTAATAAGATTTTGTTTTGTGTTGTTTTGACAGTTCATCATCTTCTTGGTGTTTTACATAGGAATTTGGATATTAGCTTTCTTGTTTCTGAGAACAGAAATATTAGTGCGGGAGTTTTGTTCTCAAATTGGCTTGAGAGGTTTTTCTCTCAAGGTGACATCATCTTCTCATGTGCCATGACAACTGTTGAAATAAATCTTTTGGACAAGAATCACTTGTGAACAGCAATAGCAATAATATAGCCTGTACGTGCAATGAAAACCAGTGTTAGGAGCATGCAAAGTGTGGTTTCCATGTGAAGTTGTATATTGTTTACATGTATACCTAGGCCACACCTGATTTACTCTGGCTGTCAAGTGAAAGGAACTGAAGATGTGATGTGCAGATAGGTTTGCCTACTGTGAACGGACTTACTAGATGGTCATGAAAGATGGATGTATGGTATGGAAGGGAGAACTGTGTCAGGCCTAGAGGACTTTCAGCCTCTCATTGAGAAAATGAGATCTCTTCTCTTTTGAGGACCCTCATGGCAAAGCACTATCAGAAATAGGCACTACCACACCTGACACACTCAGTGCGGTCTATTTATCAATCAGTCAAGCTTCTGGAGCAGCTTAGATCACATGGCAATAGTCATTTTTATCCAGCTCAGACGTATGGGATCATGACTGATATCTGTGGAACATAAGAAAATTTCCATGATATTCCATGACATAAATGACAGCAGAGGTTTTTTTTATCATTTGGAGGAAAAGAAAGGAGGGAGAAAGGAGGAAGCAAGGGAAGAATGAATAATTAAAACCATTTGACTAATGCCTTGTTGTAGTTCCAAACTGCTAAGACTGATATAGCTGTTTAATTTCAAAGGCAACTGAACTAAGCTTCCTGTTTGTAGAGCAGCGCTTGGAAACAACAGGACAACAGCATGCAAGAGCTAAATGATAGATTTTCTCCCAGGCCAGCAGTTAGCACTCTCAAAGTTAAACATTTCCTGTAGATTATGCTTTTAAGTCATTAACAGCCTCAATTCACTAGTAATCCTGAAAAGAAGAATTGGAAGTCCTTTCACTCTATTAAATATTTTAGATTAAGGACCTTTGGAGGAGGAGAATGGATTTGTTCTGCAACAAGCCAGACTCTGCATAAGAGAGCTCTGCTTAAGTGGTGACAGGGCACATACCAGTTTGTACAGATTTTACATCCATGACTTGGATCAGACTTTACTTTCTCTCCAGCAATACACTAAGCACAGGGAAGGAGGAAACAATTCTGACTTGGATCAGACTTTACTTTCTCTCCAGCAATACACTAAGCATAGGGAAGGAGGAAATAATTCCTTAAGAACATTTTTGTTCCTTCCATGGAGTCTAGCGTTTTACTCCCGGTCTGTGCTATTCCTTTGTGCTCTTCAATGCTCCCATTACTTGGGACATAGAAATCATAGGACGGATGTGAGTGAGTGAATATGAAAGAAAAAAAAGTTCTTAAAACAGGTATCAATTTTCTTCCCCCTGTACCTCTCTCAGGCTATGATATGGAATTAAAATATGAGGAAACATCTATCCAAAAATATAATTTGGAGATAATCAGACAGCTCTTTGATTCCTAAGATTGCAAATGTCCCTGTTGCTTCCAAAAACTTCTCCTTGGACAGCAGAGTGGTAATTTAAATGGCCAACATATAATCCCACTATGCTGGTAAGCCAAACAAATTTGTCTAGTGTTACTCAGTGGACAATCCTGTTTATCTTCTCGGTTGGCTTGCAAAACTGGCTCCTGGCTTTAACTCTTGGGTTTGCTTATGTTTTCTGAAGACTAGTAGAACTTATGAAGCTCTAAGCAATCTGCCATGCTTTGGCACTGATATAACTAGTGCCAAAGACAGGTCAGCCCTGCTTTAATTTTGAAAATCCAGGTTGCTGCTTTCATAATAAATGTTTTTAGGTTGTAGGAGATGGACTAAACATATCTCTCATTGGTGACCAGTGTGAGGACACAAAGAGAACATGGCTGATGGCACAAGATCAGGGTCATGGCATTTCCTAATGGAGAGGTGCTTTGAACAAGGAATTTCTTTTGCCCAGCCCTTTGGTTTGCCTCGTTGAACAAACCTTCTTTCAGGGTTGGACACTAAAGCAAATACTTCACTGCATCTAATGTTGTGCCTACTTACCCAGCTAATTGTGTGGACTCCAGGCTAAGCTCATGTGCAAAAAAAGCAGATGTTTAACATTTCACTTGTTGAATGTGCACCTTGCATGGAAGCAACAGCTCTAGCATGCAGTGGAATCATAGAATCAGTAAGGTTGGAGGGGACCTCTGGAGATCATCTAGTCCAACCTCCCCGCTCAGCAGGGTCACCTAGACCACATTAGACAGGGTTGCATCCAGGCAGGCCTTGAATATCTCCAGAGAAGGAGACTCCACAGCCTCTCTGGGCAACCTGGTCCAGTGCTCTGTCACTCTCACAGGGAAGAAATTCCCCCTCACGGTCAGGCAGAACTTCCTGTGCTTCAATTTCTGCCCATTGCCTCTCGTCCTGTCACACGGGACAGCTGAAAAGAGTTTGTCCTGTCCCCTTGACACCCTCCCTTCAGGTACTTAGACACATTGATAAGATCCCCTCTCAGTCTTCTCTTCCCCAGGCTGAAGAGGCCCAGCTCTCACAGCCGTTCCTCATAGGGCAGGTGCTCCAGCCCTCTGATCATCCTCAGAGCCCTACGCTTGACTCTCTCCAGTAGCTCCATGTCTCTCTTGTACTGGGGAGCCCAGAACTGGACACAGTACTTGAGATGAGGCCTCACCAGGGCTGAGAAGAGGGGCAGAATCACCTCCCTCGACCTGCTGGCAACAGTCTTCCTAATGCACCCCAGGAGACCATTGGCTTTCTCGGCCACAAGGGCACATTGCTGGCTCATGGTCAACTTGTCACCCACCAGCACTCCCAGGTCCTTCTCTGCAGAGCTGCTCTGCAGAAGGTCAGACCCCAGTTTGTACTGGTGCCTAGGGTTATTTCTCCCTAGGTGCAGGACTCTGCACTTGCCCTTGTTGAACCTCAGGAGGTTCCTCTCCGCCCAGCTCTCCAGCCTGGCCAGACCTCCCTGAATGGCAGCACAGCCCTCTGGTGTATCAGCCACTCCTCCCAGCTTGGGATCATCAGCCAACTTGCTGAGGAGGCACTCTGTCCCCTCATCCAGGTCACTGATGAAGAAGTTGAACAGGATGGGACCCAGTATCGAGCCCTGGGGGATGCCACTAGTCACAGGGCTCTAACTGGACTCCATGCCACGGATGACAACCCTCTGTGCTGGGTGACAAACATGAAAAGTTCTCTGTTCTGAAATTCCAGTGTAACAAGAGAATCATGATAGCTACAAAATATACTTATCTTCCTGTATGTCAAAGGGGGAGATAATTTAGGGTTTCAAAATTGCCCTTCAGTTCTGTGTCTTCTCCCTTTACCTTGAGAACTGTGCATCAAGCTGTGGTGCAAACTGTTTTACTAAAATTGAATCTCTAGCTACGCAAGTCATGACAGCTATGTCCTGATGCAATGTATGTTACTCAGAGAATGTCACATTGTGTTCTTCTCCCTGGAGTAGTTAGACTTATAAAAAAGTTCTGGTGTGTTCTCTCATGAAAGAAGTTAATCCTAACGATTAATAAAGGATTCAGCCAGCAGGCTGCAAAGCTCTTAAAAATCCTTTTTAAGGACTTCTCAGAAAAAAAGACTATCAGGAAAATGATACAGGTGGATCTTCCTTGGCTCATGCTCTTGGAGCTCGTATATCTCCATCTGTATTATATAGGTAAACCTTCACCACAGAGCCATGCTAGTGATACTATTCTTTTATGTGAAGAAGGATGTTGTATATGAATTATCCCACTATCCCAGCATATAGGATGTGGTGCATTGCATTTGCAAAATACTATATGTAACCAAAAAACTTTTAATAGAAGTGTTTTTTAAAGACTGTTCTCTTACATTCTGCATTCAGCACCACTAGAAGGTCACACACTATGAAGAATCCGTGGGCTCTTTTTATTCCTCCACTATATTCCTTTCTTCTATAAGTTTTCTGCAACACTCAACACTTCCCTCCTAGCCTTCCCTATCACTCCTCTGGTTCTTTGGTCTACAGACAACTAAAGTGATGGTAGAAGCCAACAGCTCTCCTAACCAGCTGCCAAAGTGTCTGCAAGGCCTTCATTTCCCCCTTTCTCTTTGCTGATCCAAATATGCTCACTGATGCCCAGGATATTCTGCATCCTTTGGGACTGACACATCCTTTCCATGCGTCATCCAAAGGCAGAGAGATGAAGTGAGAAGTGCCTCCACGCAGTGGCTCACCGGTGGAAACATTGCCAGTGCAGTGCTTTACCATAAGAAAAATCTAAACACTTTTATTAAGAACAAAAATACCCCTAGTCTACAGGCGGATTTCTAAAGCAAAAGGGCAGGCACATGAAGGTAATTTGGTAAAGCAGGATAACAACAGTTTGCCATGGTATTCTCTGATTGTATAAAAAATCAGAACAGCAAGAGTGAACCAAACCTCATATTTAAAGTTGATTTGGAAGTAATTTAGTAAAGGAAGTTAGTTATCCTTAACAATATATTAGATATAACCACTTTGTTTCCTTCTTCTGCTATTTTCCCACTGTGTAGCTGCCTTTTCCATCACAGTGAGTGAGTGACTGGACAATGAAAGCCTGTAGACTTGCTTCTTTAAATGTCTTATCTATGAAAAAGTAGACTATAGGGAACTGGGTTTTGTTTGTTCACAGTGTTCAGAATTCACTGGTTTTGATTTGGAAGGCTAATGTGAGTTTTAAAAGATTTCATGTTTACCTGTAAGGGTGACAGAAAGAAAAGCAAACCTACAGCTAAGCCTGACTTTATGAGGACAAAAACATACTCCCTTGAGACCTAAAATCAGAGCACCTAGAGTAACCTCTGGAGAAGCTTCAGGAGAAGAGCTTCCTAACATAGTGCTGGAAGTTAAGTGCTGATGTTTTGTAAAGTGCCTTCTGGGCTACATCAGATAAAAGGAAAGAGCTTGCATTTCTGTAAGAAAAGGATAAAATTAAATTTCTTGGTAAGAAAAATGGGTGGATTTTCCAACCAGCTAGTGTTTGATGGTGCTACAGAAAAGTTTCCTGTTTGCCCATACTTTATGGAGGCAGGGAAGTAAGCAGAATTGATTCTTGAAGAGGAATGATGGCCCGAGGGACTAGAGATTCAGTTCTCATTTGCCAGCTCCTTTGTCAAGTTGGATGAGATTTAGCTCATTTCATTAAACACTTCCTGATCTCTGATCTGAAGCCTGGGCTTCAGCATTCCCACTGCAGCACTTGGTAAGACAGCATGAGAATCTCAGACTCAGCTCAATCTCAAGCTATACTTTGTAAGGTTATTAGCAGTACAAGGGAAAGGAAGAGGGAATATACATACACACATGCTTTCACTCTAAAATGCAAATTAACAAAAGCACCTTTTTGATGACACAATCCAAACGACTTTTAATAAACAATGGTCTATGTTGATGTGGCAGGCTTGGAAAGGATTTCACTGACAGTTATGAAAACAAGACACCAGAAAACCCTACAAACTACTGATGTCCGTATGAGTAACATAAATGAAGATGATCTACCTCCCCAAAGAAGGAACAGTGTTGAAGATGGACAAAAGATGAAAGAAAATCTCACGATTATATGACACACTGTTTTTTTCTTTCAGATAGTAGATAAAGAGCTGAAAAGCATCAGAAGATTCACGGAGAAGAGACATAAAACGTGATATAGAATAAAGATGTAGCATTTTGTTTCTAAGGACTTTTTCCGAGTGGCTGAATCATTCTCAGATAAGACTCCCAGAGATTCGAGGTTCTCTTGGTATCTATTACTGTGGAAATTTGGGAGTGTGGAGCTCTCTCTGGTCACTCTTTGGGATACAAAGAGTGTGTCTGAGGGATTTGGGCTCCACCTCTAGTTCTGAGCTGACAGCTGGGCAGGTCTTCATGCATATCTATACATGTATATCTATATGTATGTATCTGTATCTATTTGTTCATATGCCTACATGTATTACTTTTCCTGCTAACAACAGGCACAAGATGCTTTCCTTTCAACAATTTGGAATACTGACACAAAACTGTATGGCAAGTATTAATAATAATACTAATTATGACTTGTGTTTTATGTCCACTTTATTGGAATCAGCAGAGTCCTTGGTATATTTGGGACTGTAGCTTAGAGTTCAATTTTATTTGTATTTCATGGCCATTGACTCAACAGCAGAAGCTGCACTTCTGAAAATCATTAGGTATTTCAGGGCAAAGTTGGATTTGGATCTCTTCTTGTCTATGCCTTAGTGCTAATGTGGTACTTCAAGAGACTGGTATCTCTGCTTATATGAGTGACACATTTCACCCAGCTGCCAAGCACACAGTGCTATCTAGAAGAATATGCTCTGCTTTCTTTCAGAAATATTTCCTACTACGAGCTGTCGGTAACAGACAATTGCGGTCTCTTAAAATACTGTATTGTTTTTGCAGCACTGTAGAGTAAGGGTGGTTAGGCTTTATGTGTGTGCGTGCTGTGGGAGAAAGAGAGAGAAATTATGGATCCTCCTGACACATCATCTACTTGTCAGAGTGACTGCCAGCTGACATGGGGCTGTAATGTCTGTGCCCTCAGCCTCCTCACAGATCTATTCCTGAGATGCCTTCAAAACAGTTACTCTGTTCGGCAGCGGAATTCACCACACACTAAAAATCCCTGCCTGCACCTAAGCAGTCTTCAGGAATTCAGTGAAAGAATCACTCCGGGGCATTTCCTACAGAAGGCAGTAAGAGTAGCTATTCTGTATTTGATGCTCACTGATTAGTTAATGGCAGTTTGGCACATCCCTAAGGGCCTTTTCTAGCACATATAGAGAGTTCTGCATCTCTGGCCCAAGGGGATCTGCCAAGCCTGCAAGTTGCCTTGGACTCTCTCCTTCCATGTCAGAAACCCAGTTAACATATTTCATGCTGGGGATGTCTTTGCCTTTTCCCTTCTGCTTGAGATCTTTGCTGCAAATTTGCACAGAAGTTTACCCACCTGAAATATTCTTGCTGAATAGAGCATGCATGCAAGCAGGAGAACAGGTGGAGCGCCTGCACCAACCATGAAAAGTAAGGATAAGTTTGTGAATGATGAGTTTACTGGAATTTGCCATTCTCGGCTTAAAGTGACTCCTTGCTGCTGCTCAGAGGAAAGTTGAGCATATTGAGATTCCAAACAGTACGTGAATTGTAGCACCTGGTGAATAAAACTTCATAAAAGAAAAGCAAATTTGCTTGTAAATCTACAAGAATATATTTATCACTGGGTAATATATATGGAGATGATGCCATTTTCATAGGCATAACTCCATTCTACTCGCTCTCTACTCACATAAAACATAGCTGTTGATAAGGTAAAACATAGCAGCCCATTTTTGTGAACTGAATAATAGAATTAGGCTTAAGTTATTAACATTGTATTGGTTTCCTGTTCATAGTGTGTATCCAAGACTAGGTTTCCTCTCAGGCTTTTTGGCATATCTACACTACTGGAGGAGCTGGCAATGAGCTCTAGAGGTGGCCTGAGGTATTTCTGTTAGCAGTCTTAGGTTTATATTGCAATTTGTCCCAGAAAAAGACTGAATGTGTGCCTAAGGCGCAGTAGCCAGGAAATCTGTGCTCTACTCCCACAGCTCCATAGACATCCTTTGTGATCTGTGGCAAGTCTTATCAGCAGATTTTTTTTCTTTCTGACACTTCGGATTTTGGTTGCCTACTTCAAATACCCACATTTCTGCAGCAGGGCACCACAATTCAGCTGAGACTTTTCGAAAATACAGGCCTCAGCCTCTGTGTGTACCTCAGGCAGCAATACTGCCTCACCTTGAAGTCCTACGGGAAGGTGGAATTAATGTTTCTGAGGGGCTCAAATAATATGGCAGTGCCTATAAATAACAGAAAGTAAAATAAATTGAATTCTACTGCTTTAAAATTCTTGGAAAATTGGACATTATTCTTTTTGCCCTCAAATAGCTGAAGGTGTATTATTAAACTTAAGCAAATACTAAAAAATAGTAAGTAATAAGAAGTGCTTAACTCAAACCCAGAGTTAAAACTGGAAATAATTCTGTCCTTAATCCACTTGGTACTGCCCTGTGGTAACATCGGTTATCGTGCCAGAAATCTAATAGTCTGCTCACATTCTCCATGGACAGAAGAACAAACTAGCCAGGGCACATTTTCACTGCAAAATGCATCGATCTCATTGTGCTCCTAGTTGGCACAGACAAAAGACTGTTTAAAACTGCAATTATTACCCGATTGCAGCAAGACATTTCCCTGTTGCATAAATGACAAATAGAAATGCGAGTTCAGGTTGTTTATGGAATACACAAGCTGGTTATTTCACCCTTTCACACTTACTCAAGTAAAGTTTGAGAAGTCAGAGGTCAGAAGCTTCATGTAACTTACCTAGAAACAGTGCACTCAATACCTTGATACAGATTTGGGGTCATTTTAAATACATAGAAGGCATTTGGTCACTGACCTTCACATATTTGCAAATAATCCCCTTTAAAATTTGTATATAATCATGTGTGTAGAAATGTTCTAAATGGCTAAATGATCAATGAGTATTGTTACGCCTCCTCATACCTGTGGAAATGGTGCTATTGGGTATGAATGAGAATACTGAAAAGTGACAGATGATAACATATACCAAACATAGACTGCCAGAGAGATCCTTTTTTTTCCTACTCTCTGTCACTCAGTTTTTCATTGATAACACAAATGAAAATAAAGTCTATGCCCTGGGACTGTTGCAAGACTAACTGACTAACCTCTCAAAAGCTGACTGACTTTTTGGACTGAAAGTGCTATCTAAAATGTTGCTGTTGCTCGTTGATGGCTGGCAGAGCATTAGACAATCATTGCTATCCATAGCCCAGCTGCCCAGTCTTTCATTTTATATTATTTATATATTGTTAATTGAGGAAACTGGCTTGTGACCAGTTGGAGAGTGTCTTCATGTGTCTTTTTTTTTTTTTTTTTTTTTTCTTAATGCATTAAATTGGGTCTGTCTGCCCTGGCCTTCTGCCAGGACAATTTATCTGCCTGAGGCTTGATTTATCCTCTTGCTGCTTCTGGTTTGCCCTCTCAAGTACAGGTGGTCAGAGAGCCAAAAGCCATATATATCTTTCTAGCACTTTGCTATCTTCCTCTTTAAGGGACCCTTCAGATCCTCCTCTTTAAGTGATTAGAGGTATGTGTACATCCTTTGATACTGATTGACATAAGCGTGGCCTGCTTGTCTGGTTTCAGTCCAGCTGTATGGGAATTCCTGCCATATGCTGAAGTGCCTCTGTAAGAGATGATCTGAGAAGAACCACTCCTTTAGATATTCATAAGTTAACCCAAACACACAGAATGAGTCAAGACTCGGCACCAATTTCCCGATTTCAGCCTGGTTTAAGGCTTTAGTGGGACTAAGTAGGTTAGATGCTTTTCACTAATTCTTGAAGCAGATATGAATTTCTCCCAGATTAGCTGTCTACTTACTATAATACTACTTATGATTTTTCAAGTGATAGGAATGAAATAGATTCACTGAATCTGTAACTTCAATATAAAATAGGCAGAAAATCTGCAATGTGTGCAAGAAGTGAGTTAATAATCAATACACAGGATGAGAAATAAAGCCCTGATATGTTGCTGCTAAGTCATCTCTTACTCTTGAGTTGCATAAATGCTTTTGGTTTCTCTGATCCTGTGCCTCAGGGCAGGGACTATATCTTCAGCTTTTGCAGAGTATAAGGAAAACCACAACCCTTAGCAGACAGCTTTACTAACAAGTTATATTGCTGTTTGTGACTTTGTCAAAGCTGTGAGAGCGTGAACTTCTCAGAATGATGAGTTTACTTTAAAAATTAACGTTAAAAATATACATTGCTTTTTTTGAGTCACACTGGAGATGACCAGATTTTTGCTGCATCTATGAAGTTGCCTCCAACTCTGGTCTAGCAGAGTGTTAGGCAGATGGTCCCAGAAACAGGATCCAATCTGGGTCAGATACTTGGGGCTCGAATGGGTCAGTGAGGAGACTGACGTACCTTCACAGGAGGATCCACAAAATCCCCCAGACTGAGCTGCATTAAATGCTGCAGGGAAAAGTGCAGCTGACAGTGCTAAGCCCAGACCAACCAGCTGACTAAATATTCAGTTCTTTAATTGACAGTTGGGTACAACCAAACCTGAGATGCTATGGAGACTGGTGAATATTTGCCTTAAAATACCCTGCTGTCTACTGCACTGGTTGCAGAGCTGCCTGGTGGGCAGCTCAGACCTTTGGTGAAGGCCCTGAGGCTGACACAACATCTAGGGACATCTTCAGTTATCCCAAGTCAAGTCACGACCATCCTCTGCCACAGCTCTCACTTTGCCAGGCAGGTTTTGCGCCCGCTATGAACTTCCAGGCTGTTGCTGTTCTACTAGTAGCCAGGTTCAAACCAGCTAGTTTAAAACTAGCCCGGGAATGTCTGCACAAACTATTTCCACAGCAGGGACTGCATTGCAGATATATCCTGAGGCCCTAGTTCAGCAGCAAAGCTGAATGGTTCATCCATGCCATTTAGGCTTGTTGCATGATTGGGACCTTAAAGTCTGTCCTAGCATACTGGAAACAGTAAACTGTCTGTAATTGCTGATCAGAAAAAAAAAATGTATTGACGTTTTCTTGGCTAATTTCTGATAAACAGAGCTAATGCTCTTGCATGATTTTCATTTCTCCAGAATGGAGGTGCTTTTATCCAAGAGGAGTATATTCCAGATGAAAGTAATATAATTATGGTAAATAGATACCCTTAATAGGATGGTGTGTTCCTTTACATAGGCAACATCTGGCTTAATCCTCTCCATCCACTTCCACAACAATTGATGATTTGTTTTCTTTCTAAGGACAAAGTCAGATTTCAAATATTATTTTTTTCGTTCTGCTTTTGCATTCAACAATCTAGTGCAACAAGATGCTCAAGAGTCTGTTGCAGCAGGGACAAGGACATTTGTAAGTTTGTCTTTGACTAATTATAAGCTTCTGTTTTAGATTATTTTATTAGGAATATAACAATTAATTTAAACTAGGTAACTACTGATACGGTTTAAAGCAAGAAGAAAATTGTGACTGCTGAAATATCATTAAGCATCTCACAAACAGCTGAATTATGCTATGGCCTTTTCCAAGGGCTTTATTAAAAGCTTGCACATGAAAGCTGGAATACCAAAAGCCAGCCTGCACCTGGCTATCTTAGCCTGGGGGAAAACACAAATCCATTTATAAAGCAAAATGTCAGGCTAGTCAGAGCCATTACAATTGTAATGTGAAATCTTATGGCACTCAGCACATGCATACTGTTTATCTGCACAAATATTGTGATATCTCACTTTGGTTTATTCTTATTTCTACGACAGGTTGTTAAAAACATTCTATTTTCTCTCTTTTCACGGTGCTTCCTACTCACTGTGTGTAGCATGTGCAAGTACTGTTCAGCCACGAGTCTAGCCTTGAATGTTCTGTAGGCTAGATTGAAGAAGTCTCTGCATAGGGTCAAAAGGCAAGGATGCTTGTGTGCATCAGCCTGTGTTGTGTCTGGGAAGCATCACTGATGCAAAGAGTAGTTAGTATTGTAAATGGCAGCAGTGCTGAATACTAAATGTGCTTCCCTTGTGTAAGAAATATTGGTGTTCTAGACCTAGCCATATGAAACGTAGCTCTTCTGAGGCACACTGGACACAGGGGAACCATTCAAATGAGAATGTGCTGTGTTTTTTTTTTGTATTAGTACATCATTTTATTTTCTACTTGTTCTTTCATTCTTACATTATAGCTATGACCTTGGAATATAAAGTATCATAGATTCTGATATACTCTTGCACTAACTTCAGCATCAGTTACTATCACCTCTGGCTCTAGAAAACTGCTTGTGTTTTCTTAACAGTGAATTCCCAAGCCATGCTGTCCATTACAAGAATGGGACAAAAGAGGCTTTTGCCAGATCTGTAGCTCCTTAGCTGTAGACCTTGCAGTAGCTCCTGAAGAACCTTTGATTTAAAAGCATCTTTTATCTGACATGTGAGTTTGGTTGAAGTAAATGCTCGTTTTTCAATTTTGTCTGGGGCTTATGTTCTGGTAGGTATTATTCGGAGATACTCTAGGTTTTTTGCTTACTGCTGACTTCTACAATGCTCTCACCAGATTCTTCTGGTTTTTGTAAAATATGATGTGTCTGCGCGATTTTGGGGGAGAAGAGTATTCTCCTGGCCCCTTCCCTTCCCCTCTTGTCTGTGGTAGGGAAAGGAACTCTCAGCAAGGGGGTGGAGGACAAGACACAGGGGCTGCAGTGGCTGTCCTCAGAAGATGCACATTTGTGCCAAGCTCTGAGTAGCTGGAGGAGATGGGACTGCCTCCTGTGTGGAAAGCACTGAAAGGGGAAAAAGGTGATGAATCAATATTTTATGTTCCCAGATGAGGGCAAAATGCATCATTAGCCAAGTGTAATTCCTGCACTTGTCCTTAGAAAACAGCGTGGGCATATAATGTGACTCTGTGGGCTTCCTTGGTGCAGAAGCATATGAGGGAAGACAGACAGATGGAAAGCCATTGGAGAAGATCTGTTTTTCCTCAGGAATCTCAGTTAGAGCCTCGGTGCCATACTTTCCAGCTACCCGGTGATATGAGTAATGCTACCCTGGGAGCAGGAGGAGGCAGGGAGGCGTGACAGGAAACAAGGCCCTTGTTCACCTTGCTGGTCTTGGTAAAGTATTGTGCCGGGCTTTCTAGTTTGAGCAACAAATAGGTGCACACAACTTCCTATGAACACACGGAGAGATGAGCTGAAGCCCTGCGGTGCTTCAGGCTTTCGCGGCCGGTGGCTCCGAGGGCTCCGAGAGATGCAGACGCTGCCTGTCGCCGCGCTGTTTATGTTGTGCTGAGTTGCAGGACTGGGAAATAATGACAGCCCATAAATGCTGAGAGGAGCCTTGCAGGGGAGCTTGGAAGCGGCCATACAGGCAACGCTGGGATAACTGACCGCGCTTCCCTGTTTGCTTGGGAGAGGACGAGGACTTGCAGAGCTGTGAGGGATACGGGAGCATGAGGATGGGGTGCACTGGCAGACCTGTTAGGGGAAGCTCGCAAAGCGCCGCTCTGAACTGCCCCTGGCTTCGTCCGTTATCGCTTGCATCGGCGTAAGCCCAAATCGGAACAGAAGTTTAAAATCTCTGACTGCTGTGATTTGAAGTATTGCCCATATAATTTTGCTGAAATATGCATGAAATGAATTTCAACAAATATATTATTAATTCTGGTAATGTCAGAGCACTAGCAGCCTCATATATATGGAGCAATATGTGTGACTGTTTAGAAAAATTCACGTTGTGAGTATGTTTGTACACGAGCGTGTAACATGTGGCACAATCATTAGGCCTTCATAAACATTATTTAACATTCAGTGTTGACGTATATCAGAGATAAAAAGATATTAATCAATATTTCCTTTTAATTGTTTAGTTCTTGTTTATACTCAACACATTAAGAGAACCGAAATGAATGCTTTCACAAGTTATTTCTAGCAAAAGCCTTTAAAATAATATTTAAGAGGGATTTTTCGAGGAGCATTTTATTTTAAAGCTGCAGTAAATTATATGAGATACAGAGTAGCAATTCCTACTTGTCATGTTTTTATAGCCTTCATAATATTTATCATTTTCAAAAACTTGAGTCATACCTTTCCTCTACCACCTTCCATCAAAATTAGTTACAATATATTCTAAAATGACAATTCATTAGAGTGTTGCCAATGTAGCTGCAGAGCATTCTATCATTTTCTGAACTGTATTGCTTATATAATGAAGCAAGTAGCGAATAATAACCTTTGGTATATAACTTCCTGATCTTGGGATGTGTTTAGTGTGGTGAATATAAAATAATGCAAAATAATCATTACAGAAAGAAAGAACAAGGAGTTACACCATCCGTCTTCTGCACTGCTATAGAAGAAATGACTGCTGCAGTAAAATAGTACTATGTTAGCTTTGTCACTTTATTCTTAAGATGGTGCTAAAGGACTGCAATCTATTTAAATGCTTCTAATTTTTTTGGGGGGGAGACTAGAAAAATACAAATTTTGCTTTGTATGAACTGAAACTAGAGTAGAGCTAATTGTTTTCCTCTAACCTTTCTTTCAACATCTGTATATGCATGTGTGCTTTGAGTGGCTCCAGATCTACTGGTTTTGTTAAACAGACTTTTCTTGCATTAAAATCCAGCTTTCAAACAGTTTTTTTAGTCCATCATATGGTCATATTTCAGGATCATTTTTAGATAAAATTATTATCGATCCCTTTGTAACATACAGGGAATTTTGCTCCCTTAATTTAGCTCTAAGATAAAAACACATCAATATGCCAGATTTTCAGATGGAAACACAGTGCACAGGTGGTCATAATTTTTGACCAGTTGCTAGACTTCACCGTGAACACTGCGGGAATGAGCAGGACTGAGATCTCGGATTCTAAAGGCAGGTGCTTTTTGCAGCTTTTTATAGTCTTGGGAGGACAGATCCTCAGCTTTTCTTTAAAATGAAGGACTTGAAGGAATTTATGTCTGTTTCTCTCAGTGAAATAGTAAACCTGTTTACTAATATTTTTTTTTGAAATGCTCGATAAATCATGTCCCTTTGCTATGCCTGATCATCTCTAGTGTTATGCTAATGATTGTTGTCATATGCGGTTATGACTAGTGTTGCTCACCTTGATGTCAGGACTGTGTGATGTACTATCTGTCACGAAGGCAGTGAGAGATGAAAAAGTAAAATGCCTCTCCATTGTATCTATGAAAACATATTCCCAGTGATACTCTCAGATGACTTTTCTTATAATATACAAAGGCAAGTACATTGCCAGCTCACATTTCCTTGATGCTAAATCTCCAAGAGGCATTTCAAATAACCATTTGCCACATAGATTTATCTCAGTTTATGAGGACTAGTTTCTGCATTCTTATAGGACCCCTGGGCAGAAGTGGTCCAGAAGTTTGAAAAAAAAAAAAAAAAAAAACAAAAAAAAAAAACAAAAAAACAAAAAAAAAAAAAAACAAAAAAAAGAAGAAGAGAAAAACCTGGATGGTCTTTTTATATCATTGTGCCACAGAGAACTCTTGCCACCACAGAGGGTGCAGATGACTCTGACAGCCTCCTCCACACCTACTGCACATGTAGACACCCATTCACGCAAAGGTAGCTTAATGCTTTCTATTGTGCTTTTATCTCTTTATTTGTTTATTTATTTGAAAAGTCATATTTGCAACTTTTCTGCAAAAAAGAGAGGTCTCCACACTAGAGTGCAAAAACTGTTTGGCTAAAGCTAAGAGTGCCTTACTCTGACCTGATACAAATCTGTGTAGGTTCGTCTGAATTAAAGACTCTCAGCTGACACTCTCCACCTGTGATTTGTACCATAGCAAAAGGCAGCAATCCAAACCCCTCCATGCTTTATAGCACTAGATACATTCCTCTAATATCTCACTTCTTTTAAAACAGATTGAATAGTCTGATGAGAAATAGGTATAAGGGGGATACCTGGTCATGACTACCATGTTTTCTTTTGAAGAAACTTTTTCACCAAGATGGAAGTGCATTTTCTGGTGGTCTGGCATTAGAAATTTGTTACCAGCAAGGGCTTTTTAAGCTAGGCCTTGTCATTTTTGGGATGGGGAAAAGCTGGCATCAGAGGCAGATGACAGTTTCAGCAGCATCTTTGCCCATCAAACCACTAGCACTACGTTTCAGAACAAATGGTGCCTCTTTCCTTCTGATAGTTCTACGTGCATAATACAGCTACCAGTACCTGGGTAACGCACCTTATTTCAGTATATTTTCTCTCTTCAGTGCTTGGTTCAAACAGGAATAGATCTGCCTTCCCCACTGAAGCAGTTATTTCTGTGGCACATGTGATGGGGGAGGGAATTTTTGCTGCACTAGTGAAGGGTCTGTACTGGTTGATGATGGAAGACAGGTATGATGACAGACAGCTTTCTCTCCCCCTAAAAAAGAAAGAGAACTGGCACACAAAAATAACTGTATTAAAAGGCCTTTTTAAATGTCATAATGTTAGGCAGGCAAAATTAGGACATGAGTACTTATAATATGGTCTCTAATTGTGTTCTGTTTTTGCTTTGGGACATCTCACCCCATCTGCAGGAGTGATGTTTAGTGAGTGAATCAGGGATATATAGGTAGCTGGCTGTAGAGCTGACATCTCTGCAGCTCATGATATTCACAGGTGTATAGAGTGTGTTTTGTGATGAGATGGTCCATCCATTCTTGGTCCCCATCTCATCTAGTTCTCCTTGTTGAAGGCTTATGGAAATACTTAATGGAAATTCTTGGTGGCTGGCATTACAGCCACACACTCTTCATTTCCTGGGTGCTCAGCTGAGACCAGGAAATTCTGTTTTTATTCTTAGTTACTCAGCCTTCACACCAGGCACTAGAGAGGTGCAGTATTGCTGGCAGAAGGCCTAGCAGGATGCGAAAACACAGGATTGTGAGGTGGTGTTAGCTGTGTCCCTTGTCCCTGGTTCCTCCTCTGGCCTTCGGCAAGTAACTCAGACCACTTGTCTCTGTTTGGGGGGACAATAATAACATTGTTATTATTAAGGGGGAGACAATAATAACATCCTTTATTGTCTGCAAAGTGCTGAGACACTGTGTTGAAGGCATCACAGGACAATCTAGGAGAAAATGTGTGAGCAAGCACTGTTAAATGAAGGTTGCCTAAGCAGGTTAGTACTGACATTTCCTAGCTTGAGAGAGCTCTGAAATCACAGCTGTTTTAAGTCTTTCACTG
The DNA here is from genome assembly GCF_028389875.1 of Rhea pennata. NCBI lineage: Eukaryota > Metazoa > Chordata > Aves > Rheiformes > Rheidae > Rhea > Rhea pennata. The sequence goes on from NC_084663.1 coordinate 119,298,675, forward strand.
CAGACTGATGGGTTTAGTATATGTATAAACACAGTTGCCTTTTCCCTGCTATTCTCATATAGCACTGTCATTTACAGATCAACTGTAAATAATTTCTCTTTTATGTTATTGGCAATGTATGATTTAAAACGAAAACAAATTCCCACCCAAAAAGTCACTCCATCAACAGCTCTTCCAGCTTAAATAATTTGATTGATGGTTGTGTGAAATAAATATATGCATGCTTATACACACAAATCTGTGTACATATGAGTGTGTGTTTATATTTAAGAATACTTTATAAATATGAAAATAACTTTAATTTAAATAAAAAAAATCAGGTCTTTAATACTTGATATATCAAATATTGCCTCCAGTTATGTGGAAGGAGGGTTGAGGAGGACATTAAAGCTGGAAATTACTGAGCTGTCTGTAAAAGCAGTTACTGAACATGGGCAATAATCTGTTCTTTAAAAAGAAAAATCCCGAAGGATTTTGAGTCTGTATGTTTAGTGTGCATGCATGGCATGTCTACCTAATAGATCGATATTTCACAGACCAAGAACAATTTACATGACAGACTGTAAATTATAATGACTCCACAAACAGCCAGTATAAATGGATTCTAACCAATGTGAATCAATAGCAGATGCTTTTCTAACAGCTTCCCCACTGCTGCTCAGAAACAAAAGCTAAAACACCACATCTGTTGTTCCCCTGACACCTTGGGAATGTCTGATACTGTGTACCCCAACCACATCTTTGTTCTGATCAAATTCTTTATGTTTGCTATTGAAAATCCTGGCAGAGAAACCCACAGCCTCTTTGGAAACTCAAGATATTCACTATCTGTGTATACATACTTCATGTATACACAGGTATACAGCTCACCTTTATTTAGGCACACTGTCCCATTGGCTTCATAGCCAGGGGTCAGGAGTGGGAGAATATGGCACGCTTTTGTCCCCAGTAGTAAGTCTTAGAAACATAATGACAATTAGATAATTAATACTTCTGAAATGCTAAGTGTTGGTCACGGAGAGACAGAATGTGGCAGAGGATTTCCAGAGGAACACAGTCCACCTTTGACAACCCTAATAGTCTCTGTCCACTTCTGCGACATCTGTTAAGCATTCACTTGCACTGCTTCTCTGAAGCTGCTCCCATTCAAGTTCCTAAGGGCCTCTTTGATTTGTTTGTTCCAATAACAGCATTCATCAATCCCTTCCTCTCCATGCTTTTGTAGGTCTATAATAACTTTTCTGTACTCCTCCTTTTCTGACTCTCTGAGGTCTCTTGTTCCGTCTCTTTGGATCTCTGCCTCTTTTGAGTTCCTTTAATTTTCCTTCCTCTCTACAGACTCTCATTCATTCCTGTAGATTCTACTACGTCTCCTTCCATGACATATACTGCATTTTTACATCTATAATGTGTGGGTTATCAGTAAAGAAACAGCCTCGAGAAAAAGAAAAAAATAAAAAAGAACAAAAGCAACTCCTTCCCCCAGCAACTTCTGATTCAAAAGCCGTGTGGGTTATAAACATCTGCTGGTGATAGGAGCAAACGTTTACCTCAGTCCCTACCCTCACTCAATTGCTCACCTAGCCCCATTCCAGGTAGCCCGATTCCTCTATCCCAATAACCTCTCTACTTTTGATCCCTGTTCCTTTTCACCCTCCCCTTTGCATGGCTGTTTGAACTGTGAGTTATATGAGGAATTGTTTTCTAGTGCCTGCACTTTTGAAGAAGTGTGGGTTGTCTGAGTTTCTACAGGTGAAAATAAATCTACATTATTCCACACATACACTAAAATTCTCTTCTTTTTTCTGCCTCCCAACTTTTCTCTATTTCTACTGAGTCTGAACTAATTCCATGATCTCTAGTTTGTTTGTCTTAATGTCCATCCGACACCTGAAACTTAACATTTAAGAAAGGATTTCTTTGCTTCCTCTCCACTTCCAAAAACCCTTTTTGTTGTCATTCCCAGTTCTGGTTGTTGCTATAAACAGAGTGCACTGCTCTTTCTGTCTTCCTAGCATCACCTTTAATTGCCCCTGCTTTCCCTCCCTTCTTCACTGTGCAGTTAAAAGTCTATATTATGATCTTGCATGTCATTTCTATTTAATCATATCACTAAAACTGTTGTTAATACAACCTGTATATAATATACATAGACTGATACACATTCTGTAAAACTGCTGCTAAAATTTCCCCTTCCTCCCTTCTGCATACATATACTCTTACATCCCCCTACACTGTTCACTGTTGGAATTGTGTTCCCTTTTTTCCTGTCTCATAGCACTTTTTCTTTCTATTATCAAACTGAGGCTTCTTCTTCTTCCTTTCAGAACGCACAAGAAATTGGATCCTGGTTATAGATCTGCTCTTCTCCCCTCTGTTTCTTCACCCTGTATCCTTTTAGAGCTCATTTCCACAGGAGACTCCCCGGTCATGAGGTTCAGCTGCCACCAGTCAGCTGTGGTCACTGAAATGCATATTCCTCATTGCGTTCTTCTTTCTTGTAAGTGTGAACTCTCTGGGGGAAGGACTATCTTAATGATTTACCATAGCTTGTCTTCCGTATGTGTCAGTGTATGTTTCTAATACTCTAAAAATTACAAATTGTAATGGATGAATCTCATGACAAAGAAAAAGCATTGGATAGGGGTAGGCAAGTAAATCAACACTGAGGAAAGTTAGAGCTGCCTGCTCAATATTATTGTAACTGTGATTTTCTAAGCCTTAGGGCAAATATTGTAGATTACTTGGTGCATTTCTGCATGTAAAAGGGATAAGAGTGGAAAAGAGGCGAAAACAGTCTGTTTTTTTTTTCCTCTGCAGTAATCCATAGAAGCTTGGCTGAGATGGGCTAATATTAAAATGAAACCACATTGTCACACTCTTCCCACACCTCCGAGCAACAGACTGAACCATACATAAGAGACAGTACTCCCTAAGATCTGACTGAAGCACATTTGCTTTTACTGTGCCAAGAGGAGGATGGAAATGGTATCAACACCTTGCTTTAAAAATGCTGTGAGCAAAGATTAAAAAAAAAAAAATAAAAAGAATTGAAGAAGGAGGCTTATATTTGGAGCTGAAATTGTGATTTACACTGACAATTTCAGTGGTAAGCAATGCCATTGTTCCTTTTCCCATTTGAGAGATTTTTACTCTTAGTTCTCCCTGAGGCTATAAACCATCTCAAATATAATAAACCAACAGCAGCTGTAGTCTTCTCTTAGGCAACACTACCTTTTCTCCTTTGTTGCCCTTCTTGCCCCTAAAAGTGAGCTATAATATAAATGTATGATGTAGTATCTTTCTTTTCCTACTTCTCTTCTCTTCCTTTCTTCCTTCTTTCCTTCCTTCCTCCCTCCCTTCCTTCCAGTGTCTTTTTTCCTTCCTTCCTTCCTTCCTCCCTCCATCCCTCTGTCCTTCTTCTTTCCTCTTCTCTTCCTCTTTCTCTTTCCATCATTCTCTCTTTCCCTTTCTCTATCTCTCACTTTCTGCCTTTCCCTCTTTTTTCTCTTTTCTCTCAAACCTCTGTTTCTCTCCTTTGCTTTCTCTTTCTCTCTTTCAATAACCCTTCTCATTCCTCACACACAGATACATGGTCTACAGTGGTTCCTCAGACTTATAAATGTCAGTCCTTCCGTCAGCTTCCCCCCACCAGATTCTGCTGTTTCAGTTCTCCAACATCTCTTGCTATATATAGCCAATTTGTCTAACTGAGTAGAAAAAAATCCTTTACTTTCTGTAGGGAATACCAGCAAAGCAGCAAATATTGCCATGGCAACAAGCCTCTCAATCCATCAGACTCCCTCAGTATCTAATACATAATCTGTAAGGTGGAGACTAGTGTTGAAAAACGAACGTGACATATGTCACTTCAGGATTTAATATTCCTTCCCCATGACCTTAATTAGCTTGCCTTATTCTGGGTAATTATTCAATTTTTGATAGAAAGTTCTATTTTATTTTGCTATGCTGAGGAAGCTAATGTATGATCTGCCTTCATTAAAATGCAACTTCTGACTTTTTCCCCACAAACATGCCACAAAATAGGAGTTTCTATAGTAACACACAATGCAGACTAAATTTAAAATTATAATCTATTGATAAAGATGAGATTCCCCCAACCCCATTCTCAGTGTGGTTTCTTTTTAAAAACATGTGATTTTGCTACATTAGTATACGTCTCTTCTATTCCAAGGGATGTTTGAAAAGAGTTTCTTAAAATTGATAACTATCACCTAATAGTAGTGCTGAAGTTAAAAATACACATTCTCAGCACTCATTTTCGTTTATACATTACAAATTCTGTGTAATTCACTTGCTTTTTGGTCTCATCTTATGCTTAAATAATTAAATTATTTTGCTGCTACTGTTTGTTTAACGTCATGGAAAAAAGATACCCATGTATTTAAACCCACAACACTTGCAAGGTTTACTAGAAGTGCCTTAGATGATTAATAAACCTTGAATTTTTACCCTAGTTTTCTGACACATATGCAGTTATGGAATCTGTTTATCACTCAGTCAATATGACAACTTATAAAAATTTAGTCCACTGACCAATTTTAGCTATACTTAAGAAGCATTTCCAGGCCTGCTGCTGTTCAGTGGGAGGGTGTAATCTGCAAGATCTTTCGTCAAGGACCTGGAAGTGGAGGTGAGAGGGAGGGAGAAGAGTAGGGCTTGTTCACAGCTGGGGTCTCCAAAATAGGCGAGTGTAGAAGAAGTGAAATGTTCCTGGAGAACTGGACTTTCCTATTGAGGGAGAATGAGTCAACCAACTTCTCTCCTAAAACTGGGATGTTTGGAGAAGGAGCTGACATCTATTGCAAATGACATAAATGTAAACTTTTTGATATGCCATTTTTTAATTAAATCGCTTCCATAGAATGTTGTCCCCCAAATATTTCTGCTGGGCTTCAAATCAGGCCCCTCATGGCCAGGAAATTTATCATCTGAACTTCATCAGTTCTGGCTGTGAAAGTGGCACAGACAGCACCACTTCCTCCTCCTCATGGCTCTGCATCACAGACCAACAGACTCTCAGTTACAGACTCCTCATTGTCCTTCACGAACATTTGCTCAAAGGTGTTTCTCAGCTGTGAATATCAGAGCTGGATCAGCAGCCTGACTTAAGCTCTGCTACCAGTTTACCTGTTCACAGACTGGTTTCTGTATGGTTTCAGATCCATCTCACAACAGAAGAAAAGGTAAACTGTTCTGAATTGAAGAAATGTACTTTAAAAATATGTCATTTGGTTTGAAATATTGTTGTTTTAAGTCTTCCCCTTACCCCTCCATAGCTTCTATTTTTTGCCAGCAATCTTTTGGAAATTTTGTATTCTTTAGCCACATGCATAATAAAACTCAGACCAGAAACTGTTGCAGTAGAGAAACAGAATGAACCAAGATGAGCCTGGGTTTCATATATCTATCACACATGCAGACATGTCTGATAGCACAATGATAATTAACACCCTGACACTGGCAGTGTTTCCACTGTGTGGATCGTTCCACCAGACTAGCAGTCACTGATGTCATACCTTAGCAAAGAGGTCAACCTATTCAGAGTTACTGATATAAAGAAAAATCATTTAATTAATTTATGAGTCTCTCTATTCCCTTTCCTCATTAACATCACAGGCACCTTATAGAAATTAGGGATGCAGAAAACTAGCAGGAGACTTTCTGTTCACTTTAGTGGGTTTTGTATCATGCTTTTCATGAATTCATTTTTAAACATTACAGCCCAGCACATATGATTGAATGGATACTAAAAATAAGCAACATTCACCCACAAATTAGTACAACAGCATAAGTTACTTGAGCCTTAAATAGTAATACTCCCCTAAATAATAATGTTATCACCAAAAAGACACTCAACCACATGCAAGAGCAATATGCCATAGGAAACAAACTGACTTAGCAGGAGGTCTGTAGATATTTCTTTTCTGCCTTATTAAAAAAAGAAAAAAAAATGGGAAAATGTGCGCCAGTACATCATTCTATGTTTCAGTAGGTTTCAGAGATATTGTTCATTGCCTATGGTTAAAATAACTGTTCACACAATACTAGAAAATAGAACAGAACAAGAGCTTTAAACTGCCTCCCAAACCTGTCAAGTCAAAGTATAGGTTTTCTAAATGCAATACAACTATACTACTTTTAAGGACAAGTAATCATGCTATTTGTTGTCCTCTTGATTTGCAGCTAGATTAGCAAACCCCTCATGACATGTGACATGACTCCATTATAGAAGTTCCTATGAGCAACAGAGGAAACCTGCAATATAGAGATAGCAGGTTCAGCTTGACAATGATAAATATGTCAGATGATGACAATCATTCTGTTTCTGATGAATGAACTAAAGTGGTAATTTAAAGTGTCATGATTTGGAAGCATAATCATCTGTGTATCAGTCATTCACAATCAATTGTAGTACGATAGAGCCTGACATTGTTCCATGTATAAACTGGGAGTTGCCCAAAGATTTATGGATACCGATTTTGAGCCAGACAGGATCATCAGATCTGACCTCCTAGGGAAGACAATAGATCAGATTTTGCGGGATTCTCCTCCAGTCTCTCTGCCTGCGTGGTTGTCAGTACTCACTCTAGCTGGGTGAGTACATCTGTTGGGGAAGGACGGGGCCTTGTGCAAGCCATTGAAATGGTGGGGGGTGACTCTTCTCAAAGCTTCAGAAGTGTCATGGGTTTTCTGTCTCTTTGTAAGTGGTTACCTTGGCTGCCTTTGGGAATTTGGTAGGATCGCTAAGGTCTTGGGGCTAAATTATAATAGTTTTATAGCTTTATTTTAGCGCTCTTCCTACTGGTTAAGTGGACAAAGGTGGCCACAGAGAGGTTGAATTAGAAGTATCTCTGGCCTTAAAGCTATAGGAAAAAAATGAAAATTAGCTTAGATCTGCTAGGTGATACTCCTGATGTGGGGGTTAGTAATAGGTAGCGAAGAGAGAGATATAAACTGATCCCTCAAGCATGCTCTTGTAGAACAAACCACCCACAGGAAAAATTTTTGCCTAGTATTCAGATGTTAGTGGATCACCCTCTTTTAGCCAAAACTCCTCATATTTTAATGTTTGAATTCTAAAACTGAATGTTTGTATCCCACCAGCCAATCCCTACCCCCTGGGTAGGTATCTTTCACTCTGCTTCAATAGTATTTTGGGATAATGAGTTTCATAGGCTGCACGCTTTGCAAAAACTATTCCTTCAGATGTGTTACTAAATGTGCTGCCATCAAGGTTTTCTGGTATCTGTCTTTTGCCACCTCCCCTTCCCACAGGCTGGTGCTGTCAGGAAGGGTAAATAGAAATGGACCTATCTAAGGTAACATTCCATCAGTTTGATTGACATTACCTGTGTGAGTCCTGAAGAAACACAGGCTTTTATTTTGGATGACTACTGAAGTTGATGAGCTTAGTTACTTCAGCAAGGGTCAGCTGTAGCAGCTGCTTTTTAAGTGAAGGTCTAAGTCATTGAGTCAAACTAGAAACAGATAAATCAGGTGGGGCTCTCATTTTGGCAAGTAGAGGAGGACCTCCAAATGAAAGGTGGAATGTCAGTACAAGACCTAAGCTTCTCAAAGTAGCTTTGCTGCTGTGAATTTTGTGTTGAGAGTGAAAGAAGCACAGCATTACTAAAACATTTTTTTTTAATTGCTGATCAGGTGAGTAAGAGCTGTGAGCCTGTTCTCGTGCCGCTACAATGAATTTTCTTTCTTTTGTGCCAGCTGTTCTGTATTCCATGGTTCTGCTTGTGGGTGAGTGGTTTAAAAAACATGTTTATGCAGTAGAATGATGGCAAAGTGGAGGGAGTTCAGTGAGGAGCAATACAGAAGACTGGAGGCCTTGAATAATGCTGTTAGGCTGTACAGCTAAACTGTGTAGTTTAGTTCTGAGGTTATTGGAGAAGACTTCTGTAAGCTGTCAAAAAGTTGAAGGAGAGGAATTATGTACAAGAGGGGCAACAAAGAGAAGAAGCAATCTCTTATTATGTGGCAGTGTTTCGTGTGATGTGCTGTGCTAATGGTGAAGATGAAGGGCACATAGTGGTGCCTTCTGTTCCTCCTGAGAGATGTGCCTGAGCAAAGAGAGCAATAGTGAAGTTTTGGATAGATTCCAGTGTTGGACTGTGGGAGAGCCATTTTGTACAACTGCTGCTACCCAGTGCTGCACTGACTCAAAAGTGGGCAGACTTCATGATCTCTTCTTTCTTGATACCCTTTCTTTCAACAGCTCTCTTGTTGTTGGCAATGATACTGAAATCTCTCTCTCTCTTTTTTTTTTTCATCTACCACTATTTCTTTTACCATAAGATATCTTCAAATGCATGAAGTTGGAAGAGACTGAGTAGGCAGTGGTTCAGAAATAACATGCTTTGCATTAATAACATGCATTTTCTGCACACAAGATGACTTGTGGGTGTTGTTTTGTCTGTGCTATTGTTCATATGGTTGCTGTTGCACCTTCTCAAATGTTTGAAGACCAATGGAGGCAGGTGAAAGAGAGACATAGTCTAGTTCTATGGATTAGCTTGATAGAAGTTTATAAGGCTTTTAAGAGACAGCTGCCAAAAATACCACAAATAAGACCTTTCTTGTTATTTATACTGAATAATGCAACTGGGCCCTCCTTCTGATTAAAAAGAGGTTTATCTTTTTGCATCAAATAGTTTATCCTACCTAGCTGTATGAGATTTCCCAGCAATTGATCTTGAGGCCTTTGCAACTCATTTTCAAAGTCTAAGGACTTCAAAATACACTTGTGGTATTACCTTTTTAACAGCTGTTCTTGTACATCTTGCACACTTCCCCCCTCCCCAGTTTCTTTCTTTTCTTTTTTTTTTTTTTTTTTTTTTTTTTTTTTTTTGGTAATGTTGACCAGCATTCTGTTATTTGTCATGCTATGCTTATTTCCCAGAACTGAAATCCATTATGGTCTCATCTGCCTGATAGCTCAATAAACCTGATCCAGATCAGATGGTTTTCTACAGCTTTCAGAAACATTGATCCTTTCTTGCACCATTTCACTCGCTTCATCTGCTTACTGTGAAGACAATTGATTAGTGCCTCAGACACTTTCAAATGTCATCTTTATCCTGAGCGAGCATTAACTTCCTGCTCTTTGTATGTGCAGTGTGGGCTTTTCTTTCAGCACTGCACCCTGCTCATGTCTCCAGTCAAAGTCCGTTGTTGCTCAGCACCTCAAAGGTCTAAGTGCATGTCAAATACAGACAAAGCTCTACACTGAAAGAACATTCATATTGGGAAGCCAAGCGAACAGTAGCTGGAAATAAACAGTTAAAGCAGCTTGTGCAATGCTGACTGAGCTCGATGAGGTCATACACAGCACTATTATCCTATTATTTTGTGTATCATGAGATAATGGGCTGAGATGGTCCTAACAAAGGCTTTTGTTAGGCCTAACTGGCCTTTGGCAATTAGGTCTCAAACTCAGTCCTCAAAGTGGTACTTAAAATCTAGAGTGTATTTTGCTTCAAATACTTCTGAGCACACTTAGAACTAAATCTGGTCATGCTTGGACAGCCTTCATAAAGGATACAGATATTATCTCAAACATAATCTCATCAGTATTCACACTTTTGCCCTATCTGCTGCTGATCATAGGGAGATCTTATTGTAACATGTCCATGGATTGGGTTCTGTAGAAAGTAGTTCTGTAGGAAACTGTGAAGGCATTTTCTCCAATAGCTGTCTAGAACTTGTAGATCTGGTGTGAAAGAACAGTGCTTGCTCCAGGAAGCATATAGCTGTGATAAGCTAGCTGTAATGACCTAACTTTACTGTGACATACTCCACAGCAATGCAAAGGAGAGGTACTGTAAATCCTTAAACACAGGCTATCGTCTATTTGTCAATATTCTAGAAATGGGTGACTTGGCCACTTAAAAATACAGGAGGGATTGAAGTACATGCCTATAATGGGAAAGGCCAACCTGAATAGAAAAAAAAATTGGTGACGTTTTAAGAGGAAATTGTGTTCTGCTTCAGTAAGAGGCAGAACAATGTAGCCTGACTATAATCACAGTTGCTTTCTAGAAAAACAGAAGTTATTACATCATTTATAATTCAGCTCTTGGCTATCTCACCCTGATATTTTGAGAGTAACTTTCACACAAATACTTTACATTTTGATAGCAGTTAATACTACCTTACTAAGCTTTTCAAAAACACTAAGCTCCTAGCATCATATGATTATATAAGAATCTTGCTTTTCATTCAGATAAAGCTTGTGTCTCACACTTGTGGAGAGAAACTAAAAGACAAGACCCCCTATAAGCTCAGAAAATGAGGCAAGTCTTCACACTTCTTACATGCTCAGAACTGGAAATAATGTCAATCAGTTTCCTGATTTAGGCAAGTTAGCAGTTTCTTATTGCATATGAATTCACAATTCTCCTAAACACCTTCTAAAGCAGTACTGAAACAATAGAACTTTTTGCTTTCTTGCACAATGAATGCTGGTTTTAGAATCTTATTCTCCTTTAAAAATTTGACCTTTATCATTAAAGAAGAGACTGTATTTTCATTTAAGTACAACAGCATTGTTCTTTCTGTTCTCTTCTCTATGTGTATCAGCTAACTCTTGCTGAAATAATAATAAAAAAAAAATGAAATACAGGTTCTGGTTCTTTGAACATTCAATTTGATGAACTTGTTAGAGTCACTTTTGAAAGAATTCCATCAATCTGTATTTACAGTATCAAATCAACAATTATGTTCCATTTAATAAAACCTTATTTCTATGGCTTAGTATCTGCAACGAAACTACTCCTCTAGAACTAACAATAACAGAAGAGCTCTGTTGTGATATTTATTATTACTTTACAGTAAAGCAATGTATGTTGTGGAAAACCAGGTTTGCTGTTATACTCCTGGAACTCTGATAAAAAGGCAAACCTTTAAACCTGGTATCTTGAAAATAAGCAATGCTAACTTCCTCAAGCATGCGCAAATGTCTTGGATGAATTTGTTTTCTGAATGTCTTGGAGTTTTTGCACCTTAATTTTGCAAAATGAGAATCTGTTCTTTCTAACTAATGGGGTTTGATATCATTAGAAAACATTAGATGATCCTTAAGAATGTTTTCTGAGACTGAAGAATCTGTCTTCAGGATCTTTAAGACAAGAACTGTCCCTTTAAAAAAAATTATGCGTATGCACAAGTTGTGTTCATTCAAGATGATATTTATGTATGCTCACTTGTTTCTAAGTGATAGGATGGTAAAGAAGGTCATATCTCTGAACAGAAGCACGAAGGTAATAGTTTGGGTAGATACAGTATTTCAAGTTAGTTGATGCCCCCCTGCTTCCTTCTCTGTGGCCACAGTAAAATTTGTGGCCTCCATAACTTGACTTTATCTGGAAATTCATCTGAATCTGAATACATCTGAAATTCACTGACTTCAGAAGTAAGTTTATGGATACTTGGGGTACACATCTTTGTAACAAATTAAGAAACATCCTTATTTTAAGTTAAATTTTCTGACTGTAGTTGTCCTCGCAAAGGTGTATTATGTGGCTTAACTGGATATCGGAACAAGCAGGTCTGTTTACTTCATATGCCTCTACTGCCTGAGGGCATCTTAATTGGATGTCCCTTCTCTGTTTAAATGCTTTAAGGCAGCCAACCATGCTCACTTCCAATTCTAGCCTGCAGCAAGTTCTCACAGCTCATGTCACATATTGATTACACAGTAGCCATCACATGGCATGCTAGATCCAAACTTCTGCATGATTCAAAGCTGAGACCTTGGATTTTCTCATTATCTTAGGGAGAAGAGTGTGTCCAAACTCATCTGTGCACCAGTGACCCAGAGGCCTCAGAGTTTGGCCTGGGCAAAAGAAAGAATACATTTGTATTCTTCCCCTGTTTTTTAGCAGGAGCACACCTCAGGCAGGGTTTCAGCAGTATCAGGACACTGAGAAGAGCTCTGTAGCTGCTATCCAAGTCTTGGAGCCATCACATTGCAAAAGAAGCCACCAGCTTGCTCTTGACATAAGGTAGACCTCCCATGCTTGGCAATTAAAGGGGCCTGATGCCTCTTACCCAAGGCAACTCTGGAACATGCTGCACACCTTGGTTAGCTTGACAGCAGCAGCAGCAGGAGAATCTGATGGTACTAGAGACAGAATTTATTCCAATATCATACTGTCTTAGCTGTACCCTAAACGTTTTTTTTTTTTTTTTTTTTTTTTTTTTTTTTTTTTTAGGGCAGTGTCAAGGAAGGCATCATCATATTTGGCTACTCACCAAGTGTCCTATAATTTCTTAATCTCCAAAATGATCATGTCTGATGCATGATTAGTTCTGTACAGGATGTTTGTCTAAAAGTATCTAACTGAACATATTGGCCAAATACCTCAGGCCTAAATTCTGCTACATTTTGTGCTGATTAATATTTGCTGTCCTAACTTGCTTGTTGTGCTTTAGTTATTCCCAGGCTAGGTGGTGACATCATTTGGGTTAAAAATGGCCACCAGTGCATGAGAACTACAGAGAGAAACAAACCATAGGGAAAAGATTTTAGTTCTCAATTTCATTAATATACTCAGCTTTTAAGTGTTCTGAGATTGCATGAGGTAAATTGCCCAACACAAGCTATAAATTTCAAAATGCATACAGATTATAAGGCCTTATAAAAGAATTCTTGGACAGCTCCCTGGGGCTCAGTGCAACTATGGTGACTTTCTATCAATTCTGTGCAAGTGTTTTTTTAAAAAAAAAAAAAAATGGGGGCAATGCTTCAGTATGCATTTTTGCTTCTATATCAGCTCTAAGGAACTATCACAAAAACTTAAAACAGCATTTGTTTCTTATTTGTCCATTAAATATTGTATTGAAACAACTTTCACATTCTGCCCTTCCCCTTTACTTTCAAAACAGTTCTCTAAACTTACACCAGCACAAGTGTCTGTCATACCTTAAATCAACTTGAAAGTCCTAGAGAAACAGGAAAGTAAAGAAAACTCTCCTTTCCAATATTTCTTACAATAGGAAAGATTTCCTCTCTGCTGAATGGAAAAACAAAAACAAAATGCTATCACTGTTATGCCAAGTCTTTTTTATCTTTGCCAACTATTGCATGAGTTTTCTCAGTCTTCCTCCTAGTGCACAGTGTGCTGCACACCAAGTGCGGCACATTTTATTGCTGGAGGAACATCTGTAGAGTCTTTACAGGGAAATAGAGGCAATAACTAAGCCTTAGTAACTTCATTACAGTGTTTTGGTAGAGATGAAAAAATAGTGGAGGGAAGGTGACTGATGTGTAATTTTTTTCTGTCTTGCTTTTTTAACTACACATAGATGAGAACAGAAAAGAGATGAGAAGTACAACCATAGGGTAAAACTGAAAGGCAAATAATCTTTTTGCTAGGTTGGTGCCCTGATCAAGCTATTTCTTTAGGCCTTTGAATATTTTAAATACATCCTGGCAAACTTTCTCAGCTTTCCCAGCTGTAAGAAAATCTCTGCAGTTTTAACCAAAGGCCTAACAATCCCTTGCCTTTGAGAGCATTTTTACTTTGTCTTGCCCATATGACAGTTTGTTGCTTTCTCCAATTCATTTGTTTGCTTTAAAATGAGCAGTGCAGTGCATTTGCTAAATGCAACTGTTCATGATTTATGACATTTTAAAATTTTTAATAATCTGAAAACTTCATAAAAGGTTTGTGTAAAGTATGCACATTCTTGCACAGAGGAGCAGTAAATCCTTTAAGAAAGGAAACTACCTTATAGAAGCCAAATAAGTTATTTACAAGACAAACATGACCCCTAAGGACTGTTCAATGTATTTCTGTGCCTATGTCCCTGGCCAGTTACGGATTTTTATGGAGATCCTCCTCCAGCTCTTTAGACTATACCAGAAGGCTGCTTGCTTTTCCCTTAATGCTTCTTGGTGAGGTCTTTTCTCCTTATCTCAGGAAGGTTGTACAAAGCCCAGCATGCACCTAATACTCAGAACAGATACTGCTTAACAGCCTGCACCTTTGATAACAGCTCCTCATCTTCCCATTTATCTCCTGCCCATCCATTTGGATTTCATTAAACATCTATCCCTTATACACTAAAGCCAGAGCAGTGATGGCTCTCCTAGAATAATTCTAAGCATGACAAAGTACAACTGTAGGAATCACTGGAGCAAAAATGCCATTTCTTATGGCAGAAAAGAATACAGTTACCAGAAGCTTGGGTATTGTAGTGCTCTTGGACCTTGTTAAATCAGACTGACTTTTCAATTGTTACTACAGTTTCTTGCTGCACCATGGAGAAATATTTATTTGGTGAATGCTGGACAAAGTATAGCAATGTAGATCCTGTTGCTGACTCAATATTGACAAGTCTGATCTATGAATCTCCCTTTGAAACCTGAATTTTGCCAGATCTTATGAGATCTGGGAGAGAGAAGCAGCAGACAGGACATTATTCAGACAGCAACACACTTCCATGGCAAGAATGCCAACTGGTGCTTAAAAGTGTTTAACTACTCATTTGTAGGTTGTTGTACGTTTTTGTCTGCTACTGGTTAGCAACGGCTACATGCCCTCTGCACATAGAGGGGAGCTCTTAGGTTAACTTTTGAGTCCTGTTGCTGTGCATCAGGCTTTAGGAATATGGCCTCTGCAACACGGATGTTCAACTGCCTCTATTGCTTCTCCCGAGTCTGCAGCAGATTTCTACGGGTAGGTCAACTTAACAGCTAGATTGTTTCTGATACTGGAATCTGTATTTATAGCTAGCAGTGGCAACTCTACCCTGTAATGGTGTATGTAAGAGAATATGCTCAATTTCAAAAGGAAGTACCTGGAACTGAGATAAAGACAAGGAATTGCTGCCCAAAGAATAGTCCTTCTGTATTGCACAGAGAAAATTAACTGGAAATAACTTTCTAATTTAAATGAGTCTAATGCATGTCTATATATCTGTTTCTCTGGAGTCACTGGTCATACACAAGAAAAAATTCTTCCCTTCTAAGGTCAAATTACTTAACCTTTCATAGGCTGTTGAGCTAGATAAGTTTTGGGGAAAGAGATGGTGGTTGCCAGGATTTCTTCCTAATGTGTCTAAATCCAATTCACGAATAGATTATCCTGTCCAAGTCTCTCAGCTACAAGCATTTATAGACACTAATTCATTAGCTAGATCTCATATTATAGAGGAAATACAGATGACCTCTTCTTGGCTACATATTCAAGACAATGCATGTATCTCAGAAAACAGTGAAATCGATGGGAAGCTTTTTACATATGTCTAGGCATAATTCCTGTAGAATGGCAGACATCAGCCCTAAATAATTGCACTGGATTTATTGGGGCCTTTCTCAATTTTATGAAGGAATTCACACTCTAACATGAATCAAGCAAATTAAGCACTGATTAAATCCATGAGTAGTTTTATTCTCTTTAATTCAGGCTCATTAAATCAAACAAGCAGAGCTGCTTTGTTGGCTTAAGATCCAAATACATGCAACTTAAACAATGCATGGGGAAAACAGGAGTTTGCTTTAGGGGTTCTGGTTTTGGAGGGATGGAATGATTTATGATGGAGTGAGAGAAAAGGCTGGGATGAGATCTTTGAAGGCAAGCACTATTTTCTGTTCTTGTGGCATTATGTAAAGGAGTGGAACAGATGGTAAAAGGTGGCTGAGCTTCCTATTTGTACTCACTCATTGACTCTGTCAATTTGGCCATCTCTCTCTCTTTTGGGCATCTCCTAGGGGAACAGACAAAATAAAAAACATATATATAAAAATACACTTGAATGCAAGGGCTAGGTGAGGGAAGAATACTAACCCTTTATACATTTATACTGTATTTAGGGATTTAACTTTGCCCCTGAATGGCCTGTACCTCTGGGCACTTTCTTGTAGTCTGTGGGTTGTGTCAGCTTTGAAGTATGAAGCTTGTATTTGTGTGTGTGTTTAGGAGTAGCTGAGCTTGTTCAACTGATACTGAAATGCGATAACTGAAAATGTGACAATGAAGGAGTAAGTAAATCCTTCTCTATTTTTATGTTCGATATGATAATTTGCAAGTGTTAGGACTTTTTAACAAAGGATGTGAAAATGACCAGCGCATGAAACAGATACATAAGTGGGTATTTTGCTTCAGTGTACAGATTTAAAAAACAGATGGAAGCTGGAGTGAATGGCATGGTGCTGGCTCTGACACTGAAGTGAACTAACAGAAGTACTGCTTCGTTTCGTCCTTTGGTATGTGAGGGACGCCCCCTCAAAGCTGCTTGCCTCTCTCACTTGTTTGTGGCATCAATTTTTTTTTGAAATCTATTTTTATTTTCCTGTTCCAGTTACTTGTAGCTGCTGTAACTAAGCCTGTTTTGGCAGATGGCTTGGTGAAGAGCCCTTGAATTCAGTGGAATTCCCCTGACGACAGGGATCAACACACTGAACTGCCTCAGCCAGAGTAGTAGAGGCCTGCTGTGTTATCCTGAACTTAGACCTGGAGTTTGGGCTGCATTAAACCACGCAGCCTTGCTGTGAGCTTTGCCCTTTGCATCCTTCTAAATCTTAATTAGCTGCTTTTTAGTAGATGGTGTGTTTGCTCTCATCCTTATGATCCCAGAGACTATACAGGTGTCCTCAGTGATTGAGTTCCAGCCCTGCAGGTGAGAGTAGCTAGTGGTTATCTGCTGCCTTTGAAATGCAGACAGCCCAGATGTTCCCTAGTTTTAACCATGGCTGGCAAGCCCAGTTGGAAAGCCAAAGGAAAAGGGGTTGGGTGTCAGCTTGTATAAATGATGGATGTGAGAGCTGGGCCTTCCCCTCTGCCTGGGTGGTGAGGGAGGCCCTTGCAGGGGGCTGAGTATAGCCTGCTAGTGCTCTGGGGTCAGCTCTGGTCCAAGCGGCTTTTCCTCCTAAAAATGTTGGCAGAAGAGTGAATTGCTTCCAAAATAGGACTTGGCACTAACCCCAAACAGACCCCCCCCCCCCAAAACAAATGTAGTCTTTCAATGCTAATTCACTAGGACATGAACAGCTCCCCGTGCAGCAGTTCCAGTCTTTTAAGACTGGGATCATCTCATGACTTGGATCTGTGCCTCAATCTACCTCTTTTATCTCAGTGCTGGCTTCCATTTGTTGCAAAAAAACTTAAAATTTTACTTCAAACATACGACCACTCTTACTTCAGAGAGCAAGAGTTCTGCTAACAAAGTTCACATTGTCTAACAACAGGAGACACTGGAACTCATGACACTAGCAGATAACGCTTTACAACAGTGTGTATACCCCTTACTGCATTTCCTATAAAGAGAAAAGTTTAAGATTGCATCCTGAATCAGTGGTTAATGCTCTAAGCCATGCTGATAATACATTTGGCAGCAGATTCATGCATTATAGTGAAAGAAGAAATGGGGAAAGAGTTGGCATAGCTGGCACTACAAGAAGCACAAGAGTGCCAGTCTCATGCATGATATTAATCATAGCACAGCACTGTGAAAATCATCAGTCATTTGTATAATAAAAACTTGTAATTTTAAGTAATAAAACTTCTTGCATATTATTAAATACTTCTACTGTTGATGAGGTCTGTTCTAAGGACATAGGAGATTAGAATGTAATTTCCATTTTAAACTAAAGTATTAAATAGATAAGGAGGTTAGATGTTCTTGAGTCTGAGCTCTGCTAATGATCAGATATGTGTTTAGATGAATCTACTATACACAACCACTACACAGCAGAATATACATTTTCTTCCAGCAATGGTCTGAGACCACTGACAGGTAAACACATGAAACATAGTTCCTTTTATTTGTAAAGGAACTGCAGATTTCACTGCAGCAATAACTTGCATTTCAATAAGCCCTCTTGCTACTAGGTTGTACCATGTTTAAGAAAGCTAAGGTTTGCCAGCTTCTGCAACTGTCATCAATGTGAATTTCACTGTTAAAGAAACAATATGAAATGGCAGCTAAGATTCAGCTAATTGCTGCATTTGAGGATATTGGAAGATATTATGGGTTTTTTTTCCTGCGAGAAGTGACCAAGACTAAGTTCTGATAATTCTTTAGAAAGCAAGAGGTACTTTTGTAGGAATGTGGTTCCTCAATGTGACAGATTAAAAAAATAAAATGTTATTTTCCAGGTATTGTCTTGAAAAACTCATCCTTTTACTGTTATATTACCACTGAAATTTTAAATTTCTATGAAATTTTTCACTCAGATTTGGTCTCTTTCTCATGAACACAATACAGGCACAAAGTTATGTCTTCCTGAAAACTCTAGACAAAATTTTCCACTCTGATCAAAATTCTAACAAGATGTTGTCAATGGCAAATTTTACGAGTATTTGAATATCTCTAAGAAATACTTGTTCTGATGGCAGATAAAGAAGGAATTCAATTCTTTCCAGATGAATGAGTTATGACAGAGTAGCATGGGAAGAGAAGTTTTTAAAACAGTTTGCTCAGCAGTGTAAGAACTTGCTTTTCTTTCCCCTTCCTCTGTTACCAGTGTTTTATTTTTGGATCAGAACTGCTATTTAAGGGGGGGGGGGGGTTGTAGTAGCATTCCTTCTTCAGATTCTTGGGGAAACAAGAACTACTATCTTGGCAAGTACAACAAGCAAACCAGGCCTTATTTTTATTCTCTATTAATGCATGGAGGCTCAAATTTTTCTGTAGCTGTGTGCTATCCTTACATACCTGTGTGAGGTGGCTAGTGTCCTGGGTGCAAAAGAAACGGGCAAGAAATCCCGATCTTCATGTTTAAACAATATGGATGCAAAGTGTAGTTGATGGATGATACTGCTGTGATGCAATAAATGTGTGAATTGCAGACTGATATGTAAAGCACTTCACCTGGTAAAAATGGCTGTTTAAAAAGCTTCTTTATGCTTTTTGTACTGTTGGCGAGGTTTTTCACTCAGCTGATCTAGGAAAGAAGCTCTGAATATTCTTTCTCTACGGGAGCTGTTTTCCTTTTTCTGAGTGCTTGGCCTTGGTTTATTTTGATGGGTTTGTTTGAGACTGCAGTGAAATTTAATTATTATTGTTCTTTAGTGGGTGTCTCTTCCTGCTAAACAGTCACAAAGCATATTCTAAGCTTTCTCAAGGTAAATGAAAAGTGGTCCAATACTACAGAACCTTGAGACTGCAGTGTCCCAAATCCTGCACTGAACTTAAATTATCATGTTGTTGCAACATTCATGGGCTCAATATGATGCTCTAAGTGCTAACAGTGTGGACTTCATGTCACTCACTTCTTGACCAAAGAAAATCAAGTACCCTTGTGTAAGGCTCTGATTGCCTGACTCTTCATCCTGAATATTGTTATATAGGTTATCAGGGCATGCACAGGAAGACAGGCCTGTAGCGTGGTGTAGACTAATGTTTTCAGTGTCTTGCATGAGTGAAGGGATGGGAACCAAGATGTGGAGTATGGAAAACTTTTGGACAAGAGATGATGCATGACCTCACTGTAATTTTTCTCTTTATCTAATAGAAAGACATGGGACCATCCTGCCACTTTGTCTTCAATGACTATTTATATCAGCCGGGATGAACTGATGAGATCGTTATGCTTATTTTGTTTGATTATTATGTGGCTGAAACTACTCTTGTACTGTTGGCAATTCACAAATGCAGAGCTGCACCAACATACTAGGAATCTATTGACAAAATTTAGAACTCTAGTTAAAAGTACTAATTAACAGTTCCTCATTCCTTAGCTAAGCCACTACTAAATCAGAGCTCAAATACATTATTTCCATTACATATGCTTTTTGTGCAGCTTTGTTACTTTCAAAAGTAATTCAGTGGCGAATCTCTAGTAATTTCATTGATATATCCTTTAAGGTAATAGCTCTTCAATTACTAAATGCAAATTCAATGAGCAAGAAGCCAAGAGGAACCTCTCCTGAAATTTTAGCTTAGAGTAATCTATCTTGGGATATCTTAAATTACTTTTCAAACTACATGGAAATGGTGTTGTTTGAAGCACTATTAAATGAGAATAATAGAATTTCATTTTATAGTCTTTCATACTTGTGACACCTTAAAATGCTTTACAGTAACGAATTGGATACTGGTTGTTAGGTAATGGCATATAGGCAAATGCAGCACTCGTGTTATTCTTTTTAGCAGTAGCCTACATTTAGCTCTTGAAAGCACCGCCTGTTTTAGGTGGAGAGGGATTGCTGGAAGAAGTAGGAACTCTTTTTGAAAAAGTCATAGCAATTCTGACTTCTGTTTGGCCACAAAGCAAAAAAGGGGGAAAAAAATCTCAAATCTCATCTTTACAGCATCTAACAATGAGATGCCCTAAGGTACTGCACTATTTTACTACCACTAAAATCCAAACTCTGTATATAAAGATTTATATTGGAGTTCCTCTTCAGGTTGCCCTGGCCTGAAGCTTTTTTTAAGTGGATATTTTGTTTGTTCCTCTTTGCTGATCCCAAGTCAGATGGTTGGTCCCACCTGCATGTTTTGTATTGTCATCAGGAATTAACTCTTGGGGTAGGGATTATAACTTGCACGGGACACAGCACAGCAGGATCTCAAGAAAACTGTCCTCAGCTTTAAAAGTGAGAGTACTAGCAAGTAATCTGTACTTCCCTGCAGTCATCCTAGCATTTGAATAGCTAAGACTGTATTTTAGAGGAATATCCTGTGCTTGGCACAAGAAGTGATTTCAATTTGCATCAGTTGGAATGAATTTAACATAGTGTTTGAACAGATGAAGTGAGTGACATTCACCAGTGGTGTACCTTCATTAAATGAACTGGAGTTACTGAGCAGTAGGGGCAAATATGGCTTGTTAATGTGCTTAGATATCATGAAGCTCTCAGCAGCACTGCTCTAAGAAGCCTGACGGAGATAATTTGCATGAACAGCAGGAGAAATGAATTTATTTTTCTGAATTCTAGATTTTTTTTTTACATTTATCATGTTTTTTAGATAACTTATTCATTATTCACACTTAGCCTGTAAAATATGCATGCGGAAAACCTCTGTTCTTTCTAGACAGAAATTCAAGCAGCTGTTGTAGACAAGCTTGTCAACTGTCCTTGGGCTCAAGGTATAAAGCTCAGTTATGTATTAAATCCACTGCAAAAACCTTGTCATTTTCTAACTACAAGGTACAACTAGTCATACATCAAATGGTGAGGATGGTATATGGTTGTTTCATGGGTAAGAAATCTTTCTAGGAACAAGAGCAACATAAGTAAAGGTGGTTGACTGCAGTTTAGTTTATGAGAATCTTTCTTAGTGCACCCACATCTATGGAAAAGTGTATCTGCATCTACTGGAAAGTAAAAAGATAACAATCCAAGATGTATGAGTTTGTGTGCAGAAGAGAACACTCATCTTCACAGAACAAAAAGGAAGATGAAGACAGTCTTTGACATCTTAAATAAGATCTAAGCTGTAGAAAGTCATAGGCTTTCTCTCTTAAAATAACCTAAAGAAGTTCTCATATTTTTAAATTAATAAAAAATTGATTGCAGAGAACATGAATCTAAAAAACCAGACTACCGTTTGGCAGCAAATTTCAGAACTGATGACTTCAAAGCATACTTATTGTGGTAACAGTACCAGAAAATTTGGTTTACTTTAATCACATAGAAATGTGAAACAAACGTTCATACATACTTGCTGCTTCTACTATCAACTGTAGAAGAGCCATTTGAGTAGTACTGTGAAATGGCCATTAAGGAAATAAAGAGAACATTATCCAATGATATGTTAATAAAGAAATATTTTAGGTAAGGAAAAAGACAATAGGCAGGGTTTAAGTAATGTGTTAGTATTGTCACGTGATTAAAGATTTATTTTCTTAGCTCTTTGCTTCAGAGGATGAAGTATATTCACTTAACTTTCATCTGCCATTACAAATGCCCTATAGAATACTTGATGACTTGATTCACTCAGATCTCAGTGAAAAATACATCTGTTATCAGACAATGAGATGAATTGGCTAAAAACTTAAGTGTTTCTGCTTTTGTATGTTGACAAGCAAAGATGTATACACACAGCTTGCTTTAGAAAAAAGCTAGGCTTTGAGCACTGTAAAAAGTTACCAATGATGGCATTGCAATGGAGTATTCGAAGCTCATCTATAACGTTACTAGCTTGCATAGTGAAACTGAAAGTAATTCTAAGCTGAAAATCGGGAAGAAACTGCTGGCAACAAAATGATGTAGTGCTGACAAAAAGTTTGCAAAGCTTTTTTCTTAGGGCTTTTAAAACTATATTGGACAAAGGAGTATAAATTACATATCAGCAAGCAATCTGCTAGGACAGGCTAGATAATCTTATGTGTGTTTTTTCATCTAAATCTCCTTTCTGCAGGTATGGTGACAGTATGCGAACAATGCATAGTGAGAAGCCCTACAGACAGAGGAAAGCCTTAACAGCTCACTGACTCTCGGATCAAACTCTTAAACTGCTAGTTTCCTTCTTAGGGCATAGTTCCCTGAATATATTCTGCATATAAAACGTATGTTAACATCCTAAAGTTGGTAGAAGCATAAAAGAGGAGAAGCATTCTAGTAAAATGGGTTTAAAAATGCTTATCCAAAATTTTCACCTCTTAATAGTGCACACATTCATGTCTTTCTGTGAACTCATTGCCTCTGTGCCATCCCCAAGAAAATCCAAACTGTTTGATTGCATTGTCATGGCATTCAATTCCAGATTTTAGTAAGAAATTCTTAAAGAATATTCATGTAACTTTTTTGTGTGAAATCTCCATTCTAAAGAGAAGCATGCCTGAGCTAATCTAGAAACCACTGTTTAAACTATTTAAGAGAATAATGATCTGATGAAGTATGCTTTGTGTATTACTTGCCTTGATGCATTATAAAAATAACTCATAACTGAACAGAGCAGATCAAACAGTTCAAAATGAAACCTATTTCTACAGATACCTTGTGATTCTTAAATGATGAACGTACAACTGGGGCACTGACTCTTTCTTTGTGTAGTCCTATGATCATGCTCATTCAATGAAACTTCTTAAACAAGAACTGTCTTCAGTGTCAGACTTGGCTTCAGACTGAATAATACCAAAGTATCTCTTGCGAATTTCCAATTTTAGCAGCCTTTTTGATAGATTAAAACAAATCTTCAAAAGATGATGTGTGGAAACAAATAAGGTAACATCAAATGATGCAAAAATGCTAACAATGAAATTACCTTCCTGTCTGTATCATTTACTACTCCCTGATAGAAATTCAAACTTTTGCTTGCTTATGCTGATATTTAGGCTGGTTTACTGTGCCTTCCACAGATCTCAGTGGAACTCCACTAGCATTAAAACAGAGAAATGCTGATCTAAATCAGGCTTTCTGAATTTGAGAACTGGGACTTCGTTCAAGTTGGCATCTTCCACACAGGAAAATCAGAAAATGAATAGCACTTCCTCTATGATTACTTTGTCACTGGTGACCTTCCCACTTTCAGGTGAAACTCTTTCCCCAAATGCATGAAGTCACAACTCTAATGTTCACCCTACCAGCTTTTCTGAGTTAATGTGATTATAATAGAAGCTGCAGCAGAAACAGTCAGAAAGGGAACCTTCAGCCATACAGCTTGGGGTTCACGTCAGTTAAGCTTACCTCTCTAAATTTTGGTTAACAGGCACCTCCAAAGGCAAGCTATCCTAATAAAGTGTCTCAGAAGATTTGAAGCTGGAAGGGCTCAACTCATTACAAATACAGACTATGTGACCATATCAGACTAAATACCTGCCAGATGGCTAAAGATAGTGGTTATGAGCCCCCTCACTTCTAAATCGCTGTAAGACTGAGTGCCTCTTTGCTGCGCTGTTTCATTCCTATCCTTCATCTGCTGTTCTCCTCGCTCCTATGTACTTCTCGTCTGTCTTCTCACTTGTCTTATCCAGCCCAGTGCGTTACCTAAAATGCCCTCTCCCTTCCCTTTTCTCTCCATTTAAGTTTTTATCACTAACCCTCCTTCTCCCTCTCTTCATGCTCTCCCACACTCGCCAAAGAACGCCTGTAAAACTCGCAGGCTTTCAGCTGCTCTTGTGCTGTGCGTGTCCCCCTCCCTCCTCACTACCCCTCAAGTGCAGGAATACTATCTGCCTTGCCTAAATAGACTGTATATCTTTGTAGCAGGGACTCCCTGCTACTTGAACTGCACAGGCTCAAGCATAGCATGGCCCCACTCTGACACTGGTGATATTTCTGTTTTAATAATGTGTATGGTATATCACATGTGATCATAAATAACATTTGCATTTTTATTAGTGAACATTTTGCAAAACAAGGTGAAAATCATCACAGTATTACTCTTGCTGTTATATTAGTCCAAGATAAGGAAGAGCTCTAGTTCTTTGGAAAGACTCATGTTTGCTGAAGCTAGAGGTAGTGCTCTATTGTTATTGTTTCAGACTAAGACAAAAGGCTGTTTTCTGTAAGGGAATGCCTGCTTGGCGTAGCATAATCATGGCTAGAGATCCCCAAGCAGCCTCTGAAAGAGCAGGCTCCGTCAGCAAGTAAACTAGTTTGCAAGAGCCTTGTGCTAATGTAACTACGCTGTAGTACTTGAGTTAGCTCTTTAACTAGATGTTTTGCATTGTGCCTGTGTCTCCTGTGACGTGCCTTGAAGATTTAAATATATTAACTGTAATATCCAAACAAACCCTATGTGAATAGGACAAAAGATCTGAAAGCCAGACATGGCAAATATCAATATTCCTTAAACATTACACCTGATTATACACAGTGCTATATAATGGGAAGGTTTCCAAATTTACTAGTTTGAGTTCTCAGAATTTAGCCTCCCTTGAAATAACATACATGGTGCTTGTGATAAAAGGTCAGCTATTAAGCTAGCCATTTCTGTTGCCTTTAATCTAAGTGTTAATGGTAATTAAGTATTAATGGTTATCAGCTCATAAAGGGGAAAAATATGCCCTAATAGGGATGGGAAAGGATAAAGCATTTTATTCCGTTACAAAGATATCAAACTGTAATGACATAACCACCTGCAGATATGTCTTCTAGGCTCCTCTGCTGTATCCTAATGTCCCTAGGAAGGCTGCCCATAATCTTCCTACACATTACTGCTCTTTCCTGAGCCCTCTGACCTCCTGTATTGCACAGCCTTCCCTCATTTAATGTTTGGAGGAGTTACTACATCATAAACTGCTCTCTTTACCTCTACCTTTTTTTTTTTTGATTATTTTAACCTTTGTCTCATCTGAGGTGCCTCCATGCATTAGATGTAAGAAATAGCATGGCAGAAAATCAACTCTGGAGCTTATTAGCTTAGGATGGGTCTCCAGAGCACAGACACCTCTTAGCTACCACAGATTTCAGCTCATACAGTTGTGCCTTGCGGAGGGACTGGGCTTGGACAGGATACCACCATAACACTGTGGGTGGCTCCTGAGCTTGGCACCATGATGCACTGATGTAACTGGTGTCCCCCCTTTCTGGAGGCAGAACCATTGTTGTGAAGCTGGAGTTAGCTCCACTATGCTGCACTAGATGGTACAAATGTCTCTAAGGTTGTTTCAAGAGTTGTCTGGTTATGCTATTCCCACTTTTGCTTCTCTTGGTCTTAATCTCTATGTATTTATAGTTAAGCGTTACCTTTTAGAGCCAAAACATTATAGTTAATTTGTTTTAATCTATCAGTCTCTTCCTTTGCAAATTATCAGGAAGTTCATTATTACTAACGCTTTCAAGTATTTTTTTTTAGAGTTGGTCTTTGAAATATTAATCAAGAATAACTGGAGTGAGAAAAAGTATTGATTTTTTTTCTCTGATTTTAAGACATTTATTTTCAAAGATGTCCTTATTTCCTATTCTAATGATGTTTCCCCCCAATTCTGTATTATGCCTAACATTCATTCATTACATGTAAAACCTAAGTAATAAGAGGATAAATGGCATTTTTTTGTACTGTCCAATGAACACAAGCACTCCAGTAGTGTGCTAAATAGATTAAATATAAAAAAATGCTTTGAGTTTTTTGATGTTTGCTGTATAATACCTAAATGTTTAACACTTTGGACAACTCTAATTTAAGCCAAAATTAATGCTTACTTACAGAAACAGGGAAAAAGATGTAGGCAGTGTTTTGTCTTTCATTATTAGTTCTTAAAAAAAATAGTATTTCCTTCTGCAATAGTAACTCTGGGAAAGGCAGATCCCACTAGTCCCAGGCTTTCCTAGCTATACAATGAAAGCTGGTTCTGCCTTGCAAAGCCTTGACATATGACTTCATAGACTATTTTTCATCTTCCTTTTTTTTCCCCCCTCTGTCTCTTTCAACAGCAGCTTCAGGTGTAGAAGCCTGGAAAATGCTATTCAACATAGGCCCATATGGCCTGACCACAAATTCAGTGCAGGCAGGCCTGCTATATGTCTTCATGAAGCTCTGCTGAATGTGGTCAGACTCCAGGTCAGATCTGTCCAGACAGAGGCTTCTCAGTGCGGGGTATGCACTCAAGGCTATGACTTAAGACTCTTCTGTAGCATTTGAAAAGCCCAAAATAAAAATGATTGCATCAGTTTGCACTCTACTGGATGAAATCAAAAATTTTTTTTCTCCTGTTCAGTAGTAATTAGGTATCTTCATTTTTCTGCTTGCCCTTTGAAATCAACTGCTAATGTATCACTTGATCAGAATGATTTTCATTTTAACAAATTGATTGCTTTATAACTACTAATTCAGTGTAAGATGGTATGGCCACAAAGTGTTTCATAGCAAGAATTTTGAAAGAACGTGTTTACAATAGTGATTATAATAATAACCGGAAAATTTAAAGTGGGCACTCAGAATGGTTACAGGAGGAAAAGAAAGGACTTGTTTAGATTTTCTGAGACAGTGTTGTTTTGATGACTGGTCAGGTAAGTAGAGCTTATGGAACACCACCAGAATGGCACAGAGCTTCCCAGAAAGTGCAGCTGTTGGTCTCTCTTGCAGATCGGTTCACAATACACTGGAGCCCAGAAAGGCATTCCAGGGTTATAGCCTTAAGCATGCTGTAAATAACTTCAGTTGCTCTCATTGTGCCTCCTTGCTTGGCTTTGCTAGGTGCTTTGAATATCCTTAGATTCCTTCAAGTTTTGAGTGAAGGCAATATTTATTCCCATCACACGGTCTACCTCCTGATTGTTCATTCCTTTTCTAAAAAAGAAGAATGTGAGAATGTGTAGCAAACACATTGTTAACCATGGGACCTGAAGTCTTCCCTCTCCTGGCCAAAATGAATATATTTGAATAAATATGCCCTGAACAAATAGGGCAAACCCCCCAGTTTATTTCTACTCTTTGTTTTGTCCCCATTCAATATAATATTCTTTGTTCTTGTGGCATCTTCACTGCAAGAATTAGCCTCATGTGAAAGGCTTCATCAAATACTTTTGAGAATCTATTTAAATTACACCAGCCTTTTCATTATCACTCATTACTTGCTTACAATCTATTCTGGTAAAAAATTCAATTTTCTTTCAAGTTTGCTAGAAACTCTTTTAATTCATTTTTAATACACTATATCAACCTGCTTTTCTGCAACTGAGGGAAGTTGCTGTTGTATTTGGTTCCCAAGACCAACATTTATTACTGGTTTTCTTCATGTAAAGTGAAGGAAAACCAAACGTTTTCCCTCTCAGTTTGGTATTCCTCATTTTTATAAAACTTCTTTTCAAGTTTATTGATATTTCATTGTGTCCATAGTCACTGTTTCGTGGCTTTCCATAGTTCTCCCTTGGCAATTTTTACTCTGAAATTATGATTGTCCAAACTTCTGAGCTACTGCAAATTTTCTGCTCCTGTGAAGGTGTGGGTGATGAAAACCTCTGGAAATTAGGCCTTGAGTGCCTTAATAGAGTCAATATGCCTTTATGTTGACTTAACAGCTAGACCTTTTCAGTGATTCAGATCCAAATGGAAAATCACATCCCCAAACTACAATAAATGTGGGTACATACAATTATCATCACAGAAGATGCTACAGTATTCCTGCTCATTTAGTCAAGTTTTTCTCTATTGGGACTGTCAACAGAGGCAAAAATTAGCGTTTCTTCTAATGTGGACACCTGCCCATTAGATGCTACCAATTCTTTGTATATATAGACAGATGTCAGATGTTAATTATCCCTTGTTTTCTGCTACTTGAGTCTCCACAGGAGAAGTCTTCGTGTTACCAGACAGGCATGAAACCTAGAGAGCTTTGGGATTATTTTTAATTTTCTGCTTAGGAGGGGGTTCCTCTTGTTTTTTTTTTTTTTTTTTTTTCTTTGTTTGTTTTTTTTTTGTTTGTTTCATTTATGGGCTTTACTTGATTTTATTCCAAGGTCAAATGACTTCCAAAATCACTTATTTTGTGATATTTAGGTGAATTTTAGATTCAAGGAGAATGGAATTATTGCAATATCATTAAATTGGTTCTGAAGATTACTTTTGGCATGACTGAATACTTAATTAACAGCAGTCATGAACTAATGGATTTATCACATTACAGGTCTACTTCCATACAAGGTGCAGAATATTTAACACAGGTACTTTTCCTTATTTGACATAAAGAACCCCACTGGAATTCTTTAGTGAATAAAAGCTGTCTTACTGCTGTATGACCCTCAGGCTGTGTTCTTCAGCACAATTTTATTATTTTAAATCCTTTCTACGTTCTGTCTAGCACACTACAATACATAATTTATTCCAGAAGGTATATGCAATGTCTCTGTCAACGAAAGTCATGATAGTAATTTAAGTCAGACTGGATAAATTGAAAAAATCATGGGCAATCTACATCTGCTTTCTCCTCATATATAGCCTGTGTCTTGGTAGATGTATAATCAGATATGCTACTATGCATGTTTTGTTTGTAAATCTTGTTAAAATGTATCTTGATTTTTAAACCTGATTTTCTGACTGTTTTCTGAATTTGAAGGCCTCTGACCTACAGAATGTATTTTATTTGATGCAGCTTTTTCACCTGCTATTCTTTTCATTCTTGTTGCTAGTGATTTTAGCCACCTGGGACCCAGTCCTTCTTTGGGGCCCATTTACCAACCATAGCAACACTGAGTGGTATGTTACTCCTAATAGGTTAACAGGGCTGCTTCCTGTGGGAAGAAAACTCAGAATTTGGCCTTCTGTAGTTAGTCCTGTTGAAATCACATGCTCTCTGCAGAACCAGCTCAGGCTGCATGAGTAGGGGAAAAGGGAGATAAATGAGTGTGAGTGTGGGTGGCATCAGATAAGGGACAGCAGTAGAAGTGTCTGAGGGAGCTCAAGAGCCCAGAAAGACATGTGAAATGTATGTGAATTATGTGAAGAGAGGCTTACTTTGGGCTGAGGGGAAATGTGAGGGTCCACTTAGTTGAGAAGGCAGCTGCACAGCAGAGCACAGCCCCGCTTTGGAGACGGGAGGCAGGAGAGCTGGTCAGCACTGCAGGGTCTCCTTGAGGAGCTCATTTATTAGCTTAGATACAATTTTATGTCAACACAACTGCAATATATTCAGTGCTTGAACATGTATGTTCAATATGCACTGTGTGAGAGATACCAGCTGACTCAAAGCTAGTTCAGGCGACTGGACCCTGTGTTTGATGCCGTAGTGTAGGGCATTAGTGTGGGGCGTTTAAGTAAAAGGTGAGAGAATCGAGCTGTTGGAGTTTAGATTTGGAGCTTCGAGGTCCAAATACTTCTACTTGTTTCACAAGAGTAAGAAACCAGCTAAATAGGAAGGAGAGCCAAATAAAACCACTCTCAAAATGAGATAATGTTCAGGTTTAAATAGATGATCTGGTTACATGGGTCCAAGTCACTTTTTTTTCTTTCTTCCCTTCCCAGTCAAAACAAGTGCCGGTTAAACAATGAATTGCTGGTCTTTTCTGGTATCATTCAAGGGGAATTTAAACTGCTGACTTCTTTGCATTTTAATGGCAGTGTTACAGTAAGGATTGTTTTTTGATTGAACTGAAAAAGATGCCTAATTTCTTGTGTTTGCAGATATTGATGGTAATGCCTTTTCCTATGACAGAATTTTTTTTTCAATTTAGCCATTTAAAAATATGTTTATAATTATGTGAAGGCTACCGTTCTTTCTTACTCTGATTTCCCACTGAAACAAGGCTGCTGTGACTCCAGGATCATCTTCTAACATTTCAATGGTTTTGGAATCAGTTTTGACAACATCCATTAGAGGAGTTAGACATCTCAATCACATTAAGTTATTGGAAATTCTTCAAAAATTGGCTGCTGAAGAGGAGATAAGAGACCAAATTATGGTCTTCCCTGAGCCATTGCTTGGACTGAACTTTCTGTTAGACTGGAAAATTCACATAAGAGAATTACATAGGAATTGTGGTGCTGTTCGTTCTACTGCTCAAAGAATTACCCACAGATGGTGCAGAATATGCACCATCAAGGGCTCGGATCTATTTGCGGTGATGTTTCAGTGACCCATCAAACTTATGTAGCTTCCCTGAAAGCCTTAGAAAGCTGTCACAGGCAATATTTTTACCCCCAGAGGCACAATTTCATCTGTAGATTAAAAAATGTTTTTGAATTTGATAAGTTTCTAGATATAAAAGAAAATAGAAGCAGTTACCTAATTATTTTTTTTATCCCATATTTGCCCTTGCCAGCACAACTTTCTGTTGCTGTGCACTATATTCTGAGAAGAGTAAAAAGTTATGTTCTCATCACTCCATATGTGATAAGAATTGGAGAATAACTCACTGTGTAACTCTCCTGATCAGTGAATTGTTATGCTTTTTAAAAATGGATGTCTTTTCGATATTCATGGATACATGAATAGTATCTGATCTTCATTTTATCCATATCCAGGTAAAGTCATTCAACAGTAGAAAGAGTACTAGTCTCAGGTAAATTATGCATTAATTCATCCCTTTGCATATAAAACTTTTAAAGCTACTTTTCTCCCCTTTGCAATAGGAAGTAAAAGTACCTTTTTTTTTTTTCAATGCTTCCTGAGCCAATCTACTCCTAACTGTATAATGTACACTTAGTACAGTGATATTTTTGGCTAAGCTGAAAGTTAACATCAGTCTAGAATTCTTGACAAAATCTACTTGTTTACTTGCCAGCCTTCATCATGGGTTAAAGGACCAGTACTGGAAAACCCTTGTAGTCAGGAAAGCAATTGCACTCCTGTTTAATGGATTTGAAATTGCTTTGCAGTTATAATGGAGAAGGCCACGAGGCCTCCTCTTGCTTGAATATTGCCATTATGAATACATGTACTGGGAACAAGAAGCTTCTATGAAGTTACTAAGAACAGGTACAGATGGATGAAAAAATGGATAAGGAGAGGTGGAGAACAGACACTTAGCTCCTTTTCCCACAGTATGTTTATCAGTACAGAAAGACCCGGCCACCTGATTCTGAATGAGAATTAGTAAGGGCTGAATTGTCTTTTAAATCACACTTTGGACCTTGTTCTGCTTATTGGGACAGCTCAAGACAGATTGTGTGATGGCAGTCTTACGTGTAATGTTTGAATATATAATCAGAATATGGAGCCAGCAGCATGTGTATACATGGTGCTGAACAAAATGTTCTGTAAACCTTGTCAGAAAAGTATACATCCTTGCCAGAAATACATACCCTTGAAAAGCGCAGAGAGCTGTTAATATATGTACAATCTATCAAGAATGGAATTGAAAGGGATAGAAGAGACGAGGAGACTTCTTGGTCTCGACTGCTATTTATATATTATATATCACTTATTATATATTATATATCACTCTTGTCAAATCAACTGTAACTCATGAAGATACTCAATCTTTTGTCCTTTTGGAAGTATCCCACACTGAACTACCGAGTTCTCTGCAGGGAATGTGTTCCTCTGTCTGCCAGTTCTTGTGCCTTATTTAACTCCTGGGCTGCTCACAAGGGTACGACTTTGGTTTAGTATGCTGCACTGATCAGAAAAGGCAAAATATAGTGACCATAAAACTCTCTACCTTATATTTGCTTTCTCTTTTCACTGTTCTTTCACACTCTGCCAATCTGCAGAAATTATGTGCCAAAATGTAAAAGACATTGAGCAATACAAAATATGTATGGGGATTGGTGGAAATTTTAAAAGCATCTAGGCAGGTGGTCACAGTAAGAAATTAATGAGAGTTAGATGCGCAGTCAGTTCTGAAAGTACTTTGTGGGACACATCTCTTTGATTTGACATCTAAATACCTTAAAAACATGGCCCTCGTTTTTCCTGCAGAACAGTACAGATAAACAGGTTAAATTACTCTTGTCAACCTCTGTGCATTTAGCAACTATGGGATATGTTGCTCTTTTGAAGTAGAATTACATAGCTGCATTATCCCTTTGAGCAAATGAGACAGTATTAGTTATATGGAAGGACTATATTGCTATGCTTGTTAGTACTGCAGTACTAATCAAATGGTGAGTTGTAATCTGTGCAACATCTAACACCAGGGATGTACTTGCAATGTTGAAAAGTGATTTTGTAATATATTTTGAGAAGCTTTTGAAATATCTTTGGACTGTATGTGCTGGTTATGTAATTTATTCTAATGTCGATACTTATATGAGGATCTCTACTGTTATGGGTTTATTTATGTATTTTGCAAGAAGAATGCTTTTGGTGTTGTAGTTAGTTATCCCTGTGACAATTTCATGTATCCCAAGTGAAATGAGGTGTGATATTACAGAACTGCGTTTTTGCTAGAGTGAATGCATCGATCTTAGGATACTCTGCTGGGACAGCTATGTCAACTAATGGTCATGTCTCTAACAAGTGCTGTGCTGGTAAGAATCTGCAGGGCAAAAATAGCCAGTAAAATGATGATGCAGTCTCAACAAATATTGTTTGCTATTAAGCTTTGTGTATTAGCAAAACTGTATCCCGAATTCTTGAGCTGATCATTTGTTATCACCTGCCCAACAGAATGTTCTCTATTTTTCTTGGTTGGTGAAAAATCATTAAGCTAAAACACTGACTTTTTTTTTTTTTAATGGACAAATTAAAATTTAATAGTAGCAAATGTCAGCAGTACTTCCTTCTAAGCAAAGATTTCAGAAGTAAAATGGATATTTTAAAGGTCCATTTCATTTCTGCCCAGAAGTAATCTGTTTAGGCTCTGGTTCAAATATCTGAACTGATTAGAATACAAACCAATCTATACAGCTTTTCTATGAGTGCCGTAAGATGTTCAATTACATCTAAAAGTAAATGGACTGATTTGGATTCTGGACAAATTATTCAATTTTGATAAAATGAGGACCTTCCTATTTCCAAACCTTTGCTCATTTATGAACCGGTCTAAACATATTTGTACTGAGACATTTCTTTTACTGAAAGTTCTATCAGTTTTCTTATCAGAACATGAGAAAGCAGTGTTTTGAAAGATGCTACTTTATCTTTTTGGATGCAGGCAGAAGCATAGTGCTTCTGGAACTCATTCATAGAAGTTTATTTCTTTGATTTTTGTTTCAAACAAAGTTTGCACAAGCATCTGAAGGGAATCTGAAAAACAACCTTTTAGCAGTTTTACTATCTTTGATTTGGGGTCAGAGACTCCTTTTGTAAATAAATCTGAGTTTAAGAACTCTTAGTGCTTTATGAAAATGTTCTGAAAATTACTGGTGTTTTCTGAAGGAAGGAACTTTCATATGAATATGGAAAAATTATTTTGGTGATACCAACACTTAAAAAAAAAAAAAAAAAAAAAAAAAAAAGCAGCTATCTGAATCTTTTCTTGCTAGCATCTTTTCTTTTTCTTTCTTTTGTTGTTATGGTTCTCTTTTTATTTTCCTGTGGGGAACTAAGCTTGGGAGCGAGATTTGCACTGACCTTATTGAGTTTCAATGTATCTCCCTAAATGAGGAGCAGCGTTTTGTTTCTGGCACCCCAAAACACTATTTGCAGCACAGATCCTAATGCAAGGACTCTTGTCATCTGCTTCCTTTCAACAAAAGCTGTGTGTGTGTGTATAAATATATATAGATATGTATATTGTATGCAATATATATATTTATGATACAAATACCTCCTTAGTAATAGCAAGACCTTTGCTGCATTGCTACTTCCCACCAAGCAACGGAATGATCATCTCATTCATTACTAGACAGTATTGGATTTCAGTTGTTGGCAACAAGGTAACGGTGATATGTTTCAGTGGGCTTTCTACAGAGACTTTTAGAGCCTATGAAGGTTATCCGCTTTGCCAAGTGAAATATGTATTTTTCTCTGGTCAATATTATCACACATCAGTTTGGAATACAAATTGCTTCCTGTCTGCAATGGAAACTTTTTATTTTGTTCTAAAGAATTTTTGCTGTTTTTTTTCTTTAATTATTCTTAAGAGTCTTTATTGCTTTTGGACTTCTCTGGTTTTTCTTGGGGTCTCTCTCTCTCTCTTTTTTTTTTTTTTTTTAAACCATGTTTACTTCTTTCTCAAATTACTTTTCCATCTGACTCTTTAATTGTGCTCCCCCCCCAAAAAAAAAGGCTAGAAAAAAAGGTGCCAGATGATTTTTAAGTCCCCCTCCTACTGACTTGAACTTTTATTTTTGATTAAAATACTTTCTATAGAAAGCAAATGAAAAAAAGATTAAAACAAATTCTTCAAGCAGCAATCAAAAGTTACTATTTCTCTCATACCAAACATATTTGTTATTGTAGAAGTATAAACTGTCCAATTTTCATCTTCCTGTTTTTCCATCTATAAAGAAAATGGCTTTATAATCAAGATCAGTAATTAATAGAACACTGATTAAAAAGAAAGTCTACACTAAATAGTACTTAAAGAAATAATCTGAATGAGCTCAAACAAATGCTATGAGTTTACCCAAAGACGACACCCAGAGAATCAATAACAATATGAAATGAAGTCATTTCCTCTATCTACAGCCCATACTATAATGAAAAGATCAGCTATTGTTCACATATATATTTTCCTGTCAGGATCAGTTTTAATTTTCTGTATGTAGTGCATATGTATAAGGCCAGTTTTGGATTCAGCCACATCATTTATTAATCAATTGGTAAATTAAAGAATTAATTAAGAAAGCGATAGACTGACTCCTGATTCCATTTTTTCCCTTTCCTATTAGTCACTGGGAAAGTGGGTTTTTGTTTTGTTTTTGTTTCCCAGGTTGCACTGTGAGACCTCTTGTGCATTTGCCTATTTTCTCGTTTTCTGGATGGAACTGCAGATATGCTTTTATTCTGATAAGAGCTAGAGAATGGAGGATTAAATCTGACTTGTCTGGCAGGTAGTGTACCAGCATTTCAAATGCTTATAATATTTACCATTGCACCAAAGTCTATTAATTTAACTTTTTTCTCTTAGTAGGCTGGAGAGGTTATTAAAAGTTATCAGAGTCTGTGAATTTAAACTAACTTGTATAATAACAGGCCTGACTCAATAAATTATTTTGACAAGTTCTTGGTCTCGGCCTACTAATCTCCCCACTTTTTTTTTTTTTTTTTTTTTTTTTTTTTCTGGTGAGATAAGAACATGCAGTTTATGGCTTAGAATTTCTACAGTAATGGAAAAGACACATTTTCAGCCTGGGTAGTTTCTCTGTTTTTTTTTTGCAGTTTTCTTGCTGAATTGCAGAATTAAGCCCATAATGAATTGTATTCTGTACTGTTGGCCTCTAGGTGAGTTTTCTTCCTTCCACCTTGTGTTAACATTATGTTTCTTCTGTATGTCTCTTCCACTGACTCAGAATTCAAAGGAGTAAACAGATGTTGCATGGGTAGGCTTTTATTTATTAATGTTTTGAGGTAGGGAAAAAAGTATGGCTCCTTTGAAGCTATGTATTCAAGAAGGTCCCCTCACAGTTCCACATTACGCTTTTAGCCAAACATAAGAGGTGTAACACACTGCAGAGCACTGGAAATCAAAGGTATGAATCTCCAAGCTCCTGTTCTGACTGCAAACAGGCTAACTAGGGTTTCTTTCTCTGTGATACTGATGAGTTAACTTTTATAGTTCCCTGTGCCACAACCTGCAGAGAGTGAAATGAGGAACAGGAATATGAAGATTGTATCGCAGGTCAGCCTGCACTGGGAAACAGGAGAATCCATTCACTAAGACCTAAGCTGATACACTATAAATGGCCAAAGAATCAAAAAGAAATATTTGCAGAATTTGAGGTCTAATACATTATGAATTTACAATCTTTTCCCATTCTCTACAAATTGTTTAGCCTCAAACTGGTCAGGTGTCTCAGTTCAAAGAAATTATAAAATCAATGTCATTTCCTTATAGAGTCACTATAGCTCTTACAAATAGAGTAATAGAGTCACTATAGTTCTTACAAATCAACCAAGGGCTACTGATTAGTGTGACAGTAAGATCACTATCATTGGTGAGAGCAGTACCAGCTTTGGGGACAGGCAAAGTAGACAACAGACTATGGGGAACATCAGTCTCTGATCTTGCAGCTTACTTTGTCTAGCCAAAGCTCTGGAAATTCAGGCTGGCTGTTGCTGAGTTGAGAAGGGTATGTGTGAGGTAAAGGGGACAAACTCTTGAAGAGGTAGTCCTTTCTTTTTACCCACACAGTGGCAGGAGAAACAGCGAACTTGGCTCATTATGGCCTTCCCCAAGGCCTCTCTGTCCTGGCTTTGTCCCTCATCTTTCTCAGATAGGTATTAGCTTGACTTGAGCTCTCCACTTTAGAGGAGCAACATTTGATTCTGCTGTGCTTGTGAAAAGCTCTGTGCCAGCTCTGGGTGGGGAATGGAATAACGCAGCTAGAACTGACTGAAAGCAATCATTGGCTCATCATGTTTTTAATGCAGTCATATTTATACTCTAGGCTCTTAGAGCTGATCCAAGGCCCATTGAAATCAATGGGAGGCTTTCACTTGGCTTCAATGAGCCCTTGATCAAGCCCTTAATTAGTTATTCTTCCATTATTGCTCAGAAGGTGTCCAAAGGCAGAACCTTGCTCATTTCTGTCTCTTTTTTTTTTTTTTTTTCTTGCGAATGCTCCTGTTATTGAAACATGATATGACAAATCTCCCTAAAGTACAGTGAAAAGAGTTTTGTTTTTTCCCTTCATGGTTACACAAAAATCATAGAATCAGTAAGGTTGGAAGGGACCTCTGGAGATCATCTAGTCCTACCCCCTTGCTCAGCAGGGTCACCTAGAGCATGTTAGACAGGGTTGCATCCAGGCAGGCCTTGAATATCTCCAGAGAAGGAGACTCCACAACCTCTCTGGGCAACAGGGTCCAGTGCTCTGTCACTCTCACAGTGAAGAAATTCCTCCTCATGGTCAGGCAGAACTTCCTGTGCTTCAATTTTTGCCCATTTCAGCTGTCCCATGTGACAGGACAAGAGGCAAAGAGTTTGTCCTGTTGCCTTGACACCCTCCCTTCAGGTACTTACACACGTCGATAAGATCCCCCCTCAGTCTCCTCTTCCCCAGGCTAAGGAGGCCCAGCTCTCGCAGCCGTTCCTCATAGGGCAGGTGTTCCAGCCCTCTGATCATCCTCGGAGCCCTATGCTGGACTCTCTCCAGTAGCTCCATGTCTCTCTTGTGCTGGGGAGCCCAGAACTGGACACAGTACTCGAGATGTGTCCTCACCAGGGCTGAGGAGAGGGGCAGGATCACCTCCCTCGACCTGCTGGCAACAGTCTTCCTAATGCACCCCAGGAGACCATTGGCTTTCTCGGCCACAAGGGCACATTGCAGGCTCATGGTCATCTTGTCATCTACTAGCCCTCCCAGGTCCTTCTCTGCAGAGCTGCTCTCCACAAGGCCAGCCCCCAGCTTGTACTGGTGCCTAGGGTTATTTCTCCCTAGGTGCAGGACTGCGCACTTGCCCGTGTTGAACCTCAGGAGGTTCCTCTCTGCCCAGCTCTCCAGCCTGTCCAGGTCTCTCTGAATGGTAGCACAGCCCTCTGGTGTATCAGCCACTCCTCCCAGCTTGGTATCATCAGCCAACTTGCTGAGGAGGCACTCTGTCCCCTCATCCAGGTCGTTGATGAATAAGTTGAACAGGATGGGACCCAGTACTGAGCCCTGGGGGACTCCACTAGTCACAGGCCTCCAACTAGACTCCATGATTTCCTCCCACAGTAAGTACACTAGTTATCTGCTCCTTAATCTTTTCTATGTTCTGTTATAGTATCTTTACTGGAAGGAACAGGTAATCAAAGAAATTTCAGGATTGAGACTTAAAATACAACTTAATATACCAAAGCATCTGAGTGACATAGGTTCTGTTGTCTCATTTTGAAAAGTTACACTGGCACTTGCAAGCCTATAATCCCAGTGCAAGTCTCGGGGAGCTGGCAACCTGACTCAGGCTAGTAAGAGCTAGCGGGGTATGATCTGCATCCTTCCAGTCCTGAACCACTGTGCAAAGTTCTTCCAGGAGTATGGACCTTTTTTGAAAAAGGTTTCGAGAGGCAGAAGTGGATCCTCAACTGCACTGAAACAGATAAACAGTAATAACTCCAGATATGCACATCATAATACCTTCTTCAAACTGATGGGCATTTTGTTGTGACTTATTGGACTCCCAGAGAGTTGTATTATGGTTGCCTACACTAGACAGGTCTTTACAGGGAATCTACTGTGTGGCATGCCAGGGTGAGCATTTAATAGCATGCTTGCTATCCTGTACTAATGCACTGTGTGAAAGCTCTCAGGGTAGTATACACATTACCCAACTTCAGCCACCCAAAAGTTAAACATCTACTTTTGCGGGTCATCCTATCTGCCACTGCAGGCAATGGAGAAGGAAAAGCATTGCTTTGCCCCCTCCTGAAGATCGTATGGGGAGTCATCATTTGGCTGGAAAGAGAATCTAGACAAGGGGCTGAATCTAGAAGTTTTACATTATCACAGTTGGCAAGAAGTTAGACAAGCCCTTCTTCCTTTCAATGGGATATAGTAAATTTCCTCCACAAGAGCAAAGTACATGGTCTTACTAGTTCTGCTCGACATGGGCATGTTCTCAGTAAGGGTATCGTTCAATATGAGGGAGCGCATTACAGTCTGTCCGGGATAAATGTGGAAAAGCACCTAGAGATTACAAATACCTTTATCATTAAAGTGTAAACCTGCCATCTCAATACCTGGAAAACTCTCAGCCTACAATACAAAAAGGTCTGGATGCATTGACTAGGAATATATGTCACAGAGAAGAAAAAACACTTCATGTACCAAATCCACATGCACTGTGGTATTTGAGGGACAACCTGTTAGAGCAGAAAGAAATCCATCTGGCCCACCATTTGTGGGCACTGCATCTCTGCTGTCACTTTTTTGAAAGTTATGTTAACACCCACCTCCAGGTTAAGTCTTAGTGTATGTAACTCTGTTCTAAAGCCTTAACATTCCCTTTATCAGTTGGAGGACTTGCTCCTATTTTCCTCATCTCCCTTGCTGGTTTTTCATGTTGTTGGTGCACAATGAAACACTGCCCAATATGTATGTTTTTGTCTTCAGGCAAAATGAGCAGAAGAGTGGCTGGTTTTCTTTGTTTTACCTGGAACTGCTTTAAAAAGGATTTTTATGGCACTGTCTGATCACCATACAAAATTAAAACTTAAAGTAAAACTTATACAAAAAGATATTTTCTGACAAGTGTATACAATTTACCTAATAAGACTTCCTGAACACTTCTTATGGGCGAACATATTGACCTTATGATATATGGTGCATTTTCGAAGCTCAGGCTTAACTTGGCACTCCATCTACCATCTTCACATTAGCTGCTTTCACCCTGATTCCGTACTGTTTGCTTTCCACAAATAATACATTGTTCTCTTCTAGCTAACAGTAGATACTACTTCTTAAAGGTAGGATTGTCTTGCTTCTCCTAATTTGATAACACTACTGAGCGACACTAGAAGGAAAGAAAAAGCTCTTCCCATTGTGTTAAGCTTTAGCAATATGCAGATAATTCTGCTATCATAAATTCTACTGTGTGAAATCATTGTACCTCAAAAATCTAGTTGACATCTACTTGAGTGTTAGGCAGTAAGTTGCTGTTTGAGTGTTCTAATTGCTTCTCATTTCAATGTATGAGCAGAGATGGAAGACAAGACCAGAAAATAGGCTGGAAGAATTTTTGCAATCTGAGCTAAATTTTTCCTGTTAGCAATGGACTTCCGTATATCCGCTCTCTCATTTGATAGATATATATGGTTCTTGTCTTCAAATATACATGTCAGACTAGTTATTCAAAAAGATAAAAAGTCACAGAAGCTGAGCTTTGATAATTGGCAGAGCTAATCAGTTCATACATCTGAACAGAAAATAAAGAATACTAATTGGAAAAACACTTTGGAGCTTGGCATCTTCTACATCTCTATTATAATGCAGTTTTTTAACCATTGCATTCTATGACAATGATAATAATAATGCTCAAAAAGGGTTCAGCATTCTTCAAGAACAAAATATTCTGCCTTTTTTAAAATCAGAAAAGATCTTGGTCATCAACTGGACTTATTAAATTTGTTTTAACCTGATTACATTTCTGATAATTCAAAAATTTGCAATATTTGTGCACCAGAAGTGCACTGCTTGCTTTCTAACTTACGAGGTGGAAGGAGGTTTGTTTGGGACAACATGGCTGTAGCATTCTTTCTCCTTCCCTCAAATTCACTGTTATTGCTCTGAGGAGTAAGAAATGAATCGGAGTGCCGAAAATCTGAATCTTGCTGTCTGTTGTGCTGGAAGAATCCCATGAAACTTTGAGGGAATCTTTTCTCTGCTTTTGTTTTTTCTCTGGTTTAGCTCCACATCTCATGTTATTACCCTATCTTCTAGGTTACTACCGGTGATGGATTCATTCATGTTTATGAAGCATGCATGTTAGAACTGTATGGTATAGTGCCATGACCTGACACACCGGTGCAAACTCCCTTTTGAAGAATGCTTTGTGAATGAACTATTTTGCTACCAATATCTGAAGCACTTTATTCAGAACTTGCTTGCATCTCTAGGTAGCTCTACACTGTGCTATGCTATTGCCTCTACAAATAGGCAGGTCATACACATATCTATCAATTGACTGTCACAGGAAAGGTGTTTGTTGAAAATTCGATTACAGTCAAGCTATTGAATTAGCTTTCTCTTTGACACACTAGTCTATTCATGCACAGACACAGCTTGGTGGGTGCTCATGTACACAAGCATGTGAACACACACACATACTGTCCATTTATGCATCCCCTGTTTAATTTGTATTCCAATTTTACTTATTTTCCTTGTTATTTCCTACCAATGATTTTCAGAGACTCCTTTCTCCTTTCCTTATTGATCACTGAAACTACATATATTTCTGATGCATACTGTACATTTTTCATACTTGCAAGGGTTTTGTGCCAACAAAACTAGTGAATGAGTGATTCACACTGAAGATTGGTGAGAAAATTTTGCTATTTACAAAGTCCTCCACAGACTTCTGACTATGTACCTTTAATATAGAAAAACAGTTAATAACAGTTGCTTGTAGATTTGCAATGTTGAGGCAGAGGCATGGAACTGAATATATAATGGAATTGTGAAGCTTTCATCATTTTCAGAGGTGACAAAAATAGTGGATATTTTAATATTTCACTTGCCTTATTATAAGCTGGCATTTCTCTGTACTTACTAATAACTGAATGTATTGTGGCTTAGAAAAGCA
Organism: Rhea pennata; assembly: GCF_028389875.1. Taxonomy (NCBI): domain Eukaryota; kingdom Metazoa; phylum Chordata; class Aves; order Rheiformes; family Rheidae; genus Rhea; species Rhea pennata. The sequence continues at coordinate 119,340,316 of NC_084663.1, forward strand.
TCAGTGCAGCCTACCTGAAGGCGAATACATTTATCCATGAAGCACTGGAGAAAAAGGGAGATTGTTACAAAGGGCACATGCCTGGCTACGGACTAATAGATCGGATGGGTTAGAAGAAGCGATGACACGCTTTTCCTTTAAGTCTTTGCTTTATAACTGGAAGTCTCTGCCAAGTGTTGTCTATATGGAATTATTTGACAATCTAATCCCAGTTATGTAATTAATCACAGTTCAGTTAGCACCACAAATATCTCTGATGCAGAGGAGAAAAGTACAACGAGAAACAATTGAAGGAGGTCAAAACCAGACAAATTTGAACAAAGAGAGAGGCACAAATGTTTAGTAATTTTGCATAAATACCTGTCAGTCTAGCCACCAGGCATGAAGTGGATTCACCACTTCTTGAGTGTTTATGATAAGACCTGGACGCATGTTTGAAAAATACGCTTTTGCCAAAGACAAGCTACTAGGCTAGGCTTATGTGGAATGGCCTGCTTCTTACAGGAGTAAGAGAAAATGAACTAGTAATGACTCTTATGAAAATCATTGAAAACATTATTTGAGAGTCATGTGTTTCCTTTGTTTTACAAGCTTTACTCAACAAAGTAGAATTTTACCTAAGGGCTTAATGGATTAGGAAATAAAGTGTTGACTAGTATTAATGTTTGTGGTGTGACTGGCAGCTTCATGGACATGTAGGGCTTTTGCCACCAGACGTCCTAGGGACTTCAGTCCTTGGAGCCAATGGCTAAGCATCTTTCTCTAAATCTATGTTCAACTCAGAGGGGAAAAGGAATCTAAATTAATTATTTAAGTTGCCTTTGAGTCACCTGATATTAATGAGAATTCTAAAATACATAACTATAGAAACACTTAAAATAATGACAGCTTTCTCTTTGTTAGATAGCAGTCCCTTCTGTGTCCCTGGATGACACACACTGTTGTTTTTTCAACTAGTTAATCACCTCTTTTGTTAAGCTAAGATATATTTTTACATTTTTACCCATTGAATGTCAAGTTACTCAGTTTGGTATGGAGTTATCTATTGGAATGGTCTCCAGCTTCTGGGGGTTTTGAAATAACATAGTTACTCATTTTAATTTTGGATTAAATTTAGATTCAAGTCACGTGAAATCATGCAGTAATCTAAAAATATACCCTGCAGAGTTTTGTCTGTGATTCCCAAAGACACATAAACTGCTTATACTGATATATGCTAACAGCAGAATAATTTTTCCAGATTTATGAAAAGAATATGCAGATTTGGTATATATGTTTGGTAGTTATCCTTCATCCATATATGCCTGGTGAAATCTGAAAAAAGAATTAGTTATGGCATATCCTCATACCAGGACCATTTGATTTAAAATTCTTTCCATAAAGCACATTGCTGCCTGAAAACATTAGGGGTAGTATAAGGAGATATTCCATACATGATTCATGAGACTACAATGAATGTATTGTCAAAAATACACCTTTTTAACAGCTATTCTACTACACCATTCTCCCTTTAAAATATCCTGCTAATGTAGAAGGTAGTTTTTGCTGGCAAGATCCAGAGTATTGAACACGGGTTAAAAGTCAGGATCTCCTGAATTCTAGCACCAACTTGCTACATCTCTTTAGTAATGTCTCTTTCATTTCAACAGAATGCACCAAATAAAACCTCCAATGGAATTTTCTATGTAGCCTCTTTACCCTCAAGTTATATATCCACCAAATCTGCAGAAGCTAAAGAAACCTTAGATGGCAATCGTGGAATTCATCTCTCCCCTACTTCTTCCCTTCTAAATGCTATTTTCATTTTGCTTGTTCTGTAGTCAATGAAGACACAGACAAGCAGGAAAAAAACAGGCACTTCCAGAACTCACTTTATCCCATTGAAATCAGGACTTGAGATGGGAAATTTGCGCTTCACTGACTGCAGAGGGAGCAGTCTAGCTTAGACTAAATGCCTAGTTTTTACACAGCTAGCATTAGCTAAATGGCTGGTTGTTATTAAGCTATACTTTAAATGATGATGATTATTGATCATTGTATTACATGTTCTTGATGAATTAGTAGCACAAAGCAGTTACATTCTCTTTTTGCACAGTCTGGGAGGAACAGCTGGCATAATACAAATCAATATGCTGCTTAGACTTCCTCTGTACTCCAGTGTTCTGTCTATATGAGTAAGTTAAAGCAAGTACAAAAATGTTGTGGGCACTAGAACCCACTTGCATATGATCTTGAACTGTTAGCTTGTCCATGGGCATAGTTTTGCCCCAGAACAGCTAGTACACTTTCACTCTTAAGTACATCTTGGGAGTTGGCATGGGCAAGAGCCCATTCCCAATGGCCAACTGACACATCGCTATGACTTTTGGAGGCTGAGGGAGCTCTCTGCTAGTGCCCCAGGCACACTAGGTTTACTATTACAGTGGCTTACTTACGTGTGTGTAAATCTATGTTCCTCTCATTATCTTTGAGATTTTTAGTATTAGTAAAGTCTTTCTATTGGGTCCTGTCAAAGCAACTCTACATATTCTATAGGCATTAAGGGGTAGGGAAAAATTTAGATTGAGTCCTGTAAAATCACTTTTAATATGACACAGGTATCCTACTGTTTCCAGCAATCTAACACTGTTATATCTATGTAGTTGGAAATTAACTTTATTTCAGGTTCTTTTTGACTTTTTGTTTCATTCTGCTTTTTATTTCAGGGGGAGAAATAAAATGTCTAGAAGCCCAGCTACATGAGGGGCTAGGGCCACTTAGTTGAAAGGTATCAATTTATTCCTCAACTTCATTAAAAAAATTCCTTTTAAGAGGTAACATTTGACCAAACGTGGTCTGTCTTTCTACAAGCGCTATGATAAAATTATTAAAATTGCAGCAAGTGTCAGAATACTGTTCCATTTAGCTTTTTTCTTTCCCTTTTGAATCATGATTCTCTTTTCTGATTACTAAGTGTATCTCCCATTTTACTGCTGACACACCCACCCATAGGATTTACATTACATAGCACTGTCTAGTACTTTATTGTGTTATCTTACTACTTAGAGCTTAGGATCATAGAAGTGGTAATCTTCAGATCATTTACTTATTTTTCCTTTACAAATGACAGTTAACTAAACCAGAGGACAAATTATTTCTGATATCTAACGAAGCATACAGTATTTCTACCTCTTTATATCATATCAGTGACAAAATCCTCATGTCATACACTTGAACGACTTTTTCGAGAAGACGTCACATATAACTCCCAGCAAAAGAACTGCAATCTTTAAAGTACCATTTTTTTTTATTCCAGACATCAGTGCCAGAATTAATAGTACTCATGCTTCAAATGTTTTTGTCAATGACTGACATTTTTTCTTTTGAATTACGTATCTCATGTCAGAACTATTCAAATTTTTAATGTAAAACTATATATTTATGTTAGACATCCAAGTGGAATGTATGACACAATGCTGAAATCTATTTGTCCTGCTTTATCACTAATACTTGATTTCAAAAAGTCACTAAGAAAATAAACTGCAAAAATAACCCTGAAAATGTGCTCCCTTTTGCAGTAGGACTTAAATGAGTGTGAGAAATGTCATGGATTTTACATCTATTTTTCATCAAAGCTTATTGTAAGATGGAGATGCACACTAGACTCTGTAGGGATTGGGGAATACCACATATGAAAGGGAGGAGTGGAGGGAAAGACTGCCAAAACATGAATTACAAAGGAAAAAAATCTTAGGCTCAAAGGTTATTCAGAATGGTATTGTGTAAACAAAGGAAGCAGCTCTGCTGCCCAACTGTTCCAAAGATGCCAACAGAGTTGCTTTAATCTTGCCAAGGGGCTTGATGCCAGTGACAAAAATTAACACAGTGCAACATCTGTTTTTTTTGTGACTGCCACCCAAAAATGAGGAGGGAACAATCAGTTGCTTCAATATGCATAACTAAAAAGGACATAGACTTTTTAGTATCCTCTTTAATGGAATGTTCTTCTGTGAGCTGACGCTTTTCTCAACTTATTCTCCTATGTAGCTGCTATGTTGTATGGCCTTCAAGGCAATGACATTTAGGACTGGTATTAGGGTTCTTCCGCAATCATAGCTGTTCCTGGGGTCCCAAGTCCAGGGTGACTCAGTCTGTGTTCTGGAGACTTTCCTGCTAAAGCCCTCCCTTCTCCTCCTCCTCCTTTTCCAAATGTCTCAGTGATGCAGCCAAGCATGCTTAATCCTTTCCCAATATCCGCTCACAGGGCAAGATGCTTCTGGCAGGCACAACTAGTCTACTGTAATTAAACTTGATTAAACAACTGTCCTGCATTTCTAAAGTGAACACCTGGAAGAAGCATTCAGCTAAAAACAATATAAAACAACTCTGAAGCCCTTTAACATAGAGACTCTGTGATAGAGCAGCATAAGAATGAACATTAAAAAGCCATCAAATATGATCAAATCTAACTCTTAGGTGCTCACTGTCAGGAGTGGGATGCACAGCTTAACTCCTGCACCTAACTCTCTCTATACTGTAAGAATGAATCAGATGTTTCAGGGTGGAATTTGCAAGACATAGCATGTTTGGGAAAGGCATATTGTTCTCCAGTCACTTCCAGGCTTTCATTTTGTGTAGCTAATTATTCTTGTCTTAGTGGAATACCATGTGCTTGTTGCTGGAAATGGAACTGGAAGCTAGTCTTTCAGACCTTTTCTTCAGTCCTGTCAGGATCATTCTGAATGCTAGTCTTATCACCCAATATGTTTTCAAATTTTATAAGCAGTTTATTCCATCATTCAGGGCACCAGTGAAACATGAGACAGAACTGGATGCTCTACAACTCAACTGGATCCATCCTCCCATACTGGCAGTGAACCACTGATAACTCTTCTCTGGTACATGTTTATCACTAGTTTTGTAACTGTGACAAGGTAATTCTTCTAGACTAAGTTTTACTGCTTCCTTATTTAAATATTGGGTCAGATATTCTTAATAAAGTTGAGATACATGACTTCTTCTCTAGCCCATTTTGATCTACTGTGGAATGAAATTAGATTGGCTTGTTGCAATGTGCTGTTGACAAATCCACTCTGGCAGCTCTTCTTGTGTTTTCTGATGCTTAAAGCACTTTTTATTTTTTTCAAGGACTTAAGATGAACAGCCCATAACTCTGCAATTTCTCTTCCTTCTCCTGCCCAACATCCTCCTTCTTAAAGATGGGCACCACACTTGCTCTTTTCTGATCTGTTAGAATTTCCTTTGTTTTCCAGGAGTTCTTAAAAAGCTCTGATGTTGTCTCAGCCAATCATTTAAATGTATTCTTCAGACCTAATTGATCTGAAAACTTCCAGTTTTAGGAATACACTAGCCTGTACTTTCCTAGGCTAAGAGTATTCTTTGTTCTTGGTTTTAACCATGCCAGTCCCTTGCTCATCATAGGCCTTTCCAGTGAAGATTGATGCAAAAAATACTTATGTTGCTCTTTACCCTGTTCAGCACTATCCATCAGTAGCTTTTCTCTCTGTTGAGAAGTGGGCCAAGACTCTCCCAGCTCTTCCTTTTTTACAAGACTACTTATAGATTATTATCTTCTTATCAACAGTGCCTCTTCCTAGTTGCATCTCATCTTGTCTTTTGGCTTCCAGAGCTAGTCCTTATTTTCTTCAGTAAAAAAAAGTAAAAGTAAAGTAATTATTTTCAGTGATGTGATATAGTTTGCCCTTTGTGTATCCTTCCTTCTTATGAAGTCAAGTCAATGTGAAATTCAAGAGTTAGCTCAGCTGATCTCTTACTGAACTTCCTATATTTAATCTGTGATCTGTGTGTGTGTGTGTGTGTGTGTGTGTATGCGATATGCCCTTTCTTTGTAGGACACCTCTCCTTAACTTCTGTAGATTTCTACAGAAATGCCTAACTACGATCAATTCCCATAACTGGGGTAATTTTTCTGATTGCTCACAAAAGATTAATCCACTGATCACTGTAGTTTGGTGATCTATTCTAAATCCCCATGGTGATAGCTAGCACCTTGCTCCTTTCCTCTTCTATCATTTTGTGAACATTGTTCTTCAAGTCTCTCCCTATACGGAGCATGGCTGGATAGACCCTGAATGAACCTATTGTGTCAGCCAGCTCTTCAAGCCTTTACTATGCCAGATAACTCATTATCTTGATAGTCTAGTAAGATGTCTGTACCAATGCAAGAAAAACAGAGAATAAAAGGGAAATAATCTAACTTGTTCAATGGACTGGCTCTCTCATTCACCTCATCCCTTTTGTGACCTTTTCATGAATAGCTCTATTCACACATTTGATTTTAGGTGCTTGTCAAAGTCATGGGTGTTCATACATACCTGTTTTTTTTTTTTTTTTTTTTTTTTTTTTTTTTTTTTTCTTGCAGAAGACAGCCTTCCTCTTCTCTCCTCTTCCATGATCTCATGGAATACCATTTTGTGGTCAAAGAAGCCAAATCCATCCTGGTTATACCGTCTGTGTGGCTTGTGCCTGAACTATGGTTGTTCTTACCCCTTCTTGAGCTTTGGGCATTCACTAAAAGAATAATTGTGTTCATGATGTTTTTCATCTTTCTCAGACTCCTTTGCTCCAGCTTCTTGAGCTTCTTAATTACTTTTGATGTGTTCATTCAAGGTGGTATCATTAGTGCCTGGAGGAAGGAGAAGTGTGAGTCGTGGCACAAATACACCTGAGTAACTTCTCAGTTACCTAGTTCAGTCTCAGGCTGGGTAACACATCCTCTGGAATTTTTAGGTCCTTTGGTAATTCACAAGGACAGGGTCAAAAATAACCACCACCTTGTTTAAGACTCCTCCTCTGCTGTCTAGAATAAATTCTTTCTATTCTTGATCTCAGTAGATGATTACTCATGAGTTGAAAACTGTGTCTCCAAGATGGATACAGCTAACTTTATCTCTGCGAAGCGACCTTCTCCTCTTCTATTACTGGTACTGTTGCAGTACCTATACAAGTATCTAGTGTCTTTGTCCTTGGAGATTTCCTGAACTGAAATCTTTATGATCATTAGTTCAGTTGATGGCCCAATCCTGCAGCTTTCCTATGTGAGTCTTATGAAATTTTGTTAGGTGATGCATCCAGTGCTGAATATCTTTTCCCTCTTGACCTTCACTGAAAAGAGAATAGTTCACAGCCCCTGTGAATCTTGACTAAGACATGGGATGAAGCACTGGCCTCATCAGTCACTGTCCTTAGTGATGTACTGAGGACTGTCCTAGTGTCCTCAGTGTCCTTAGTTGATAAATATTTGAGGACCAAGATGCTTCTTGCAGTTCTGGCTGTATTTATCTTTCTTTTTTTTTGTACATTATGATCCTTGTTAACACCTTACATTTCAAACCCCATCCTGAGATTTGTGTTTAATAGCTTTTGAAAGCTGAGGGACTGATGTCTTATTTACCCACTGGCCTACTCCTCTGTTGTAAGGGAGACAGTAAATCCTGTTGTGAATTAATGGTAGGATATTTTACTGTACAGAAATGTTAACTTAGGTCCTAAAAGACATACAGCAGTGTTAGCATTGAGGGTGTGCCTGTGTGTGAAGAAGTCCTGCCCCTCAATAGGACTAATTCTCCAGGGAGCAGCACCATATTGAACTTTTGGCTCTGAAAGTACCTTAGCTACAGCTGAATGTCTGCACTCGCACTGCATTCTGTGACATGCTTTATACGCCCAAATCTGAGCTGCTGGCCTTACTTGTATCTTGAAAGATAGCAAGAGGGATTTTAATAAATAATCAATAATGCTACTCATGATATTTGACCTTTATTTTTTCATTAATCACTGTTTGGGCATATTGCAAGAAATTCACATCCTTGCTGAAGGAAAGACCAAAGTGCCTTCACTGAAATGTTACCAAGTTTACAAAGCTATAGTGTTCTCTTGCACTCTGTTGAAAGCATCATTCTCTCCCTGCTCCATACCACCTCTCCCAGTGCATCATGCTCTGTATGTGCAAATCAGATTCAGATGTTCAATATGGCACTGCAACTTGCTGAATTGGTCCTAACGAAAGAGAGGACTGATTTGCTCAGGTGCTACCTTATGCTAGTGCTGATATGCTGTTTCGCAGACTTAAACAAGCGTTTCTGCACATTATTCACACTGTTGCAAAGTAGGTATCAAATGTCCCCACCTTGATTTTCACAGGTGCATGTCACTCTCCTAAGTTCAAGGCCGGGGAGAATCATGCTCAGGGCATTTGAATACTGTTACTTTATAATGGGAACCAGTCAACTGAGAGTTTGTGCCTTTCTCCAAATAGGTAAGTGAATGTAGCTGTGCTGTGTCCGCTATGCGAAAATGACAAGTTGAGCTTGGCTTTTAAGCTGGGTTTGCATCCAGCTCTTGCACATGGCTGGTTATATAATACTGCAGCAGCATGGAAAGGCAAGGATTACTTGATAAGGAAAGTGACAGTGGAATGGAGCACTGAATTTCATTATAAAGGTGAACAACTTGAGTTTGTGACAGTTAAGAGAAAAAAGTTCGTTAGATGGATTATTTGGATTAGAGGATAATTGTACTGGAGAAACTGTGCATCTCTCTCTGTATGGAATAAACTGCTGTAACTCATTGATTTAATACAGTGCTCTAATATAAAGCACATATAATTGTGTACTTAGTACTGAATTCTTGTGGCCCTGGTTTGGTGCAAATAGTTGACACTTTAGCATTCCTGTGCCATGCAGGAACCCCCCAAGAAGGTATATCTATATGATCATCACTAGCATGCAGGGACCATGTTGGAAGTTTTTGGAATCTGGTATTCTCCATTCATGGCACTAGTCTCCAGGGGACAACCAGTACAGTTCAGAGTAGCTATATGGCCTGTGTCAGCACAGAAAAACACAGAGGCTGGGAAAACATTCTATTTGATCTGTGAGCCAGCTTCCCATAGCTGTGCCCACCCTCTGCTGAGAAACTAACTCTGTAGGGAAACAAATGGGATACCTGCAATGGGACTGCTCTACTCAGCAGGTATCAGAGCCCATCTATCCTCTGGTATATGATCCATTCCAGACAACTGCAGTGAGATTGCACAGCATGCAAATCAGGGCTCATTTTGGCCCTGTGTCTCTTTTCATCATATCTTTCTTTTACAGCACTGTTAATAATGTAGAGCTGTAAGCTGCTGCATGCTGCATCTATGGCAGTGCTTTGCTAAGTTCAAAATGTTCTTCTTTCAGTTGGAATTGCTAGAGGCAGGAAAGCTTCACTTTGAGATCCTACTTAAAAGTTCACAGTGATAGTAATTAGGAGAAAGTATTATTTGACTTTAAACTGAACATGTGACATCTGAACATTCAGAGTCCTAGCTGACTCTCACAAAGAATAACCAAAACCCTGTAACATTGTTCTCACAGTCATTCTCCTGACACTGCTGCTTTGTTTCCTAAGCTGAAACTCAGCTTTGTGTTTTTCACTAAGAGGACTGTGTTCTTGATCCTGCCCCATTGCCTGTAGAAGGGAAGGGTAACAGGTTAATCAGGGCTATAATTGCTTTTTGTTTAGAAAATGGAGTGTGATCTCTGCATGTGGTTAGTGCTCTGAAGTGTTTCGTAGCACTTCTTAGCACTTCACCCCAGGATGCTCTTGGAGACAAAAAAATATGTCATTCTAGTGGGGAAATGAAAACCATCTCCATTTGCCTGCTCCTCACAACAGGGAAATTTGTCCACTTTTTAATGTACCCTTACATGACTGAGCTTTCACATTAATATACAGGGAAGGAAAGAGATAAACACTTTCCAGAGGAATGTGGGAAGTCCCTCCAAGGGTAGAGGGTAACCATAGCATGTTTTCAGAAGCCCTGCAGGCGTAAAAGGCTTTGTTCAGCAGCCTTGACAAACTGAATGAAGAAAAAAATGCTTTTTCCTGCAGAAATAAGGAGCAGGAGAAGGAGCAAGGGAAAAAGAAGGGTAGGGTGAGGAGATCAGCCAGTTGAGGGGGAGCAGATCATAAGTACTTAGTTTATTTCTGTACTTAAACAGCTCTGGTGGCCTAGAGTATAGTCTAGAGACTCTTGTATAATGGAGGCAAGAAAGAAGCTAGAGGAAACAGTTTGATCAAAAGCAAAGCAGATGAGGAGTATATTTGTTACAGAAACCCTGGTAATGCTCTTGCTGTGCTCTTATTAGTGGATTGAAATGGTAACAGTTCATTCAAGTCACTATTTTAGCAGTGTAAGTCAATCAGAAATTTGAGTGCCCTAGAAAAAAAAAGCTGATTATGTGACAGTTAATGCAGTTAATTCACGTTTTCAATTATTGTCTTAGAAGGACAAATCTATGAGGAAAATACCACTGTGTTAGAGTTCTTCCATGGAGACTGATGCAGGTGACAAAAATTAATTAAAGGCCTGTATTCCCACTGAAATAACTAGGAAATCTCCTGTTCACTTCAGAAACAGCAACTACTTTCTATGTATTGTAAGTATCAAAATTACACAGTTGAAAATATCAGCTCACATTAGACTCAGAAGTAAGCAAACCAGAACTCAGATTCTGCAATACTCATATGTGTAACTATATATTTCCAGATAGCCCTATGGTATTCTGTAGTGCAGAGCTACTCACAGAATAAACATTTGCCAAGTGGATGATCAAACACTTCTAACATTTACCTTTGTTTGGCTGTAAGTTATTTAAAAGCTTTTCCAAATGAAATAGCTTCCTATTCCAGTATACACATACACAGAAAGAATATAGATGAAGAATTTCGGGAAGGGAAGAATGTACAATTTTATAAAAAGGAAAATTCCAAATCCAGTTTTGAGCTTGAACTTTGTACACCAACTTTCAGCGGAAAAAAGCTTTGCAAATGAAACATGAACCTTCTAGAAATATGACGCACTTTTAAAAAAAATTGCCAAGTGATCATCTAATGATAAGACTATTCGTACACAAAATCATGTGAGAAGCACAGAAAATACAGTGAGACGCAGCCAAGTTAGCAGCAAGAAACAAGTAGGAAGCTCAGAGTGGAAGGAATTCTGAAATTTAAAACTGAGAATAATGAACGTGAGCATATGAAAAAATAGAATACATCAGAAGGTCCCTAAGGACCTTCTGCCTTTTAAGAAGACAAGAAGGAGAATTTAGGGAACTACAGCCTGATTAGCCTTTTCTCAGTTCTTGGGAAAACTATTGAGGAAATCCTCAAAGAAACTATTTCCAGACCCATGAAGGACAAGAACGTGATCATGAACAGCTGACTTGGATTCATCTCTTGGCAAATCTTGGCAAATGACTAGGTGGGTGGATGAGGGGAGAGTAGTCGGAATTGTTTACCTTGAGTTTAGTGAGACTTTCGACACAGCATCCCATAGCATTCTGCTAGACAAAGAGAGAAGAAATGGACTGGATGGGTAGGCTGGAAGGTGGGTGGAAAACTGGCTGGACCTTTGGGCTCAAGAGGTGAATGTCTTAACAGTTGATGGTGCTTCTCAGGGGCTGACACTAGTTAGGGCCAATACTCTGAAACATCTTCACCAGTGACTTGGATGACGGGACTGAACATGTCTTGGCTAATCCATGAATGACGACGAACTAGAGAGAATGGTTCATGCATGGGGAGGTAGGGTTGTCACTCAGAGGGATCCTGACAGGCAAGAGGAATGGGCTGTTAGGAACCCCATGAAGTTCAGCAAAGATGAACGCAAGATCCTGTGTCTGGGATAGAACAAGCTGTGCAGCAATACAGGTTGGAGACCTACTGGCTAGGTAGCAACTCTGCAGGAAAGAAACTGTGGGTCCTGGAGACTGCAAGTTGCACATGAGTCAGCTGTGCACCCTTACAGCAATGAAGGCTGATTGTACGCTGGGATGCATTAGTTAATAACATAGCCAGCAGGCTGAGGAAAGTAATTATTCCCTTCTGCTTGGCACCGGTGAGGCTGGACTACAGGCCTCCAGAGGCCTCTTCTAATCTATTTTTTCTGTGATTCTGTGAAATGAATTTATAATTCCTATATTTAGTAATGCTAGTTTTTGTTCTGAGTGCATTAGAGGTCCATAGTAAGTGTTAGGGAACTTAATTAAGTCACAGTAATAACTATATATATGCTGAATGACAGTGTGTTCATGTGGACCATAATCCTGAAAGTTTGTAGGATAAAAGGACTGTTGGCACAAAGGAAATATTCACAGGCAATGCAAAGGCAAAGCATTTTGTTTTCCAGTTACCTGTATAAGCATTTTTCTTTGGCGGGAGGGGGGAGGGAAGCTTTTAAAAATTTTATTTTAACTTTTACTTCTAATAGTTCTAATTTTGACCTCTGTACTAATCGCTAATACATGTTTATCTAGCTGCATCTGAACTGCACTGTTCTCCTCCTATTTGCCTCCCACGTCATTGTGTAGGATTAAGTAGAAGTGCTAATTCTAGGTTATTGAGTATGGCTTTGATGATTATAGTTATAACTGGAGAGCAGGGTTTGGGGTTTAGCTTTGTCTTTTTTGCTGATGGCACATCTTTACCAACGAAACTCAACTGACTAAGAGGCCAACCCACAAAATCCAGTCCTTAGACTGTGACTATGCTGAACTGTGGAGTATATGCTTGAGGTCCAGCTTCACCTAACTTCATATTTTACTGAAATGAAAAGCTATCCTGAAGCCATAAGTCTTACTAGTGTAGAAACTCTTTCCTCTGTATAATATGCGAAAAGTGAAGCCTGATCTTTGTCCCTCTTCTGCTTATATGGAGGGTATGTGAGGCCTTGCTTTCAAGAACAAAATGGAAATTGCTTGTCAGTTCAGTTGCCAGTGTTCGCTCTCAGCTCTCCCAGCTGTACAGCCCAAGCTCTTTAGCTTGTCTTGGTCATGAACCTTATGGGGTAGCACTGCCTACACACTTCACAGCTACAACTTCACTTGGGATTTGATTAGGCCTACTGTTCGAGAAAGGAGTTTTTCATTAGACCTGATCTAATGTTTGCTTAATACTGGAAAGGTCCTCTTTGTACAAGATCTAGTCCTACACGATTAAGAGCTACGAAATCTGTTTCAAGGAGAATATAGTTCCTCCCTCCCCCAACACAAGTTCTCCTTCTTCATAATGGTCTGTGTAAATATCTGACCTAAACTATTTTTGCTTTGTTCTTAAAATGAAGTAACAATAAGACTTACTGCCATAAATTGATGCAAGTCTGACTGGGCAGCACTTGTTTATAGAAAAATGTAATTAAGAGAAAGTAGCAACTGACTTTGATCTGAACATTTAAAAAGAATTATAGTATTTTATGGGCTGGTGTGGGGAAATACAATGGATGACATTTTTTATGCCTGATTTGACTGTTTCACCTGTGCTGACCTACTACTGTCGATTAACATTCCATGCCCCTTATTAACTTGCAGTCAGCCATTCATTTTAAACTAATTTGCTTCAAAAAATCTTTCCATATTTATTTCCAGATCCATGCTTTGAAGCTAAACAGACTGATCTTTGGCAAAGGTCAAGAAAAAATACTCAGGCTTCAACTTCTGATAAATGTTTGGGGTAATGCACAATCATCTGAGTTGACAATGTGCTATGTTTACTCTCCTTTCAAGGAGATGAAAAACTCTTATCTCTCACAGGAGTATTCTGTGCTTGCACTGTGGCAAAATACGAGAAACTCCATCTTAAAATCATCATAAAAGAAAAGTAACTTGAAATATTTGCAGATGTTTCTAGAATGTGTTAGTTATTCCATTTCCCTCTCTCTGCTGGCTCTACATGTAGAATTAAATAGCACAAACAGGAATAAAGTTGAGCCTGGGTTGTACAAGGACTTCTGCTGACAGTTTTAAGTAATGAAGCCATCCTGAGCTGCAGTAAGGAAGCCTTATGTCAGAGCTGTCTCTCCTATATATTAGCCTATTAAAAACAAATTTGCATTTAAAACCTGATATGAAACCCATTGAAGTTAATGGAAAGAGCTTAATGTTTTCTGACTCAAATGCATATACAAGATCATATATTTGCTGTGATTCTATTTTGCAGGATTTGCTATTTCTATATGTTATCAGCAAGTCTTCCTGTAGTTTCTTTTGTTATCATTATTGTTTTTCCCCCTCATGATCATATCACACATCTTTTCTCTTCAGCATCTCTAAGGGCCTACCCGATTCTCCTATCAACTAGCAGCTTAATGCTCTTCTAAAATGTGAGTTGCATGTGATTCCAGAAACCCACCAGTCTGGTATCTGAATGCAGCTCTACAAAACAGCAAACAAACCATGAATGCCATCCCTTGCGAAGTGTACAAGCCAGAATTTCTACCCATTTATATCTTTCTTACATTATTTTAATCTTTGACTTTATACTGTATTTCAGTTTAAATTTTGTATAGAGATATATTTGTTTTGTATCTGCTATTGTTACCTCTTATTTTATGAATGAACAAGTTTTTTCCTGCAGCATACACTGCTGGAATGCAGTGTGACAATAATAGATGTTTGCAGCTCATACACAGTGGGTACTATTTCTTCTCTGGATAGCAGTTCAGAATAGCTTTCTACTTATTTTTGATATTTCCATAAGGCATATACTTGACAGTGTTAAGTTAGTATATTAACTACGTGATAGCTTCCAGTGAAATGCACTTCTGAATCCTATGATCTGGTATGAGGTGTATTCAAATTAAAATTATGTATTAGATAAGGGAAATAAAGATCAGCAACATCCAGATGTTGCAAATAGTCTCTTTTCAGTAAGCCAACCAAGAAATGTGGAATTATTCTGAATATGTGGGTGTTTACAATCCAGGTCTAGTTCTAGAGTTGCCCCCCTCCTCCCTTTTCTTTTGTCTCTTGAACATTTCTCCTTCCCATCTCTTCTTGATTTTGCCCATCTTAAATTCTTATGTAGCTTTGCAATCTCTGAATAGTGATGGAGAGCTCAGTCTGATCCAGAATTTGGCACTGGGATGCTGTTGAAGTTAGTGATTATCTATTAAAAGTGTATATCCAGCTGCTGAGAAAAAAAAGGTATGGTAATGAATGTCTAGAAAACAGTTATATGAGCTGTATTTTCATGTACTGTGTAGCACTTAACTGCAAAGTCAACACTTATCAGTAGCCACCACTGTATATATCTTACATATACTTACAGTCACCCTCACTAGAGTATTGAAGATATTGCTGGCATATTTTCTTAAGAAGTAGCATCTTTTGTTTGCTTATTTGTCTTTCTAATTTTAATGGCAGCTATGATACTATTTCTGAAAAGAAGATTAACATTACTTTGTTTCTAATGTTGAAAGACCTCTGATCCACTGATGGCAGACAAAATCGGCAATAGTCAAGAAGTCCAAGACAACTGAAGAGACATTGCATTTTATGAGCAGCATTTTGATATGTACACCACATTGGGCAGGGCTAATGGACTGCAATCCAATAGCTCCTTTCTCCCCCTCCCCTGCAAATCTGATGCTAGGTGAAGTTTTGATAATCCCTCATTCCCATTCAGTAAAAAATTAAATGAGGCATTTTATTTATCTCCTATCTAATCGGACTGAAGCACATACTGAAATGCTTTCCTGAATTTGTACTAGAGAAAGCAAGCAGCACACTAAGGAAAATATAGCACCATATCTGTATTGTTTCCACTAAAGCTGTCACAGTGTCCTTCCCTTCCAGCTCAGCACCTCTTCCTCTCCACATTGACACAGATGCCTTAATTCACAGTCCATTGCAATTGATGGCAATATTGATATTTTTAAACAGTCACTGTTTTTCATTATCAAAAAAGGTTTCCTTCTACCACTGCCTAACTATGTTACCTCTCATCTTGCTCTTGGTTTCAGCTCTGATAGTCTAAGACCACCTCTGAGATCAGGAAGTTCTGAGCTACTTAATGCTGCAGCTGGAGAGTGTCAGAAACAATGGGAGAAGAAAAAATCCCAAGCCTAACTTCTGCCTAATTTTGGTATTTTTATAAGCCAGACAGAAATACAGTGATGTAGAGCCAGGCAAATGGAGGATTTTAGTAGGTAACATTCTGTCCTGGGGCTCTGAAAACAAGGGTTAATTTCTCACACTTTCTGCAACAGCAGGTTGCCACATTGATTTAATTATTTTAGACCCATTCCGTGAAACTTCAGGCATGCAAACGTGATGTCTCCAGAGACCTATTGAGATATCTGGTGGCCTAAAGTTGCTCTTCTGAGGTGCCCAGCTCTTTTCACTGACTCTATAGTCTAAGGAGGCTTTATTTCTAAACTAGGCATAGTTTGTCAGGGCTTTTGTGTGAAAAACTGACCCCATGGATATTAATGGAGAATTTTCTCTTCCTGCCCAGACAATTATTGAGCTAGGAGAAGAAGTTTCTTAATTACAACTATTTAGCATAAATACTTCTTTTCAATAATGGGAAATCGATCTGACAAGCTCAGAGAAACCGCAGACTGTGTGTGTCAACGGGGGGGGGGGGGGGGGGAGAAAAAGCAGGAAGGTATAAAATGTCACTATTTTCTCATTCTTCAAATTAATACTTTGAGGAGTAATGTGTCAATTGCTCATTATTCTAATGAAACCCTCTGCTTGATTATGGTAAATACTAAATTATATGATAATTTATCCTTTGCTTTCACTGACAAAGTTGTCTGTATTGACAAGACATAATGAGATTTTTTAAAATGAGAAACAAAAAGCAGAGGATTTCCTGCAATGTTGCAAAGTGCTCTAAGCTGGTGAGCCTTATGCAGGGATCCTTACGATAAAGCACTGCAGAACAGTTGATTAGAGCATAGAATTAACTATATTCTTGTGTGTTCTCTCTCTTGTCATCATGTTCTTTCTTTCAGCCTTCTATTTCACCCCTTCAATCTGCGCGTTGTTGTTTTCTTGTCCAAGAGAGAGATTACAGAACTTTTTTGAAAGTTCAGCACAAATGCCAGCACTTGGCTTTCATCAGTAAACAAGCCCCTGTGTTCTGCTCTGGTGAGTCCCAACTCATCCTGAGCACTGGTGGCTTCTTCAGGCCAGACTCCAATAGTCTATGTAGATTAAGTGAATATGGAATAATACAGAACAGCCATATTAACCTATGATCCTTACTATTTGTTTGCTTAAGAAGTGTTGTGACTGGATGAGCAGCAATCAAACTTCAGAATTTCCTACTAAAAGCACAGGTGAACTTAAAGACCCAGCTCAGTTAGATCAAAGGCTATAAAGAGAAATCAAAGCCATGGTTAGGCTAGGTGTCTGCAGGCCTATGATGGGATGAAGGTGCATATCTCAGCTTCTGCTAAAGCTCTTCTCCCCACTGATAGGTTCTCACCTGCTGCCCTTAACTGTAAGGCACACCAGGACTAGGTGCTACTGACTCCAGTCCAGATGGCTAAAACTGCAAAAAACTATTTGTGATAGCTACTTTAAGTCTCAGTGTTGCCATGAGTCAGGTACTTTTTCTGGCTGAGAGGCTCTTTTGAAAGCTCTGAGGTCCATATACACGTTGAAGTCTGAAGCTCAACTCCCTCAACATCAATCCCTCGCTATGTGCATGACAGAAAGGGTAAGTCACTGGCAGTAAAGATTAATAGCAGGTTCCCTGGCTTAATGTTTGAACGAGCCCTCGCTCTCTGCACTAACACATACTCTGCTATTTAAAAGTTAAATCTCCATGGAATTGTAATTTAATCCTGTGAATCATAAACTACGTCTGAAAATGTTAAAAGTTTTCTGACTATAAAGCTAGTTATGCCATTGGATATACTAGACTATTTTCCTACCAAAGTAAGACAGGAAAGTAAATCTTAGAAGTAAATAATGTTCAAACTGAAGAATGGTGTATATTGCAAATACATACTTTATGTCATATACTTGCATTCATTTTGAGATATAGGTAAGGCTGATAGAATCAGCCCCTCCTTTTCTAATGCTGAGGTGACATACACTATTGTAATAGTGATGCATCTTCTGGGAGCATTTCTGATCTAACTATCAGTTAGAGCTACAGTAACGGTATGAATCTTGAAGATGCTCATACCAGGAATTATCATATCATACCTAATATCAAGATGCCATTGACTGCTGAACTGAAGTTATAACTGGAAAATAGAATCAGGAAAGCAATGGGCTTTCACCTTCCAGCTGTTTTTCAATTCAAAACTCGATTGACTAACACCTCAGAGCAAGCTTCTGTTAGAGGTTCTTCTGCAACCTCTGGCATGGATTAGGACATCTGCAGCTGGGACCGTGTATAGTCCTTGCAACCATATAGATCTTCACTGATTGTTTTAGACATTGTGGGGTTCTAAGGTTTCGTTTACATGAACTGATTGTAGGACTGGCGCTATGTGAAGGATTCAATGGCTGTGTCACACTGCACTGAGAATGTGAGATAAAAAAAAGAGTGCTGGCAGAAATTGCATATCATTTCAGACTTTTGAAATTCACTTTCTTGGCTCTGTATCTGAGGGCAGGATGTTCTGCTGACCATATATAAAAGTTCACAGAGTGCATGGGGGTCAAAATCCATTTTATTGTGACCTTTACAATATAAAGATGTGTTTCCTTAGTTGGGAACTTCTCTTGTCCCCATACAACATCCTAACAGACAGACTACAGATGATAAGTTAAATGAGGATGGTGCTCTGAGCCTCCTTATGGGCAGATATAATTCATATCAGTTGCACAGCACCTTTGCAGCCACCATAGTAATGTAGGGACCATAAAAATTTCTCACCTATTGTCTCACCTCTCAAAGTCTCTCACCTGCTGCACATCATAAGTTTTGACCACAGCCCTCATGCGGACAGGACTGCTGTTCACTGCCTGCAGTACGCTGAGCAAGAGTGGCCTGGTGGGATATCCTTTGGTCAATGCACTTCATAATCCTAGCATAAGGCTCCATCAGAAGGCTTTAAGCTTCCATGATATTCAGCATACTTGTACATAACTAAAAAATATGGCAGCATATAAACAAGTTGAGTTAGTAACCTCCTGTTGTTCAAGTCTTTTATTCCAGCTGTTCATAACACTCATATAATATAATTGCATTCCCATTATCAGTAGCATTCTAGTAAGATGTCTGATGCACAGTTTTGGAAAAAAGCAATCTTTCACAAAATCTATATCTAGAGGGAATGATATTAAAACTCTTTCCTTGGATTTACTGGCCAGTAAACTTAGCTTTCATTGTTTAAGAAATATTGGTCTGTTTCTGTGTAATCAATATTTAAATACTGATGTTTAATGTATTAGGAATAGTTTTATAGTATCAGTCTGCCTCTACTACTAAAAATCCTACATCCAAATAATGAAGCAAATACGCTAACCTAAACCATCTCTCTCTCTCAAAATTGTTGGTGTTTAATTTTTCCAAGTAAAAAACAACATTCTGCAGCAAGCAGTGGATGAAAAAACTGACCAGACCTGCCAAGCTTTTAATAACAATGAAAATAAATCATAAAATAGATGCATTCTGTACAAAGTTTAAACTGCTATTAATTAAGATATAGTTTAAGTTATTTGGGAGACTGTTAATATTAATTATTTTACTACTTTTATAGAAGCATATAAACATTTCTGAATAAACATATATTTATGTATATGAAAAATATCATGATAAATCCAGTAAACTTACACCAACAGTGTTCAGAGTTCCTTAATTTTTTGAGTGAAAGGAAGAACAATATAGATCTTACATCTATGAGATATTTGAATAAGTCCCTTGTGATAGATATTTTATGAAAATGTTAACGAAATTCCTTTCTCTCGCACAGTTTGAAAGAGGGATGTTGTCTTCCTTCCAAAAATACCATGTTTCAATAAAACAAATCTACAAATAGATGCTTATGAAAAACAAGTAAGTGTTTTCCGCAGTGAAGTTATGCGTCTTGGGACAGATCTTATGTATCTTTATATTGAATTTGGTTTAAATGCACAGGCAGAAATTCCACAAAGAATTCTGTCATTTACTAAACTGATGAAAGTTGTGGTTGTAGAATTTTCTGTTGATGTTCCTTCAATTAATTTTTCCTTATGTTGCTTGTAAGGTAAAATGATTATGTAATTATCTGATAAAAAATTCTGACCCTGCAGGAATATTGCCTTACATAACAAAATCAATAACTTCAAGTGTTATAAAAGATCTGATAGTTTTGCCCTGAATAGTTGTATTTAAGTGCTTCTCCCTATTTCCCCACAGGAAAGTAGTGAGTGCCTGAGCCCATACTTTTAGTTTAGTCCTTTATTTCCATACTCCTTACAAGATAAGCCTGCAAATGTGAGTCCCATCATTAAGAAATTCATGTCCCATTTCCTTAAGGCTTAACTCATTAGTTCACTGGACTTGCTGAGAAGTATAGTTTGGGCAAACTGAGAATCTAGAGTTAAAAAAGATAAAATTCAAGTAAAGTTGTGATTCTTGAAGGTAAGTTTGCTTGTGCTCCCCGCGTAAGTACAGAGCCCTACTGACTCTCATGCATGAACCAGGTTCACCTACGTGGTTGTCCGTAAGGCTAGGACTCACTTAAAACAGACTACAAGAATCCCACTACCTGGTGTGAATTAACAGCTTGATTAAAGAAAAAAAATCTAGGGAGTCCAGGGATTTGGACTCAAACCCCGTAATTCTGCATGTATCTATAGTTTACTGCCTACCAGGACCAAGGCAAGATTAAATAAATCTTGTTTGCTTAATGAAAAAAGAACATCCTGACACAACGAACAGCACAAAAGTGACTAATCCATCTCTATCTTCTCTAGTGAACATTATTCATGCTATTGTTTGCTTTTCTAGAATATTTGTTCTTAGTCCTAAGCTATCATTGCATATTTAGCTATTTGCACCAGGTATGTTACTGTGAAATTGAGCCAATAATTTACAACGCATCAGCATAATAAATTTCTCTTGGCTTTTGGTGAACTACCGAGCTGAAAACTTTTCTTTTGCTTTTTTTCCCCCCCGCCTCTTGCTTTGCGTACCGGTGGGTGATTGCTTTCCCCCCCCCCGGAGGAGCTGATCGCGCCCGCCCGCCCCACGCATGGCCCACCCGGGCCACGGCATGTCCCCGTCCCGCCGACCCCGCAGGCCCAGCACCGCGCTTCCCTGCGCCAGCCGCCGCGCGCAGAAGCGCCGGGAAGCGCCTTCTCGCCGCGCAGCGGCCGCGGGGCTGCGCGGAAGCGTCGCAGCAAAGGAGCCCCCGAGCCGCGCAGACCCGACCCGACCCGACCCGACCCGTCTGGGCCGCGCTCCGCTCTCGGCTCCCGCATGCGGGCCGAGGGTGGAGGCGGGGGGAGGAGGAAGGGGCGGAGGAGGGGGGGAGAAGCGCGGCCCGACGACACCGGCTGGCGGCGCCCGGCCGCCCCCGCTGCTGTTCGCGGTCCTGAACGACGGCGGCGGCGGCGGCGGCGGCGCGGGCGCCCTCCCCTCCCCGCCCCCCCCCCCCGGAGGCCGCGGGCGGTTGGGGCTGGGGAGTGCGGGCGAGGAGGAGGTGGAGGAGGGGGGTAAAGTTACTCCTATCCATCTATTTATTTAGTTCTTCTCCCCCCCCCCCCGGGTCGCCATGGTGATTCCGAGCTCGCTCTCCCTCGGCTCGGGAGCAGACGGGCTCCTCTGACCCGACCCCCGCCGCCCCCCACCGAGGCCCGGCCCGCCCGGGATCCTCCCCCCCTCCTCGGCCCCTCGCCCCAGCGCTGCCGCCCTCCCGCAGGAGCAGTGAGGTGGAGAGCACCGGGGAAAAAAAAAAAGAAAGGAAAAAAAAAAAAAAAAGAAAAAGAAAAAAGCCCCCACCCCGGCGCCCCCGCTCCTCTCGCCTTCCTTTCAACTTCTTCCCGGGCTCGGCCGCCGCGGAGGGGGCGGCACGTCCCGCCGGGTCCTCGCCTCGCCGCCGGCGCGGCCGCCGGGCACCGCTCGCCCTCCTCTTACATAACTCGGGAGCGCCCGCGGCACGGAGGGGCTCGGGGAGGGGGCGCTGGCGGCAGAGGAGGCACAGCGCGGCGGCACCCCGCCTCCCCCTCCCCAAAGCAGTGGGCGCCTCCTCCTCCCCTCGGACAGCTCCCTCGTGGCCTTACCTGGCGGCGGCGCGCCGCGCTCACTCCATCGCGGCGCCTCCCGGGCTGGAGCGGGGCTGCGCTGCCCGGCTGCGGGCTGGCGACGGGCTCCGTGCGCGCTGCGCGCTGCGCGGTCTCACGCGGCCCCGCGGCTGCTGCCGGCAGCCCCCATTCCGCCGCCGCCGCCGCTCGCCCACCTCCCGCGCAGCGCCGCGCCGCGCCGCCCCCGCCGCCGCGCACACACACGCGCGCGCAAACGCCCCGCCAGGTGCGGGGACTCGGGTCCCCGTCAGCCCCACGCGCGGCGGCGGCGGCGAGGGGCGTGTGCGGGAAATAAAGCGCCGCGCAGCGCCGCGCAGCGGGCGGGGGAGGCGCGGCCCCGCGCGGGGAGCCGCGGGCGGGACCGGGGGCTGCGGCCGGCGGCGGGGCAGCGGCGGCGACGGCGACGGCGGCAGCGGCGGCAGCGCCACCTGCGGGCGGCCGGGGCACCCCGCACCCCCCGGCCTTGGCCCTCCTGCAGCACGTCGGTGTCCCCGACGGCCGCTCTCCGGTCTGGCTGCAATGGGCCCAAGGGGTTCAGCGTCGCTGGGGCAGGAGGGAGCTGGCAGACCTGCGGGCAGCGGCGGCACACGTCTAACAGGCGCTTTACCTGAGCCGTCTTAGAAAATTCTGGCTTAAAAAAAAAAAAAAAAAAAAAAAAAAGGTAGAACCGAGGAAGTATTTGCTAGGCATCATTCTGATCACTTTACTTACAGGATGCTTCCCTTCCAGCCTACTCCACTTTACTCTTTATCTGTCTTGTCTATATTATATTAAATTATCTATACTCCAAGCTAATGCGCCTATTCAGTGGGTAGAAGAATGGTGCTGTGGCTCTTCAGGTTGTTATCAGAAATAATAACAACTTGTGTTTCCACAAGTCATATCAGTTTCTCTCCCCCCCCCCCCCCTCTCTCTCTCTCGCTCTCTCTTTTTCTTTTTTCTCCTCTGCGATTAATTGCAAACCCAGCCATCAACTCCAGAGCTCACCTGTGCTCTGTGACCATGGAGCATCTTGTCTTTTTCTCCTTCTGCGACAAAAGTAGTATTTTGAAACAGCACCACTCTAGCTTGTTAGAACTCCTTATCTGCATTTCCTCTCTCACCTCACCCTTCCTTTTCACACTTTCCTACACTTCCTAATGTACTTTCTTGGAATTTTTTCTTTTCTTTCTTTCCCCCTTTTTTTTTTTTTTTTTTTTTTTTTTTTTTTTTTGGTCTAATCATTTCTCATTCCATGCATTTGTGTTCTGGATATATTATATCATGGTAGTCTCAGAGATGGCTGTGTTCTAGTTTCTTAAGCTTTTTCCATAAAAGGAAACCTCACTGAAAAAAGCAGTGTAGGACCTCATCTTCCTTGTGGATTTGCAGGACTATTCCCTTCATTTCTAGTTGCGAACTACTATTTTTAAGTCACTTCTATTGTTCTAGGAGTGTATCTACTGGAACAGCAGCTGCCCTTCAAGCTGAACTTGATTTTCTAGAGCCTCCTCCACCTGCTACCCATTTTCCATGCTTTCATTTACCAACACAGTAGGAAAGAGTGAGTATATTCAAAATAGAGAAAAGATGTCTATGGAACAGGGATATGTATAAGCTTATTCTTCCTGACTTCACGATCCTGACACAATGATGTGATGTGTGATAAGCTCTTTTATCTCTATTAATTGTTAAATATTTCAAGAGGAGCAGCATATGGATGGTTGCATTGAGCTGGGAACTATAATGCAATCATTAAGCTGAAAAAAAAAAAATTCTGCTTTCCAAATAGTGCTTTTTCTCTTGGGGCGCACAGACTAAAATGACTCTTGAACAGGTGCACAAATAATTATTTTGTACTTAGCCTGCTGTCCCCCTTCAATCTATTTGTTTCAGTTGCAGTTTTCTCTAAGCCAGTTCCGTGAATCTCACTGCAGAACCTCCTGGAGCCTGTTCACGCTTACAGTAGCACACACAGAAAAGATGCCTGCTGAGCTTTTAAGGTCCCAAGCAAATGCCTGACTAGTCCGTTGCTGAGATTTCCTTTCCTTTTGTATTTCAGTTGAAGGCCACTGCGGCACTTAAGCTGGCAGTCTCTAAATTCGTATTGCTAGCTCAGGGTGCTTTCAGTTAATGGGCTTTGACTCAAAGACTCCCCTCCCCTTTGGAGCGTGAGTCCCAGAATCAACTTGACTTCACCAGACTTGTGCTTTGCCGGAGGCAACAGCTTATGACAGGAGCTGAAGTTTATGTCAGCTTCAGGTTTTTGGAATTGTTTCTGGAACTCGGAGCACATTTTTTAAACAGTAGGAAAAATAGGGACTTGGGTTGCTGAGGATAAGAGGTGGAAGGGATACATACGTCCTACTTTAGATGCTTAACCTTAGGGTCTTTGATTAGGAGTCTGCTTTCCTCAGACTGCTGAGGAGAGAGACACCCTAAGAAAGCTACTCAGAACACCTAAAATAAGCTTCAGTTATGAATTACCCTTGGGAGGCTTTTCTGTCCCTCTTCTGCCATTAGCTATAGGGAGAGGAGGGAAATTAATTATACTGCTGAGTATAGGGATTGTGGAAAGATTGTGGAGAGATTATATGGAGACTAACTGCCTATTCTAGGAGCTGCCATGTGATCAGCCCCCTCCAGTTTTCTTTTTGCCAGCATAATTTTACACATGGAGAAACTACTTGCCAGCACCTCTTTAAGAGCTGCTTTTGATCTGTGCTTGCCAACTGGAGATACTTGTGAAGATACAGGAAAGCTACAGCTCCTGGTACAAAATGTGAATGCATGTGTTATTCCTATGACCCGATTCTGCAAACTCATGACAATAGCTACATGTCAGCATTACTTAATTTACATGCAGAAGTGTGTGCCATGCCATCAACTTTATACCTACACTCTAGTTTCTAGTGTGCAGAATCACCTCTGCCAATGCCGTGTGTATGGGTTTGCGAGCTGTGTGGAAGACTTCTGCAAGTGCAATCCCATGCATGACAAAAAACATTATGTATTTAAAGTCTAATGAAATTGAGCCAGAATTAGTTCTTCCCTACAAGTTCTGAAAAGTCTGCTTTTCTTGGTATTTGTCCCTCTTTTCCTCTGAAAGGGGTGAGTTGATGAGGTTGAGATGTGTGGATGGAAGAATTTTGTCCATAGTATAGTGTTTCAGATGTAAACTCTGAGTTTTAACTATTTTTAAAAGTTAGTATTCTTACTTTGTCTCATTAAAGGGTTGCTATTTACCTGTATGACAAAGTTTGTCCAGTGTTCCTCTCAAAATGTTGGCACTTATCTGTAGATATCAAAGTGACTCCTGAACACACCGGAAAACACCTCTTTTCATGTCTAAGATTTACACTTTCACAGTCTCATGGCTGTGATCTTGACCTTTGGCACTTAGACCTCATTGCAAAGCAAAAGTATTCAAGGATCAGCCCTGCAAGTAGGTCTGATACACAGAGGGAACAAATCGTCTCCTGACAGCTTTAGGGAAGCCTTCTTGCTTGAAGCTTCCTTTGCTCCTGCTTTCTTTATTACACTTTATCTCAATGGCAAAAGAAAGTGTACATCTTGACATTGCTCTGGACTGAAAGGTTTTTAGCATGACAGTAAAAAGAATGGTGATAAAAAAGGTCTGCTTAAAGATCAGTTAAAACATTTCTGGTTCACACAACCTGGTAATACTGATATAAAGCCAAACTTGTTAATCTAACAGTAATTTTAAATTCTCAGTAGGTTATATGGCTTGTCAGAGTTTAGGAAATTTTGCAGAGCAAGCCATTGGAAACTGAAGGGGAGATAAGGAGAGACTAGTGGGTGGAAGCTGTCTAATTTTGTTTTCTGGCAGGAAGAATACCAAAGGGAATTCTCTTTCCCAGCCTACCACCCTCATTTTTCCTTATTTACACATCAATGCATGATTTTTTGGTGTCTAACATTTCCATAATGCAATCTGGTAAACCTAGCACAGCTGTTTTGAAAACCTGCATTATATTTAAGATTGCTTTACTGTGCAAAAGCTGATATTTCACTTGTTATTCTTCCTGTTTCGGATGTCAAGATAGGCAATGGCTGTAAATATGGAGTTTCGTCTCACAGTTGCCAAGATTTATCATGGAGAGGTTTGTAATAACCTTCTCCCCTTTGCTCTTTATTTGTCTTGTGTGTTCTTCAGGGTAAAGTCTATCTTTGCTGGTATTTTTGGATGGTACCTGACTAAACAAAGCAACTTTCCTGTTTGTAATCAAGTACTTCTGTAACAAAACAAGACACCCCTCCAAAAAAACTATTGATCTTCATGAAGCATTATAAAAACTGCTTATGTAAAACTGTTCTGCAACCATAGCAGAGATGCAATGTGAAGCTTGTAATTTTGGTGAATGCAAAAGTAAACTCTCAGCATGTTTTTCAGTTTCCCATCTAATGTGCAAACTGTTGTCCCCAACATGTAACTTCATGCTTGGACAACAGATATCTTCCTGATCTTTTTCGTTCTGTCTTTGTAAATTCAAGTACATGTATTAATTATATGAAAAGAAGACTTTTTTTTTTCTCACATGCCAATTTAATTAGTGGAGTCTGGTTTTATTTTAATCCCCTTCTATTCTTTTTATGTGTAATTATCTCAGTTCTTCTTAATCACAAGTGACTTCCTTCAGCTTTCTTACGTTTGGCTGGGATTTCTTAATCAATTATGAATTGTAATTTTCAACTATTAAAATGTTATTTTGGAGGTCAGGGTAAATGACGGAGCTGTTGTCTTCCTTATATATAATACAGAGCACTGCTTCTCTGTCACAGCATCCAGTCTTTCCTCTCTATTTCCTCTGCCTCCCATTTCTACTCCACCTTCCCATTTCCTGATGTTTGCCTCATAAAAATTTCTCAGGTTTTCTGTGCAGTTCTGGTTTAGGATTATAGGTGTAGAAACAGCCTATGGGGTCACTGGATCCTGTCCCACACTGTGACATATAGTCCCTTTCTTCCAGTGATCAAGGTTTGCTGTAAAACTGTTAATGTCTTTTTATTCCTGCTACAACTCTTGGAGCATAAATTGCTTCTCTGAAGGTTAGAAATCCTCTTTTAAATTGAACTTTAACATTTTGTTTGTCTAGTTGAAATCTATTTGTTCAGGTACCAAATTGTCCACTAACTTAAAATCATGTTACCTCTCACTCTCCCTTCTCTCCATCTGACCCAGTATATTTATGGGGAATAGCTTAATCTGCTCTTAGTCTTTATTTTCCTAGGCTAAACTAGTCAAATTCTTGCATTTTTTTTCCTTGTAACATGAGTTCTCTGTTCTCCAATCAGCCTGCTGGTCTTTCTTTGTACAATTTCAGTTTGAATTCATCTTACTTGAACAAGGGGAACTAGAATTGTGCCATTATTACTGAAAAGGGCTCATCAGTGCCATATACGACAGAATCAATATTTCTCTCCCTCTACAAGAAATATCCTAGCTGATGTGATGTAGGATCACATTTACCTCTTTATGGATATATCATACTTATGGCCCTGACTGAGGAGAGTACAGCCAGATCTTTCTTTTTCTTTGTCATTCCAATCATATTCCTACTTGAGAGTAGACATTTTTGTTTAATGTAGGACTCCGCACTTTGTACTATTAAATCTCATCTTATATCTATTACTGTAGCTTTAAGGTCATGCAAGTCAGTGCTATTTTCCCAGTCTCCCTGTTTTACAGACAATATTACCTCGATTTGTGTCATCAACACATTTCAGTAGTATTTACCTATTTTGCAGTATAAAATACTTTTGAGTACATTCCTCCTTCTCTTCTTACTAAATTATTGCCTCCTTACTCAAATGGAAGGAAGGAGATATCTGACTTCAAAAGTGAAAAGATTTTTTTCTAAAAAAAAGATCAAAATCTAAAGGAAGGTATTAAAAATGCAGTTGGCTCCTTCCTGCTGCACAGCTGGTGTGATTTTGTGGCACTGGCTCTGATTTTGTAGTCATCTCACAGGGGACTGAATGATCATGTCCACAGGACACTCCTGCAGTGGGAGCTTCTTCGCAGATGCAAGAGCTCACAGCTAGGGATTCACATAGAGAATTAGTGTTAGAGGGGAACGGGCTGAACATTGCAGGAGCAGGTGGCTGATGGTAAAAGGAGTTCTGTATTGATTATAGGTAAGAAATGATGTGTAGTGCCCTGCAACTGGAAAGCTGGTTTGTTGTTTGGGGTTAATCCTTCTTGGTGTTATGAAGGGTATTGAAACTGAAAGGGCAAAAAGGCTTAGTGAATGTAATCAGTTATAAAAGCAGAGAGTGAAACTCATTTTTCCAAAGTGATTATTATGAAGTGCCCAATTAAGTAAACAAAGAAGTAGTTGGAAAACCACCACTGAGAAACATCAGATAATAAAATTAATTATAAACAGCAGCCAAAATGCAGCAAGTATGAACTAATCAAAATACTTAATTAGGCTTTGAAGTAGCTACTTTTTTCCTTACCACTATTTATTATAATTTTGTCAGGGGCTGGTATGTTTGGTAAAGCTCCAAAGTGTATAATAACTAGTTTAAAAGCCTTATGCTCCTACAAAATAATGTTATTTTGAAACACAGTGCATTTCAGACTGATTCAGCATGGTGAACCTGGAGCCTCTTGCTGTAAGAGGATAGATTTGAATCTGTTCTTATATTGTTAAAGGGGCCTGAGATACTCACTAATGAGCATATTCCCTTTTGACTGACGTCATCTATGGCAACGCAGATATCTCCTCTAAAGAACACATATAATCTTACACTGAGTTTACAGTCATAATAAATATATATCAATAAAAGGAAATCTATTTATACGAAACAAACAAAATAAACTAGTGCCGATTTGGAAGAAAGATCTCAGGAAATCATTATGAATATCTTGCTGATATTTGAGTTAAAAAAAAAAGAAGAAAAAAGAAAGAATTTCATATTTCTTTGGATTTAGACATGTAAGAAACAGCTGTCCTAAAGTTTTTGGTTCCTGCTCCACTTTCAAGGTAGAACACGGTGATAAGTTAAGCTACTACAGACTAATCATTTCAATCACAAATACATGCCCTGACATAGGAGTAACATATACAGAGGACAATTTTGTTAAGAGATTTTGAAGGGAGATAGATTCTGTTAACCCACTGTTTGCATACAATCCTTAAGGAGACTAACTTCTGCAGTAAAAAGTGTGCATATACACCTTTTTAAGAGTCTGCATAGGTAAGTATATGCACAGTCTGGTGAACTCAACAGAAGTACTCTGCCTGGGTTAAGAAATCTGCTCAAAGCCACCATGGTTCTAGAAGGAGTTCTAATTAAGTTATATGTTCTCTTTAAAACATGAACACAAATGTGAATGACTTTCTAGTTGATTTAAAAACATGGGAACATTGTGCTAAAGTAAAAGGAACTTGTTGCTTCATGTCAGTCATAAAGCATTGCTTCATAGCTCAGTGCTAGCAATTCTAAACCCTGACACTTTAATTACAAGTTGATACCATTCTTCCTATAATTATAACTACATTTTGATTTTTCCCACTTGTAAATTCTGAACTAAGTGAAATAAACTTTGCACAGAAAGCAACTGGATTAACCTCTGAGATTTTTTTTTGTCCACGTATGTGAGATCGGAGACATAGCACTAGCAGCGGTGGTGTTTCTCTTCTCTATTGCCTCACAAGAAATTAAGTGTAATATAGTGCTACTGCTACTTGGTTTCATGAGGCAGTTCACAGTGTGTGGGTCAGCACATTAAAACAGAAATGGGCAGTTAGGTGATTGCCTCTCCCAAAACCCAACTGAAAATACTGGTCTCAACCATATGCTGCTGAAAAATTACAGTTGGACTGGAGTTACTCATAGCACAGGCCTGACTTCAAGATCTTTGCCCCTTTCAGCTCTTTCATATGGCATGAATTGGTATGGAAAGCACTGACTGCACTCCTGGGATTTCTTACCTGATACACCTCCTGAGGAGTTTGTCCTAAATCTGCCCCACAAGGACCATTGCTCTTCTACATATGCTTTTATGGTCTGACACAGGAGGGCATGTAGGAATGGGCTTCACGTGTGCTTTCAAGCTAAGATTCGTGTTGAAGGTCATCAAATTCAGTGCTATGACTATCAAAACCTGTCAAAGCCACAAAATGGTGTCTATGTTGTATGAGGGCATTTAAAATCTCTGTGATAGCACAGGATTGGGTAGGTGCAAAATTAATCTCTACTTACTGGACTTCTAGCATCTGAGAGTGAGACCCAGAGGATCAAAGACTTCAGAAAAATATACAGTGTTATTGTTATATATGCCTTGTTATAAACTGAGGACAGAGTATGACTACCTAGTATTTCTGTTGCCAACCCAATGTTTCTATTGCACTTGTTTTAATAGTCAATGAAAAGAAGGAAGCTATAGTATTGATAAGTTAAAGGTGTTCCCAAAGCACCAGTGCTTTCAAGTAGTTTTAAATGACTTAGACCTAGACACTGCAAAATATTTGATACTTTACTCTCATTCAAACCAGAAACTTTGTTTTCCTCCATGCCCTTGGCATTGCACCAACATTTGTACCTGTGAAAAATAGCGATAAAACACTTCTAAAGCTGTTAACCCTCCTGTGGTCTTTAAGAGTGAGTTATTTTATGTGCTTGCTTTGCATTGGTATCTTTGGCCATTGGGATTAAGGTTTGTCTAAAATTTAGATGCATCAAGAAGTAGGCTCCCTCTGTAGTCAGGGGAGAAAGAGAAGCATTCTGTTCTTCATGTCTTAGACATCTCCTGATGTGATGTTAAATATGTGGGCTTTATTTATTTCCTCACTGCTATGTGGTGTTCCCCTAAGGAGAGTGGGTGAGAAGGAACCTTTGAAGGGAGGGAAGGGTGCTTCTTCTCTAGGGGAGCTGCAGAGCCTTCCTGGGGAAGCAGATGCCAGAGGCCCCCAAGTCCAGGAGGCAGAAGAAGCTGGGAGAAATTCCCGTTGTGATGCTCAGGGCTGGCCACTGAAGGAGAAGCTGCTGGGAGGAGCACGAAGCAAGCATGCAGATAGGCTTCAGAGACAACATCAAGAGCTTCTCAGGCGCAGCATAACCAGGCAGTGTCTGCCTTTGCATCGTGGGTCTTTGCATTGGCCAAGAGCAGAGGAGAAGAGTGGTGGCTAAATAATTTTAATTTCTGTTCTGTCTTCCCTTATCACTTATGGTGTTCTCTGTTTAAAAGTTTATCATCCTAGTTCAGTGCAATCACATCCTGGCCTTTTTAAGTCTAAAAACCTCCCAACCTTTTTGCAGAATTCACCGTGAAGAAAAGATACAGGCACATCAACCTCAACAATCTAGCCAGTTTGGGACCTTGTCATGCTAATGAGGTAAACTGTCTGTCTCCTGCTGATCCTTCCTTCTCTATTCACTCCATAGGAGACTTACACCACCAGTGCAGATTCCATACCTAACTGAAACAGCTAGAACTAGCTGAATCCTATTAATGAATCTTATTCCAGGATACACTGAAGTATGGAGACTGAAATGTGACTGAGTGACATCGCTTTTGAAGCAGACATGCTCTGGGGGTAAACTCAGAAAAAAAGGCTCCATTTTCATCCAGTGAGAAGGAGGTCGCTAAAGAGTTCTGTAAGAGCAGAAGTATGGCTGCATGAGAAAAACTGAGAAAGTCAATACATAGCACTCAGCTAGGAGAAAGCAGAAGAGGCAAAAAAACTTATTAGAGGCGATACCTATTCTAACACAACATTATATCTGTTCAAACGCAAATGAAAATGAGAAATACAAAAGTTTAAATTCAAAGCCTGTATTGGAAAAGAGTTATGTATTTTCTTTAAATGCTTTGCAACAAGATACAACTTAATTTGAACTTAGCAGATGTTAAGCAAAACAGTATTTTGGTTACCTGGAGCATAATTCCAGTGGAGTTACTTGTTATATTTCCATGTATGCCAAAGGATCTGTAGTCATTTGCATCACTGGAGCATCTGCCTTTGCCAGAAAGTGCATAGGCAAAGAACCTAGACAGCTGAATTTCATAAAATTCATGGTCTAGCTCCACAGAGATGCCAGAATAAGAAAACAACTGAGTTAGAAATGATAACATCATAAAATTTACATTCTTAGAGTATTTTTTGCTTGAAAACAACAACAACAAAAGATCCCTTAAATGTGGCCTCTAGGACAGTCAGAAATTAAAGATATAGAAAAGAGGCATCAAAATAATACATACATTTTTCTTTTGTATGATATATGCAGTGTAAACTTACTAGCCTGTGTTGTGAGATTTATTTCCTACTGAGAAGGCCACTTAGAGCTCAGTAACTAATGCGATTTAATGAACCTCTGAATAATGCACTCCAACTTTCATTTTCCCAACTGGATATTAATCATAGAAAACAGCATAAAAAAAAAAAAAGCATGTAATCATTCAGATGTGTTATTTTACAAATAAATTATATCTAAATCAGAGCACCAACTAGTTTCAGGAGATGCTGATTTAGCCTGGACAGACAGTTTCAAAGGAAGCAAGAATCTTAGGAATATTTCCATAGGGCTTTGACTATGGGCAGTCTTTCCTGCAGTCTCTGCATGTCAACTACTAAGTAATCCTGATTTTTTATGAAAATGCAACACCCACCCACCCCCACACACCCACACACCCACACACCCACAAATGTATAGAGTGATTTCCTGGCTTTATTAAAGTCAATAGTAATTTTGCCCTTAATTTCCACAGGGTTAAGATTTCCCAGGAGGTACAGAGCCTCCAGCGCTTTCCACTCCTAAGTGGCGATAAGGGCTTATAATGTAATTTCTGCCAAAGTAATAATGTCTGAGCTATGGAAAAGCTGCTCTCTTTCCCACAGCACACTTTTTATTACACAACAAGCTCATAAATAGAAGCCTAAATAACCGCAGATCCAAAAGCTCTCCAAACCCAAGAGGTCTGCGCCTGTCTCCTGAAGTGTGTGCAGTCTGTGCCATTCAAGCTGATTATTGTACGGCTGAATCCTGGAGGTGTACAGCCCGCGTGTGAAGAGAGGCAGGCAGGCAGCCAGACAAGCAGCCGGCCACCCACACGTTGCTGCAGCATGCCTGCTGTACGACGTATGCTTTCAGCAACCTGTTTGGATCCTTTTAACTTTTAGCTTTCTGCCTTGCCTTTGATTCATTGACTTTCTGGGTATGGCAAAAGATGTCTAGATAAGTGTGGGCTGGATGATTTTATGTACAAAGAAATTCTGTATCTTGAACAATCCTGTTGAAAATGGTTGGGCTAGTAAGGGCAGACCTATAACCGTATGTGGAGCGAGTAGTCACCAGGGCAAGAGCAGAGGCAGAACTTGGCTGATGGATGCAGAGAATGGGTAAGAGAAGAAATCTTGCTGTTTTATTTGGGCCAGCCACAGAGCTGACCTGGTTCTGCAGATGAATTGATGGTAAAATAAAAGAAAAAATGCACCCAGAGGACTGACTCAAGCTCCTCATAATGGAGTTGACATGATATTTTCAATGAGTCTTCTCATTTAATTCCAGCATGAACTGAGTTAAAACAAAAAGAAAAAAAAGTGGATATGGAAATACTGCAGCATCAGTAGTAGGCAGTGTGAAATTGCCCTTACTGTAAAATGTAAACAGTAAGCATCTAAGTTTGCCAATTCTATTTTGTACAAAGCAAGGAGAAGTTTTTTTTCTTTTAATTAAGTCCTTAAAATGTAAGGTAATGCATAATATATGATGTTGTTAGTAGGAGAAAAAATAGCTTAAGGAAATAAGAAATGAGTTGGAAATATTTTTACTTCTAAATCACTGGTTCAAATCCAGTTCGTGTTGGTAGTGATCAAAAGGTGTTGCCATCTGTTGTTTGGCGGCCTGTGCGAATTAGTTGGATAGTTGTGGTCCTGTGGACAGGTGTTTATGTAATGACACCATTGCTATGCTTGGCAGTCACTGGCAACCTTGCTGGTAGGCTCAGGAGAGAAGCCAATGATTGCAGTGCACTTAGATGTGGCAGTATCTTCTCATTCTCCAGTGCAGTGGCTAATTACATTTGTGAAACAACACGGAGGCTGTGTTTAGTGCTCCTACCTGTGCATGGTCGCTCCCACTGTACGCAGCTGCATCAGCTCATTTTTGGTACTTCTGGTCTTCTGTCCACGTGGAAGAAGCATAACTGAAAGGAGTTTGCTCTGGGTGCCTTTGGGCCTATTTCCTAGACAGGCACTTGTGCTTAAGTTTGGGCAGATCTCCTCAGGTGGCAGCCAGAGACTACCAGAGTGGCTGGTGGCTGATGTTCTTTGCTCGGTATCTTCTTACTCTTTTTACACCCTAGCTCTACTCCCGCCCTTGCCTCTGTTGGTTGTTCTCTCTTTACTGTTAATCTGCATGTCTTCCTAGCTTTATTATACTTCCATTCAGTATGAAGTCTGTAAGACAATCTCCTAAATAAAGCAGTAGCTGTTAAGTTTTCAGTCCCTTGGTAGCCCTGCCAAACAGTGGGCAGTGGCTGGAGGCTTTCTGAAGGCTCCATTAGCACTCTGCAGTTTAAGCTGCAGCTCAGCCACTAAAATGCAAATAATTCATTGTTAAGTGAAGACAGAGTTACCACCTGGACTGTTTCCATGCTCCCCTCATCCATCAAAATGTTTAAAAATTTTAGTATGAACTGAAATACACTGGGCTAAACTGTCAGGATATCTGGTTGAATAGCAGAAGAGCAACTTCTGTAATATGACAGTATGAAGACCTTTTCACTAGAAATGCTCTTTTGAGCTACACCATTTTTCAAATTACTAATATTTCCAGCTTGCTGCGTGGGATCAGATAGAAAGCCAGTTGGTGCTAACAGAGTCTCTTTGACTTAATAAGTTTGAATCTGGTCCTCTGAGATTACTGATGTTTTTGAGACATGTTTTGAGATGTTTTGAGAGGGAATTGTGCACTTTTCTGCCTAAACAGCATGTATTGGCTCTTTGCCTGTGTTGCTTTACTCTTTCGTAAGATTTTTTGAGGAGATGGTATTTGTTCTGTCTGAAAACTTTGGCTGAAAACAAAGATGTGTTTGTGCATAGTAGATGTTTTAGTTTGGGTGTGTCATGTCACCATTCTGTGCATAATCTTTTATTGAGCCCTTGTAGTACATCCTAGCTGATTTGGCCTGTGGCACCATTTGGGAGATTTCTGTGGCCCAGCTAGTAGTCCAGAATGGGGACGTAAGTATGCACAAATGACTAGAACCATGAAAAAAATTCAAATTGCATTCATTTATTGGAAAAATGAAAACTTCTGTGGTGGTCACTTTTCACAGAAACAGATTATTTTCTGTTTGCAGCAGATAGTTTGGATGAAATTCTACTTAGCAAAACCCCAAATTCTCTACTAAAAAAACAGCACGGACTGAAACATTCTCAGCTAGTCTTAGCTTATCTTGAGCTGTCTAGGAAAATTACTGTGTATGTGGACAGGCCAGTTGTACAGTTTGCATGGACTTTTGGGCCTAGTGACTTTTTAAAAGGTTTTGTACTTGTGTGGCAAACACTTCTGAAAGGGACGCGTATGTAGTCCTGACTCTGCAGGAGGACAGGTGTAAATTGTCTGGGTTATAAACCTCCAGTCCTGACCTCACTGGTTCTCTGACTGCAGGTTGATAGCTGATACTAATTGGAGCATGTTTGAATATTGCATGAAATGCTCTTGTTGTGTCATTTATATCGCACAAGAAAATTCTGTTTGCACTCGGTAGGAGAAGGAACTGATCATCAGTTGATGAGGTTTATTTTTCAACCCACATTTACTGATAGTAACATCTTAACTTTCCTAACTTCACTGAATCATCTATTACCAGATACCTGTTATCTATTATCAGATACCATCTAACCTGCCTGGGGAAAGCTGCAGGACTTTTCAGTTCTCAGTTTGACCTGTTTCTTTTTTCCTGAATTGTCAGAATTTCTCCTTGCACCCTGCTTGGTCTTCTATGATTGATATTTATATTGATTCATTTTGCTGGTTGGCTATATTTAACTTTATTTGAAAAACTGCTTCTTCATTGGGGTTGGGAGGAGTTAAAAGGTAAAGATTTATGATCTTGTTCATTTTAGAATCTGTTTTTTTGGAAGATTTACTTATTAAATTGTTGTATTTTAAATGCTCTCTTGCTTGTAGATGGGGGAAACTTCTCAGGCCACTGGGTCTTGACTGTCCAGGAACTTTTTTCCCTCAAACCTAACAGTTTTGATCCATCCTGCAGTAAAATGAGTTCAGAAGTTTATCAGAAATTAATGTCTTTATAGCAAAGAAAAGAGGAGCGGAGCTTCTTAGTGCACAGATGTGATGACAATAATGTAGTATACTGCTATAGCAAAATATAGTTTGTGCACGTAAGTTAAGTAACAAGATTTATTAAATGTTGTAAATATGCATAAAATTATAACTGCAGCATGCACTTGTATACTGATGTGCACATATATATATAAAGCTCATGTCTTCTCTTTCTGTAAGTAATTAGATCTTAAATTCTCTATGATACTCTCTGGGTTTGTTACCAGGTTTAAGTTCTCCAGCTCTGATTTACTCCTGCTCTAGTTTGTGGCAGCATTTTTATTTCTATGGAAGCCAATTTGGTTCATCCATGGACTTTGGCTTTGGTACTGTGAAATCCTGACTGTTTTCCTTTTCAGGGCTACTGCTGAGACTTATGGTGTCTGAATAATGTAAAAAATGAAGCGCTGACTTGTAAGGTGAAGGGAGGAAGACCAGCTGAACCCATGCACCTTCTGTGTTTGCAACTACGTGCCAGCCCTGGGAGCGAAGGGCAGGCGATTGCTCAGCATGGCCAGCGCCCCCCCCTTCCCTCCCAGTTACACCATTTGTGGCAACCAGTCATTAATGCCTGCAGTGCTCCCACAACACGCTGGATGGCTGGGAACGTGGGTCCCTCGGACCTCCCTCTGTTGGCCAGGTAATCTGAGTAGGTACAGGCTGCCGACAAATCCCATCTGCTTTGGCAGCAGGTGGTTTGGGGAGCCACGTAGGGAGGCCGCCAACCTCCGTATTTGCTCAGCGTCAGGTACATATGCGCAGGGGCTGGAGAGCAGATGGGATGTACGGCGGATAGCTGGGTTAAGCAGAGCACAGTGGAGGTTATCTGCTCTGCAGGCGAGCGCATGTTTGGGCACCCTGTGAAGCGCCGAGCAGACGTGAAGTCTGTCTCTTGGGCTTCCTAACTGGTTTTCATGAAATTTGTCCCTGAGTACCTTTTAGAGGGCAAACAGTACATTTCTGGTTAACAAATTTGGCTTTCAGCTTGGCCCTGAATCTGCTTTTAAGTAATCACAGAGATGGAGCTCTGCTGCTTTATCAAAATGCCTCTTGAGCAGTTGTATGAACAACTCCTGCTTGCAAAACAGGCAGTAGAAGAAAACTGCATATGTGTATGCTTATAATATAATGCATATTATCTTTGCATATTTTAAGCAGAACATTTGGAAAAAAATATAACTTGTAAGACTTTGTGATTTGCAAATGACACTTTCAGGTGCAAAAGGTTAATGGAAAACCATATTACTGTTTTCACCTTCACTGGACACGTTTGCAAACAATCACATATGTTTAAGGGATTTTTGTGCCAGCTGCAGTTATACCAAATGATACAATATTTCATAAATAAACTGTCACTTATTCAGCATCTTTATTTAGAGGTGCTAAACAAGAGGCTTCTTTCTCCCTGCCTGGTGGAATACACATGGAGAGAAAAATGTGAGCAATCTATCCTATGGAATAATCTCAGTACTCAGGTTTAGTTACAAATGAAGTCCTAGGGCCAGTCACCTACGCTCAGTGAATCCTAATGATTTTGGAAGGAGCTCCACTAACACATCTCAGGCTAGAACTGTGCCCTGACTATGGCTAATACTAATTAAGTGGCAGCTGGAGTGAGTCACTTTGGACTTTAGCTCATTCCTTGTGATTGTACATCTTCCGAATGTCTTGGAGAAAACCAGGCAAAAAGATGCATTTGTTTTCCTAAACCTATGTATATACTCTTGCATATACGTAAATACTTATGTATAATACACAGCATTTGTAGAATATGTGTGCATCCCAGATACTACAGATGCCTGAGTATTCTGAAGGCATTTGCAGTGTCTGTGCCCATACTAACTGAAATAACTTTCAAGAACAGTCTGTTTGATTTCCAATTTAAAAAATATTTTGAAAAAAAATACTTTTAAGCAAAGTTACTTGAATGCTGATTGTAAACAGAATGAACCAAATTAATTCTACTCAGCAATAAGTATGATATTTTAACATCTTGAATTGTGGAAGAATTCATGTACAGCCTGCCTTTTCTGTTAATTACTTTTTGCATATAACATGCGAGCTACTCATGAGTCAGTTGCACACTCATTGCTCACAGGGTTGCATTTAATATAAACAGAGCTCTAGCATTTAAATTGGTACACAATGCTACTATGTTTTAGCCTTCCCTTTCCATTTCCTCAGCCTTGAATTCCTCTTATCATTTGGATAAAGCTTTACAGAAGTCTCCAAGCCCCTTTTGTGCTGAAAAGCCTCTGCATCCTGCATTGTGGAGAGAAGAAATGCTGCAATATGGGTTGTTATCCTAGAGAAGAGGTTTTCGTACTTGCACTGTTGTCAAAAATCTTGTGAGTTAACACTTGCCGTAACAAGGCTAGCTCTAGGCTGGATTTGGCCCTGTAACTGATGCGTTCTATCTGAATGAGGCTGGTCTTGAACCGTGAGAAACATAGTTTTCTTCCTCATATGGTAGCAAACTGTAGTGAAAGAAGGAGTACTTATTCAGAAAAGCAGTTTCCTGTGCTGTATCCACTTTTCTCATACAAACTAGTTTTTGACGATGTTCTTTGTAGCACAGCATCATTTTCTGTTTTAGTGGCTGTTGTAGTTGCAAGCTGGGATATTATATGATCCCTCTACACAGAGTGACAAGTTTGTGTACACTGTCAGCAGGTTTGGTTTAGGGTGGTGGAAAGAGGCATAAACACATGTTTGGATAGGAGCGTTATTCATAATTAGAGTATATGACAAGAAAAATCAGAGTACACAGATGGAAAAGTAAATGGTTCAGTAGTGATATATGACACACATTAAAGACTTTTTCACTTGGGAATTCAGTATTTGGGTTTGATTTTGGTTTGTGTAATTATCCCAGATACTTCTGAGATCATGTATTTCTTGGGTTGGACAGAATTAGAAACACCAGCTGTGATTTTGCACTCATTTGCACATGCACAACACACACAGTGTTGTTCCTAGTGATATCAGCCTAATGGAGGTTTTATATATTTATTGGTGAGATGAATCAACATTTTTTTTTAATGGCTTCCCTTTTCCAGGATTAACAACCTAATCCTCTAGTCCTTTGTGGCACTAAAGGGAAGTAGGAGACTGTCTCTCATAGAAAACCCTCATTTCCATGAAAAGCCCGGCTTCAGTGGTAAATACCACTGGCAGTTAAGATTAAACTGATCTCACTGGAGGTGCTTGTATGAATAGTAACTATGCAGAAAAAGCCACAGGTATTGTCCCTAATCTACTTTTTTTTCACTGAAAAATGGATCTTAAAGATCAGAAAATAAAACAGGAGAAATCCAGAACTTTGTTTTCTGTGCAGTTATAGTAAGGTAAAAGTTGACATTTTCCATTTAGCTAAAAAGTAGCATCACAGCCTTGACTTCTGTCTCAATATGGTGATTATGTCAGCTGCCTTCACTTCGTGAATATCTTTTTGAGATTTTAAGGTTTGGAAAGATAAGCCAAAAATCTAATATTACAGCCTTCCTACCACAGCATGTTGAAACCAAAGTTACAAAACCTTTGGTTAAAGCGTATATTCCAAAGAAGCGTTTACTTGTGAATGGAAGGCTTCATGGTATTTTTCACATATGATTAATCACACTTCTGCTAAAAAAAAAGAAAAATGTGTCATAGCTGATATGAATTTATTTATCTGTCATTCCTAAGACTCATTTTCACTAGACTGAAATTACTATTATCTGTTTTTTTTTTCACCTTGAAGATATTTAGAAATAGTAATTGGGTCATCTTGCTATCTTCTCAATAGCTGTCTTGTATGGTCAAACTCTTCTCTCTCACACTTGCCAGTGTCTTCTCCAGCCATTGGGTATGTTTATTTTCCCTGCAGCTATCTCCAATTTTTCATTTTTTCTTTCTGAAATGTGGACTATAAAGCTGGTCCTAAAAACCCCGTATCACTCTTACCCATGCCATCGTAAAATCATCTTCTTGCCACTTCCCCCTATGGAAACCCAAACATCATGTTAATGCATTTTTTTCCACATCACTGATGTGGGAGTTGTTGTGCTGTGTGACTCCTTTGACTCTGAGACCTTTCCAGAAGCTCTGGTAGTCAGGAGAGCAGCATCTGTTCTGGAGGTTTTGCTCCTGTAACTTTGCTTTTTGCAGTTTTAAACTGTACAATATTTGAATAGGCTCAGCTTAACAAGCAGTCTTGCTTTATGTGACTGATTAGTCCTCAGTATTATTTACCACTTGTGTCTTCCACAGATTTCATAAACAGTAATTTTATTTCTCCTACTTTATTTCTCCCACTCTTGCTACATCAGTGAGAGCTGAGCATGCAGAAAAAGTTATCGTCTATGTTGAGCATGAAGTGCAGTGATTCATTTGTAGGGCTTTATAACACTCCTTTGTTATTTCCCTCTGCTGGTTTTCTAGCTTTTACGTTTCAGAGTTTTGTCCTGAAATCAGTAATGGAATGTAAAACGCGTTTCACAAGCAAAGGCTGATTTTATTTCAGTTCAAATCCATCATTTATATATCCACTAAAGTCTACCAGTATACCATCTGGTAAGGAGACAACAGGGGTGAATTACTTGTAATGCAATTATGGTATGAAAGCACAGCCGTTTCTGTTATTCATTAGATTGTATTACTAAAATACTTAGTAGAGATTAGAATGTAAACTAATAATTTTTTTAGTACATCTATAAAAATACTTCTACACATTTTACAGTACACGCATTTTGTAGAAATGTAATTCTTTCTTCGTTGAAACCATAGAAGAATGACCAAAGTAGTCTTTTAAGCACTATTCTGAAAACTAGCCTCCTTCTCTTCTTTTTCCTTTCCTCCTGCATCCTACATTTTTGGTTTTTGTTTGTTTTGCCTTGTTTTGTTTTAATTAATTTATTTTAATGATGTAGCTACTGAATACGATGTGACATATGACACTGTACTAAACATACAATACATTATTTGATACAAAAATGACTAACTTCAAAGTTCATAATTGGAAAGGTGGTGTTTGCAGGTAGTGACCAAAGCGTTTTGGGCTTCATACTCACAGGCCAGTATTTTTAAGGCTTTAACTAGTCAGAATTTTGGACAGAAGAATATTGAACAGTTGTGAACACCTAGATACTTGATTCCCATATATATATATATATATATATATATATATTATATTCTGTTCTGAAACATAGTTCTCATATGCAGCTGTACTGTTATTCTTAATAACATATATGGCAATTTTTTGTCATGTGTTTATCATCAGCAAATACTGACTCCAAGTCAACCAAAGCACAATGATTATTTCTCAGTAGCATCTTCACTAGCATCATTATGCAAACCATCCAGCATACCAATGTGTTTTCTCATTTTTCCCATGAATGCAAAAGTATATTTGTATAAGCTTACCACTAGAGGAACATGATGGGGAAGTCCTGCACTCTGCTTTCCATAGTTATTCAAATCTATAATGCAAAATATATTTCTGCTGTATGTGAGAAATATCCTTAACATGTATGTACACATTTTATTAAGCTAATATGAAGTAAAGAAAAATTTGTTTTTATGAATTAGGCCTTCACCATGCAGGGATTTTATGCAGTGATAATTAATACAGCTCTAAATATTTAGTAGAGGAAATCATGGTGTAACCATTAACATCTGTTTCAGCCTTCTCATTAGCAAGGGAACAGATTTCCTCACTAAAGGAGATTGGAACTGTGCGCATCAGTTTATACTTAGCATGTATGAGATAGGTAAGATTCTGACAAAGAATCTGGTTTACTTTCCTTGTTCCTGTCAGCTACTGAGAGCAAAACCATTATATTTAATTAAAAGATTGAGAGTGGGGGAACAAATCAGGATAGGATTTTATGGTAGATAATTAATTAATTAATTATATCAAATTAAGGTTCCAGATACCTGGGTGCAAAGGGAATGAGTGAAGAGGGGAAACAGTAGGTGGGTGCTTTGGGTCTGCTGAGCTCTCTGTGTCTGTACATTAGGCTATTTATCTGTCCTGATTTTTAGTAACATTTTGCAAATTGGTGAGAGGTGACTTGTTTTCTTTTCTTTTTTTTCTTTCTTTTTTTTTTTCTGCAAAGTGCATTTAGACTTAATAGACAGACACTGACTGGCATAAATGTTTACCAAAATGTTGGTTGTTTGTAATTGCCAGGAACTTTTCTAGAGTTGTTAATTTGGAGCAGGCTGTATAGGGTGCTGACAGCAGGTCACCTTTTGCTTCCATAGGTAGCCCTCCTCCCTCAGCTCCAATGCATACACTCAGGTGGAAGATGTGTCCTTTGAAGTTGTATGAGTGACAATTGCACTATGGATTCTAGAATAGAAGAGGTGGTTGTTGATCTTGTTCCTTGAGTGTCAACATCTGCAAGAACTATGCCTCTGGGGTCCTCTTGGAAGATGCAGAGGCAGTGAGTGTCATGTACTGTGGAAAATTCAGAAAGCTTTCTTAGAAACAAAACCAGATTGCGTCTACCAGTAAAGAAAGTCTTTGATCTGTGGCATTTTTTTCCCTTCTCTAGGAATGATGAAAGCCTAGGCAGAGTTTTTTCATAAGGTGGTAGCTTTTACTTGCTTTAGCTGATACACAAAAAGTACTAAGGTGGCAAAGTACTTTGACTTAATACTATAAATTTCTTGGCCTAGAAAGGTTACTGCTCGCTCGCTCGCGCTCTCTCTCTCTCTCTCTCTCTCTCTGTCTTTTTTTTTAACACCACCAACAAAAAACTTTCAAGAAACACGTCTCATTTGTGTAAAATTTACCTGATTATTTCTTCACAAATATGAAGTGGCTTTTGATTTGAAGAGATTACCACATGCTTAGGTCATTTAAATTGCTTTATGTCCACTAACTTCATTCATCAGAAAGTAAAAACTGATGTGAAGTTTCACCCAGAGAACTGCATGTTTGTTTAAATTCTGCTAGGGTTTTATAATCATAAATATTGCTGGCCTTGCAAATGAGCTGTGTGGGTGCAGGATTGCTATGTGACAATATTACCTGCAGAATAATTGAAGATTTTTTTTTTAACTTCCTACCACCAGATGTAATGAAAGATGCATGATAGAATGCTTTTATTTTTGACTGCAGACAGAGAAGAATTTGAAATGGAAACAGATAAATGTTTCTCATCTTCATTTGGGAATGTCACTGTTGTGAACCTGTTTGGACACCTAAGTCCTGGATCCCTTTTAAAAAAAATATTTATTTATGTTGTCTTCAGGGCACAAAAAACATTGAGAGCAACAGTCCACCTTGCAATGCTTCCCCAATGGTGTTCGCTCAGAAGGATCACCTCTGTCTGCAGGGGTAAGTCATTCATGACCTTGGTTTCAATCTCTTTTTCCCTTTGCTAACTGACAGTAAATTTTGTTGATTTTAGATAGTGTGATGATCTAGGTGATGTGGAGGCCTTTTCTGTGACAGCAGGACCAAAACTGCCAACTTATTTCATAGCATTGTGCAAAAACCGGCACCAGCTTAAAATCTCTTTTGATCTGGGAACAATGTTAGACATTGCTAGTACGCATTGCTACCCTGATTCATCCTGTCCTTTTGCATTTTCATGCATGCATTTTTGCCTTGAATTTTTAAACGGTGACTTTTCACTCAATCTTTCAGAAAATTGCTTTACTTAGAACAGTAAATATGCCAGGTGATCGACAAAGCCTAAGTTACTACATGGGCTTCATCTGCTCATTGCTTTCATGCCTCTTAACAGAGTTTGATGGGCAAAGCTAAGAATGTATTTACTTAATGTGAGCTGTAGGCTGATTCAGATGTGAATGTTCAGATATTAAGCACAGCCTGATCCTTTATGAGCTGTGGAGTTTTGATAACTGACTCAGGGTTTAGTCTATTTAGCATCAGCAAAAACCTAATATTTA
Source organism: Rhea pennata (assembly GCF_028389875.1). Classification (NCBI taxonomy): domain Eukaryota; kingdom Metazoa; phylum Chordata; class Aves; order Rheiformes; family Rheidae; genus Rhea; species Rhea pennata. Next base: position 119,384,565 of record NC_084663.1, read on the forward strand.
CAGTAGAGTTGACAAGAAAAGATTTTTGTTTGCCTCTAACCATGGATTTCATCAGCCTTGTATCTAAATGTTTAGAATCCACCAGTACCGAGGGTGAAGGTAAGAAAAAGAAATTGTAACATCAGCTTTAGGGCTCATTTCATATTCAGTCACAGTGTACATTGCTGTTTATGGAACAACCAAGAGATTTTGAATGATATATTTGGGGGTTTGCTAGGAGGAGCTGTTAAAAATAACTGCAGTATGACCTACAAGATGAAAGAGTGGGGAGAAAAAAAAGACAGTTTTTATTTTAGTAGGGTATCCTGTCTGGTCAAACTGACCAACTAGATGAAAATGTTGTGTGCCAAGTGGAGTGTGGTGTGTGCATTTTTGTTTTGTTCTTTTGCTCAGATTTAATCCTATAGCTAGGCACAGGTGTCTTATAACTTTGCAGTTGTATTACATTTATTAACATGTTATTACAGTTGCACAAAGTGGACTCTAAGGGGAGGGAAGGAGCAGAAACCAGCTAACCAGACATAATAGTTCACTTGTGTTCTAACTGCTCTGAGGCACAGTATCGTGCTAGAGAAGTTTGAAAGCCAGAAAACTCCAGAAGTCTTGAAGGCTCTTTCCTAGCACATAGCTCCAAATGGTTACAGAAATATGAAAGGAAAAAGGAGGTGGACAAACCCAAGCTGATAGGGGACAGAAAACTGATTCTGCATAGTGCAGAAGCTGAGGGGTGGAAAAAAGAACTTTTTTTTTTGAAAGAAAGGGAGCACATTGCCAGGAGGGAAAGAGGTCAGTGAGCTCAGTCATGGAAACAAATGCTTGTTGTGGAGAGCTGTCTGCGAGGCTCTCGGCTCTCGGGAGGCCTGGAAAAGAGAGGGTGTGGGAACAGGAAATGTGCAGTTCTTGAGCAGCAGGTAAGGGTCAGAGGAGCTGCACTTTTATAGCATTGTTTAGATCATCATAATATAAATGATCCCTGGAACTTTTCCAAACATTTTTCCAAAGAAATGTTGTCCTTAGAGCTCTAAAGGACAATTGTTTCCTCAGTTTTGTAATTTCTCCTTAAATATTTCATGCATTTATTTTATCTAAAGGTCATGTAAGCCCTTAGGGTGGGATTTACCTTTTAGAGTCCAATTTAAACAAGTCCAGTCAGCATCTATGTGACTTGCCCAGGACTTTCTTTCATCAGTGAAAACAGCTGCATATTTCCATGGAGGGTTCTACTCTTTTTAACCTAAGGGTTGTGTACCTCTGGATGAAATGAACGATGCTGTAGGCATACTATTTCTCTTTAAATCCCACCTACACTGTTCACTGCATGCTATAACAATTATCACTATATGTGAAGTACTTATGTCATTTTTCCTGCTTTAGTGAAGACATTAAGTTAGTAGTCTCAGACACAGGGGTAGTTCCTGAGAATTTCTGTGCTATTCTCTCAGGCAAAAGTACTTTTGCAGCAATTTGTACTGTCTTTAAGCTTGTGGAAGGCAGAGATGAGGAAAACGTGTGTGAAGGGGATTAAGTTCATTATGCTGGCAAACATAAATTTGCTGAGGGTAACAAACTTATTCATGTCTAAACTGTTGATAGCTAATTCAAAGAGTAGTTTTAAAGTGGAAATGGGAGTTTTTTCTTCCTTTTCGTAAAAGACAGGAATATCAGATGATCTGGAAAAATGGTTTTAAAACTTGAACAATAATTGTATGGGACTTCCTGCTGAAAAGGAAAGACTGGCAAAGATGATAGATTTCCTTCAAAATGTTCTGTCGGTAAATTAGCTCTTCCATTTTGACTGCCACAGATCTATGGGATCATAGCGCCTGTTGCAGGTCTAGGTATTGCGCTAGTTGTTGGGTGTCTTGATCCAACATGACTAGAAATTGGATGCACTATGCAGCTTCTTTTGGCTGCTGAGGAAAAGAGATGATACAGATAACATATGACATGCATTTTGGCCTCCTCTTTCTACGTGGTTCTTATTAACCTCACAGCCATATGTTGATTCTTCTGCCACTGCACTGGCTGTAAGCATCAAGGTGCTGGTAGAACAGAGGAGAAGACACAACAAGGGCGGGAATGTGCTCTGAATGCCCCATCCTTCTTCAAAATACTGGAGAAAGGAAATCACTTTACAGAAAACAGCCTCTGTAAACAGCAGGCTTTTGATCTAGGCTAGTTACTTCTCACCTGGTTTCAGTTTTAATGCTGGACTTCAGGATGCACTACAGCTCTATCTGTAGCTCAACAAACTGCAAAATAGACTCTTGAATGAAAAAAGCACCTTGGGTGTTCTAAAATCCTCCCCCCTCCCCCCCTCCCCAAAATAAAGCAGCAAAAAAGGCACAAGGTGAGAGGGAAGCTCCCTCCTCCTGCCCCCAGCCAAAAGCCCAAGCCCCACAACCATCAAATTATGGCACTTATTGTATTCTCTTTTAGCAATTAAGGAGAAGGAATAATATAGCTATAAAAAGGATTGGAGGTTAAATAACCTAATCAAGCTGAGCGAAACCCTGGTGCTGTATTAAGAGTTTTGCTAAGTACTTTTATAATATTTGCTTAGCAACATAAGCATTTAGACCCATAAAAATGTTTTCCTTCTATTTCCCATCATCTTCAAAATAAGTATGTGAATGTCTACATGAGCATTTATAACTCTTGGTGACTATGGAGAGTGCTGAAATGCAACTGGTGTTTGCCTTAGCTACGAGACTGCAAAGCCTAGGCCCCCTTTTTTTTTCCTTTACTCATCTTTATGAACAAAGGTGGAAGCCATATTTTATGAATGTGAACTCAGACCTAGATCTTCAAAAGATCCAATATAAATCATGAATGTTTTTAATAATGCTGAAAAACAGGTCTCACTAGCAAGAGGCAGAGCAGGCAGTTTATGAGATGATGGGTGGAAAGATTAGAAAATGAATACTTAAGAATGTAATAGCAAGACCTCTAGTTTGTAAACGGTGGGACAATGTGAAAACCTCAGAGAAACTAAATGATTTTTCAGTGTGTTTATTAAAAAAAAAAAAATCAGTCTTTTAAAAATGTTGGTAGTACAGCATATTTATGAAGTGTGCTGTGCAAATATGTATGCGCTTGATCTTTTTGGAAGAGATTTTTTTTTCTTCATAAATTTTAAGGGCTGAATTCCTAGTAGGTTTATGAGCTTGTCTCACCTATTCATGTTGAGAGGACAGCCCTATTCAGAAGAGAATTTAGAACAACTGGTTTAATCTAATTTGAATAGGGGGGGAAAGCATTTTTTTTTTTTTTTTGAATACAAGTGAAATCTTATTATTTGCACATTTTATTATGCTCAGCAAGAATCTGGCAGCCTCTGTTACATCTTAGTAAAAGACACAAGGGTGAGATGTTGTAGTGAGCTTCATAGCAAGGGCTCATTATTAGGACTGTGGGATTTGGTACAAAACTTACTACACTTCATTTACCAGGGCAATCCTCTGAATTATTAACATAAATAAAAGAACTAAAGGATGGCTATCAGTGTTAATGAATGAAGTATATTATGTGAAGCATTATGCTTGCTTATTACTTGTCTGTGTTTGATTATTCATTAATTTGCAATCCATGATAATTTACAATTCATCTGCCAGCCATTAGTGTGAATTAGTGAGATTCTGCTGCACATATTCTATGTGTTTACTGCACTTGCTTGCAATATGAAAGACAATATTCTACAGTAAATTGTCTGATATGTGCCTCTATTATGTACATCACTAGGAACAGGGATAAACATAAAAGTTGTGGATGTACTTTAGCATCTGTCCTGAGTATTTTTTTTTTCCTATTTTATGAGCCTTAAGGGAAAATCTGTCCAAGAGATGCCTTTACATTTAATTTCATTTCTAGAAAAAAGGAAACAAAATAATGAATTTCTGCTTGTACAATCCAGCTATCAAAATGGGGAAGCTGGTAAAGCTCTACATTGTTTTCTCTCTTCCAATTAACTAGTAGTCTTAGATGTCGAAAAAAGGATGTCAGCATAAGCCCCAATCTCTAACCATTCACTTGTCAAGTTTGTGGAAGCAAGGTTGCCCTCGGTATCTGGTTTAAACTTATCCAGTTTAAACAGTTAAGATCTGTATTTATTACTTCATATACTGCCTTTTGCGGTTTGCATAATCTTACAGTCTCTCCGCCCTGACTCTAGTCCAGCACAGCACTGAAATTAGTGCTTACCCTGAAGCATAATTGTAGTCTCAGTGAATTCAAAATTTTGCATGTCTTATGTGCTTTATTTGGTCAAGGCTTGAAAGAATTAACCCCCCATTCCACTAATTGTACCAACTCTTCTAAAACCTAGATATCATATTACTTTATGGCATTTGGCATATGGTATTATGCTATAGAGCAAAATGATCTCAATTTTTAAATCATCTTTATTATGAATAATCCTGTGTACATATGTATGCATAAAATAGCCAGTGCTATATGGTTGCTCCTGGTTCATGCAAGCTTACACAAACTCCCACTGTATCTTAGTCAAGCATTACTTCACAAAGTTTCTTTGGGCTCCTCAGAGACCTACTTGGAGGAATCTTATGGGTTTCCCTAGAGGGAGGGAGGGTTCAGGAGAGCTGGCTAGTATTCAAACATCACTTCCTCCAAGCTCAAGAGCGGTGTATCCCTATGAGTAAGAAGTGCAGCAAAAGGGGCAGGAGACCTGCATGGGTGTGCAAGGAGCTCTTGACCAAATTCAGACAGAAGAAGAAAGTACACAGACCGTGGAAGAGGGGACAGGCTACTTGGGAGGATTATAGGAATGCAGTCAGAGTATGTAGAGATGCTGTGAGGAAGGCTAAGGCCCATTTGGAATTAAGTATTGCAAGGGATGTCAAGGACAACAGGAAGGGCTTCTTCAAATACATCAGCAGCAAGAGGAGGACTAGGGAAAATGTGGGCCTGCTACTGAATGAGGTGGGGGCCATGGTGACGAAGGATACAGAGAAGGCAGAATTACTGAATGTTGTCTTCACTTCAGTCTTCACTGCTAAGGGCAGCGCCCAGGAATCCTGCAGCGTGGACGTGAGGGAGAAAGTCTGGAGAAGGAAAGACTTTCCTTTGGTTGAGGAGGATAGGGTTAGAGACCTTCTGGGCAGGCTAGACATCCACAGATCCATGGGGCTGGATGGGATGCACCCACGGGTACTGAGGGAGCTGGTGGGTGTTGTTGCCAGGCTGCTCTCCATCATCTTTGGAAGGTCCTGGAAAACTGGAGAGGTGCCTGAGGACTGGAAGAAAGTCAGTGTCACTCCAGTCTTCCAAAAGGGCAAGAAGGACGACCCAGGCAACTATAGGCTGGCCAGCCTCACCTCCATCACTGGAAAGGTGATGGAACAGCTTATTCTGGATGTCATCTCCAGACATATGGAGGAGAAGAAGGTGATCAGGAGTAGCCAGCATGCATTCACCAAGGGAAAACCTGGGAATGCTGGTGGATGACAAGTTGACCATGAGCCAGCAATGTGCCCTTGTGACCAAGAAGGCCGATGGTCTCCTGGAGTGCACTAGGAGGAGTGTTGCCAGCAGGTTGAGGGAGGTGATCCTGCCCCTCTCCTCAGCCCTGGGGAGGCCTCATCTTGAGTCCTGTGTCCAGTTCTGGGCTCCCCAGCACAAGAGAGACATGGAGCTACTGGAGAGAGTCCAGCATAGGGCTCCGAGGATGATCAGAGGGCTGGAGCATCTGCCCTATGAGGAACGGCTGCGAGAGCTGGGCTTGTATAGCCTGGGGAAGAGAAGACTGAGAGGGGATCTTATCAATGTGTCTAAGTACCTGAAGGGAGGGTGTCAAAAGGATGGGGCCAAACTCTTTTCAGCTGTCCCATGTGACAGGACAAGAGGCAATGGGCAAAAATTGAAGCACGGGAAGTTCTGCCTGAGTATGAGAAGGAATTTCTTCACTGTGAAGTGACAGAGCACTTGACCAGGTTGCCCAATGAGGTTGTGGAGTCTCTCTCTCTGGAGATATTCAAGGCCCACCTGGATGCAACCCTGTAATGTGGTCTAGGTGACCCTGCTGAGCAGGGGGGTTGGACTAGATGATTTCCAGAGGTCCCTTCCATCCTTACTGATTCTATGATTCACAGCAGAGGGAGGGTTGTTAGGACTACAGCAAATAACCTGGTCCCTCCCAGTGGTGCAGAGAATGAGTCTTTCTTGTTGTGAAAAATTTTCATGGTACTCTGAGGACCAAATTTTCTGACTGGGAATAGGACTGTCTCCCTCCCTGCTGAACATCCAGGGAGTGTAGAGGAGGAGAGAGAGAAGGTAAATGCAATGAAAGCCTCACTTGCTACCAGCCAGACCAAAAGAAAAGAGATTCCTCTCTATTCATTGCACACTGATCAGTCAAAATGCCTTACTGATTAATTACAACTAGTGTGAACTGTGGCTCCAAATTTCTACTTAGCAGCAGTTAGTCAATAATGTTAAATTCCCAGATCTGGATTTTTTCTATTCCTATGCAGCAGTACTTTGTGCAGGTAGCTGTTCTCATGTATCTCAGTACTGGCTTCAGGTATTTTATTTAAAATTTGTCTAATAAATTCTGATCCCTTTGTCATAAACCCCACAAAATTTTAGCATTAATTTTCAAATGAAAAGTGCAGCCACAGCACCTTCAGGCAGGTCTTTTCATCGCTTGGTCAGGCTTTCTGTCTGCTGATTCCAACAACAACATACAGCCAAGTAAGAAGGAAATTAAATTTCAAATAGTGGGTCCCTATGGAGAATGTCTCCTTTTGGCTCCCTTAATCAAAATATGCTCCACTTCAGAGAGGAAATTAAATCAAGGTGGCCACCTCTCCTGCCCCATGAATAAGCAGGTCAGAACTGAATTGATTTATTGAGGAAGAGAGTGATTTTTCAAGGGGTAAAAAGTGCATCTGGAACAAATACAGTGTACCTGTAAAGCAGAGCAGAAGAAACTTTTCTGCTCCTGGGCAACTGAAGTGTAGTGAAAAGTCTCACTGCAGTATTACTGAGGGTCTGATCAATATCCTACATGTAGGAAGATAAAGAGTCTTCTTTCAAATGTGCTCTAGGACATGAGTCTAACCAGGTGAGCTAACAAAAATGTCAAGAAAGGCTTGACTGGCTACAGAATAAAGCAACTCTTCTGTTGCTCACAGTGCCCAGTCTCCAAAATGAGAGGTGTCTGTAATGCCCTTGCCTTTGAAGGTAGCTTGGGCATGGAGCACCAGTCAAGGGAGGGTGATGGTAAGCCCTGCTCACAGGGAGCTCCCAGCATGGCTCATGCATGAGAAAACAAAGAGGTTGGGAGGCAACCAGTGTGGAGGCTGTGAACCGATCAGGTGGTAACTGACACTGAGATAAACTGAAATACCAGGGCTGACCTCTGTCCAGATGGTTTCCCCTCCAAATGTTTTATCTCAGGCTAATAATTGACAGCTGTGCACTGAGGTCTTGTGGATTTTTTTCCCCCTTCCATCACTTTCAAGAAGAAAATCTCAAGAAAAAGAAAATTTCAAGAAAAATCTCCCAAATCTGAGGCAAAGTTTTTGACTAATTTTGTAGGAGAGTTAGGAGAGCAAAGTTCAGAGAGCAAGAGATTTTGCTGGATGCTTGATAGAAAGGCTAGTGGCAGATGTTTAATATCACAGAGTGGGAGTGAAGCACTAAACTGCTGCCCATTTTCTGTGGGATTTGGTCAGTTAATTGTCATCTGAACCTCCAGACCTCTAACCTTTAACATTTTAATTTAAAATCCAGTTTACAGTTAGAAGAGCTGGAGTTTTTATATTGTGTGTGTTGGGGGTGTATGTGTTGTGTGTCTATTTTAAGCTTAGTTTGAAAACTCTAGTTTGCTTTGTCTAGCTTCTGTCCAAATCCATCATTTAAATTAAGCTTAGCAGTTGTTCTTTCCCAACTTTACATGTAATTCGGAAAAATAGGAGACTAGTGTCTGTGGACAGGATTAGATGACAGAAACAGGTTTTCCTTCAAAAATAACCAGCCTGGGTTTAACCCCATGGGCTGAGAGCTAATCACTGAGAGCCTGAGCTCATTCAGCAGAGCCTGAACTGGAAGAAGGCAATGCACAAACACTGAACTAACATCTGCAATTAAAATAGTGAATCAACAATGAAGCATATGTCTGCCTGCCAAAATAAAATCATTTACCAAACGTTACCTTTAGATAATGTGCACTATACTGTGGATGACTTATAAACTTGGAGATTCAATGACCTATATGGATTTTGCTGTTGTCAGATCCCTAGCTCCAGTTTCTTTTAAGTGCCACTCTAACAATGTGACTTATTAGGAGAATGAGCTTTAAATGTACGTTATGAAATGTAGGCTAAAGCTTAATGTAGGGGCTTAGCAGGGACATTGAGATGTCCAACCAATGGATATGTTGCCCAACAGCAGACTGGTCTTCATTCACTCCATTGCACTTTTTAGAATGCAGTATCAGGCATGTACACAGAAATGCTGCAGAACTACATTTGAAAGTATTCTTTTCTAGAGGATTTTATTTTACTTTATTTTAAGTCAGTCTTATCTGTGTTTGTGTGATGACTGGAAAGAGGCTAATCTACCTCACCTACCTCCCCCTGTTACAAAGGAAGAAAAACTGTTCAGGAGTTCTCAGAGCAGCTAAAATGATGGTTAGGTGACTGGGACAGGGCAAATGTGTCTGTAACAGATACATGCGTGCATATATACATAGGCTTACTCTTTCTTCCTACAGTCCTGCACAGTAACTGGTTTATTATGAAATGGTCACTGCTAGGACAGCAGACCCTAAAAAGTGCCAAGTATTGCTGCCTGGTAACATAACGTAGGGTCAATTCCCTGACACATTTCTGAAATACTCTACTGTGTTTCTTGGCTAATGGAAGAACTGTCAGCATCTCCACTGAATACGTGTTTTTTCCTCAGGATTTTTGCTTGCATGGGTGTTGCTTTATGGCAGATTAATCTGCTTGGATAAAACAATGATACTCTTAATGTATTAACTCATACTTCCGTGCATGGAGAAATATTCTAATAATTTTGGTCAGGAAATTTCAGTTCTACTGGCTGTTTCACCTGTTCATGTATACATAGCCTATGCTGGTTTCGGGGTCTCTTTTATCATCGAGGAAAGGTGAATTGCATTTTGGAAATTTTTGTCTCACTCTTTTGCCTGAAGATGGAGCCCAGACAATTGCCTGACACTAACGAGGTGTTTAAAGTATATGAGATTAATCTCACCCTTTGAGGATACCATACAGAAAGCAAGTTTAAATATACGCTGTTTTGCCAACTGGTTATGGCATCTGAAGTGCTCATAGTAAACCTAGGACATGGATGACAAACTAAATAGCTGCAATAACAAGATTTCTTATGGTATACTTTTTAAGGCAATGGGTAGATTCTGGAGGTTTTAGACTGACTCATAAATTATAAAAAATATACTGCCATTGTTGAAAAGAAATACAACAGGTCACTCAAATTGCTGCACTCTGCAAAAATTTCCTAGAGTTCCCATCTATCACTAAGCAGAATTAGACAGTGGCAGTGATCAGAATACTGAAAGCTGTTCCTTATTTCCAGTGTTCTTAGTTCCGAGTAGAATGTAGTAGACATGGGGACAGTAAATGACAGGTTTTCTCAGGTTTTCCACAAAGTTCCTTTTTTTTCTTTCTTTCTCTCTCTCTCTCTCTCTCTTTTTTTTTCTTTTTTTTTAAAAAAAAAAAACATAAAGACTGACTCACTACAATATCCTGTACAGCTGGTAAACTGTGATTGCTGTTTATAGACCTAATCACAACTGCTCCAAATTTACCTTTTCATCTTATTTGGAAATACATGTTTTGTATACAAAAGAATTGTATGAAAGCAGAGGTGAAAGAGCTGAAGAAGGATTTTTACATGCAGTTAAATTTCCTCCAATGTGATATACTCACTGTGGACATGGTAAAACAGGTTGTCACAGGTAACAGATCTTTGTACAACAGCTGATACACGATAGCCATTCATGAGTGCATTATATTTATCCTGGAATACAGGAAGTAATTTAGGTAAGCTGAACTTCTTCAGTAAAAGGTGTTTGAACCAAAAGGTGTTGTCCAGTTGCCTTACCTTTTCCGCAGTACGTGTTCATGGAGCTGCAGATCAGCAGATGCACATTAAATTGTGACTCTGTGCATTTGAGCTCTCGATCGTTACTTGACATTGCAGGCAGACCAATGCTTGTCTCTCTGTTTCGCGAGCCTGACTGGACCGCTTCTAAAGTTGGCAGCTGTCATTGATTTGAGTGGATTTAAAATTCAAGCTAAAAATGTCTCTGTGTAAATAAGTAATATACTTTGTGTTCTCAGTTTATAGCTTCTAGCAAAGTCTGAGTGATGTGTTTGTGAACAACCTATCATTATATCTTAAAAAAAAAACCCTCAACGTTTGTTTGTTTATGTAACATTTGTTTTAACTCTATGAATTGTTTGTGCTTGGTAGAAAGTGACTGCAAAATTTAACAACTTCTAGATTATTTTGGGGATATCTATGACAGTACTGAGTCTTGATTGCTTTTTACATGTACACATGAGCCGTTTTGCCATTGTCTTCCTCAGAGCAGGGCTACAATTACTAATCTTGATCTGATATCTGATGCCTGTGCTTGAAAGCAGCAGAATCTGCCTGGCTAACATTATAGGCACATGCGTCTCATTTTGTCTCGAATTTTTTGGTTTATCCCACTTGCTGTGGGTAACATCTGCAGTAAGCTTTTCCATATAAAGATAATACTTACATGATGTTCTCCATGAACAAAATACTGTACAAACGTTAGCTACCTAACCCTCACAGAACCTAGGTACCATGAGTAAACATATAATAATCCTCAAAGGTGAAGAGAAGAGAGAGTGGAAGGAAAAGGAGAGGTCTACTCCCTTTCTCTGCAAAAAGTAAGAAAAGTTTTCCCTTCTCTTTAAGACTTGCATGAGCAGCTTCACTTTCTTCGTGGACTGTGTAACAAAGATCCCTTTTTTCTGTTTCAGTTGACTTTGGCCTTAGCTTATCCCTGTTTCACAGATGGAAAAAGTAAGTGAGGGATGAAGGGACTGACACAAAACTGCAAGGCAACTGCGTTGCATGGCTGAGTTCAGACTAGGGACGTGCACCTCTGTCTATTGTGCTACACCTGTCCACATGTGTGTGCGGCTAGCCTGTACCTGCCAAACTCCTTCTGCTTCAAGTTAGCTGGGATTTA